>NC_044316.2:16846417-17152316 GCF_007474595.2 Lynx canadensis
GGGGCCAGGGAAAGCAAAAGTTCCAAGAGGTTGGCTGGTGCTGACCCAGTGATTTATGAATATTTCCCATTACCAAGTTTTTCTGGTCAATTTATTCAAAAGGCCATCCGTCTAGATGTAGAAAAAACTTCCTCCTGGATCTGGCCACTCAGTGACTGGTTTTATGGTGTTTGGTTTCATGAGGAATAATGCTGAAGATCAGAGTAAACTAAGGCATCGTACAGATTGATCCACACATCCTGGTTTGGATTAGGCCATTAAACAATAGGGCAGGCATCTAGTTCTATGTGTTGCTAAGAGCTTTGCCCTGAAGTTTTATTTTGTCATCAAGAAAGAAGACACCTGCTTTGACCCGAAGCTCCGTCCTGGCCTCACAAATAGCAAAGCAATTTTAAAGAGGAGAGATGTTTAAGGCTTGATATGAGGAATTCCTGGGGCCGTAATTTTCAGGTTTAGAAGATCTTAGTCCAGCCTTCTTCTTCTAGATCAAATAGGAAGAAACTCTGAACTATCCAAGAATCTCACCCGAAATGCAGACAACACTCAATTGTATCGAAAGCACATTATCCTGTCATGAAAAAATGTCTTCCCTTCTTTCTCATTTCTTGCTCCTCCTCCTCCACATTCCTCATCTAACATTCTTTCACCATTTTTGAGCAGGAGAAATAGCAAGGAACTGAAATCTAAAGGAGCCGTCCTACTGCTGGTTATCAGCCTCGGCACAGGGCTTGCTGAGCAAGAATTACTGACATCTGGCCACCCCTCTCCCCCAGCATCTGGTATAGTGGGGATTTCAATTAGTCAGGGTCCTGCAGTCCCATATGCAGGACCTAGGATCATTCAGAACTGCCTGCAAAATGGGAAGCAGCCCAGTGGTTTTTAAGCCCACGGCTTCCAGAGCCCCCAAGGGCTGAACTCTGGATTGTTTCTGATATCTGGTATCTGGCCATGGGACTCTGGTTCTTTAAGACAATAGCTTTTGGAGAAATTGTAGTTTACTTTCTTATAATAAAGGAAAAGAAAACAAGTTTGTGGGGGTGGGGTGCATGTACATACATATAAAAATTTCCTTTCAGTTGTAGCCCAGGCTTCATTAATTCCCTTCGACCCAGGGCCCTAATACCTAAACCCTAAGGTATTTCTCCTCCGTGTCCCTTGCGCCCCACGTGCTTATAACCTATCTCAGGAAGCTACTTCTTTCTCATCTTCCCATCACGGCTTTTTCAGCTCATTTTGCCAAGAATGTGCAGCCCCTATCGGGGCAGGTTTGGGTGACCCTGTCCTTCAGTGTAACAATGAAGGAATCGCCCATATTGGCTCTGCTTTGGTTAATAGCTAATTACATGAAACCAGCCAGAAGAACCCCAGAGAGAATATGTGATCCTTGAACAAAATACCAAGTTATGAGGTTGAGGAAGGAAAAACCAAACAACAAAACAAAACTAGCCTCAGAGAGGGCACCAGAACAAAAACAAAAACAAACAAAAAAAACTGAGACAACCCAAGGAAGTACCTCTGAGTTGGGAGTTTTCCAGGTCTCAAGTCTTACATGATCCTCTCAGGCCCTCATTCACTTGCTTGCCTTCCTTTTGGTCTCTTCATTATTTATTAACACCTTCAAATGGTAAGAGAAAACAAAGAAACAAAAAATTCCCCAAAACCCCATGGCTTAAAGGAGGCACGATCTCAGAAGTAGACTGAGTCCTCTGTCTCCTCACATTGGATCAGAGTGCCAGGAAGCAAACAGTTGACTCGGAAGGTTGAGTTCTCAGTAGTGAGTTATGATCTCTGATACCTAAGACTGTGCTAGCTAGAACTTGATTCTCTTAAAGAGTTAGTATTTTATGTATTTATACGTAGGTGTCTAGGGGGGCTTGGCCAGAGACAGTATGAAAAACAAAGCACCAAATCCTCACTTTGAGGAGATATCATCTCTGTTTTGGGTGAAGGTATCCTTTCTAAGATTTGAGTACTGTTAGAAAAAGTCATGACACAGGAAGTATCATTTTGGCCTTATATATAACCTCAAAATTACCCCAGAGTCAGGATCTCCTCTGTACTTACTTTCCACCCAGACCACAAGAGCCTTTTTCAGTCAGCCACCCTTAGTAACGCTAAGGTATCTTCCTTTAGAAATGAACTTTAGCCTGCATTCCTCTCTCTGCTTAAACAAGCAGACACAATTGGCCACTTTGGTAAGACTTGGTAACAATGCCAATGAGTATTTGTGATTCTATAGTCAAGCCACAATGGATGGCATAAGAAACCTTCCCTAGTTATCACAGTTTTTGAGACAAGATTGACAAGTTATATGTAGGGAGGGCCTGGAGATGGAATGAATGCCTCAGGAAGCAGCAAGTCCCACGAAACTGGTGGGACATGCAAGCTGGACTGCCATTTGGCACACATCAGAGAGGGGACATGTGCTGAGAAATAAGGGGGGGCCTAAATTAGTTTTCTTTTTTTTTTCTTTTAATGTTTATTTATTCTGAGATAGAGACAACAAGCAGGGGAGGGGTAGAGAGAAACTCCCAAGCAGGCTCTGTGCTGACAGCAGAATATGTGAGATCTCTAAAACGTGAGATCATGACCTTAGTCGAAATCAAGAGTCGGATGCTTAAATGACTGGGCCACCCAGGTGACCCACTTTTTTTTTTTTTTAAAGTAAGCCCTACACCCAATGTGGGACTTGAACTCACAGCCCCAAGATCAAGAGTTGCCTGCTCTACCGACTTTGCCCCAAGCCAGCCAGGTGGCCCAAGGGTGGTCTAGATTAGATATAAAGTCTCTTCTCATCTGACAGGTGGTGAATTGAAATAATGGTAATGAGCTCGGTAAGTTGCAAAGACTTTTTGTTGGTTGGAATCAAGATCACAGACCTGTTCCAGATTCTGGGAATTGTAAAAGGACATAAAGATTTTAATGAAAATAACCTTGCCAAGGGACACCTGGCTGGCTCTGTTGGTGGAGCATGTAACTCTTGATCTCAGGGTTGTGAATTTGAGCCCCATGTTGGGTGTAAAGATTACTTATAAATAAAATCTTAAAAAAATAATAACCTTGCCAAAGTGACCGAGGATGTTTTTCAGATACCCAACAATTATACTCTAAAGTATCCAGGAAGCACTAAGAGTTTGAAAGAAAAATGGAATTTCATTAAAAGAAACACAAGACACTAACACATCAAAAATAAATGTCTCTAACCCCTCCGTGTCCAGCCTTCCTGTGTAATGACGTAATACCCTAGTACTTATCACCATTGTGGCCGAACAAAAACTTCTAACTTGTTTGCGTCTGAATAATAAATTGCAGTCTCCCTGCAACAATGGAATGTCATTATTTTTTAAATCTCCAGAAACAAAGGCTCTGTTTGTCTTCTGAAGTCCTGTGTGTACTGAGCCATGCCTGCTTACCCACCTGCAGAGTTAACAGAGCCTCGCTGCACATTCTGTTTGCTGGCGGTTGCTTCACTTCTGTACATCTAGCTTTGTGTTCTCAGGCACATCCAGTGGCAGCTCTGTTTAATCAAAAACCAGGCCTCCTGCTCTGGGCTAATAATTTCCCAGCAAACTCAAAATTCCCCAATCAATGATACCTACACAAAGAGATATTTTCCAGTGAGCAATTAGTTAACTTGGAATAGAGTACTGAAGAGGTAGCTTGGAGATGTGGGTTCTATTTTCTACTTTATCTGTGACTCATAGGACTTTGGGAAAGTTATTTTACAAGTTGTTCCACATAAAGAGATTGAGACTGTAAATAGGCCTTAATTCAGAAGGTCTGTTGGGATAGAATAAAATAATAAAAGTAGGTAGGTCCCCTTGTCCAAGTCTACTTAGTTTGTCAACCAGAGCTCAAAGACCTCTACCTCTAGGATGAGGTGGCATTTGCCTTCAGACGGGATGTGTTCTCCAATTCTTACAAGGCCAAGAAGTTCCAGTTATTAATTTCATGGTAAAGCTAGGAAGGCCTGCATGAGCTGGGTCCTGGGCTGCTCAATTGAGGGCAAACTCTCCCCACCCCTTGCCCAAACAACGAGTGCACACACACATTCTCTGATAACCATGTTATAGCTAACAGGTTGCACATTGGTTCATTTGTTCCAGCCCAAAACTGTTTTCCTAGTTCTTATAAATGGTCAGAAAAGACGTGGCTTTAAGATCTCATCATTACTGGTTATGGGGCTAAAGCCCAGACCCCAAATCAGTGCTGTTTATGCCATACTTTGCCTTTTCTAGTCTATCACTGGCTGAGATGACAGTAAATAATGCCCATTTTAGACTTCATAAAGCATGGTAACGAAAGGGGAAATAATTCGTCTTCAGAGCTGCTTAGTGCACAGCTCTGCGGGGAAACCACACACGTTAATCTATAAATGGCACCCGTAAGGTTGTTTATTGCATAGCCTGCACAGCCTCAACACCCTCAACGCCCTCAGCAACTCTGTTTTCCTCTACCATTAAGAACAAGTATCTGCAGATATAGTAGCAATTAAAGTCACTAATTGGCCACTACACATACAGAGACCCTCATTTTCCAGCTGGTATCTCTGAGATGCAAGTGATAGCCTTAGCTTATTGCCACTGTGGCTGTGGAGCTAGCCAAACGCTATGGCAAATTTTTATTTATGTTCAAAATTCTTTTACAGTCAGGATAGGTTTTGACAGCTAAAGCATAGCTTAGAGCATCTCTGATGTGTTTAGACAATGACAAATTAGACATTTGGGCTGTTGACAGGGGATACATAAGCTACAAGTTTTACAGTACTCTCTTTCCACTACAGTTTGAAGAGCCCAAATGTGGGGAGAATGAAGAATTTTTTTTTCCTTAATGTTTTTTAATGTTTATTTTTGACAGAGTGTGAGTGGGGAAGGGAGAGAGAGGAAGACACAGAAACTGAAGCAGGCTCCAGGCTCTGAGCTGTCCGCACAGACCCTGATGCAGAGCTTGCACTCAAGGACTGCGAGATCATGACCTGGGCTTAAGTCGGACATTTAACCTACTGAGCCACCCAGGCACCCTAGAACTCTTGTTTCTTAAACCTTTTTTGAGTTCCTCCAAATTCTAAGTAGGAGGTTGGAAATGCTGGCCATAAGAGATCTGGGATCTAATCTTGGATCTCCTGCATAATTACACTACATAAAATGTTAATGTAGAAATAGCTCAGTATCAACACACTAGAAGTTAAAAAGCTGTGTTAAAAAGTTAAAAGTACTTTTCAGACAGTATTCTCTTCAATAAAGCAGGTTACAATTCTACTTTTTAAAATGACACTTAAAAGTTTCTAGTTAGGGGCACCTGGGTGGCTCATCGGGTTAAGCGTCTCTTGGTTTCAGCTCAGGTCATGATCTCACGGTTTGTGGGTTCAAGCTTCGTGTCAGGCTCTGCACTGTCAGCGCAGACTCTGCTTGGGATGCTCTCTCTTTCCTTCTCTCTGCACCTCCCCTGCTCACTCACTCTCTCTCAAAATAAACATTTAAAAAAATGTTTTCTAACTAAAAAACATGAAACTCCCTCTCCCCAAATTAGCCTCTGGCAAAAATAGTCACTTTAACAGTGTTTTAAGCAATGGGGCTAGATTAGAAATTTGCCCCAAACAGGGGCAGAAAATATGAATTTTCAAATTAGGGAAGGTAAAACCACCCAGATGAAATGACCTTTTGAAGTTCTGTACAAGGTCCATGAACCACATACATTCATGTGTCTGTGTGTGGTGGGAGGAGCTGCAGTTACACAGACTAGAACATGGGTCTGTATAAAACCGCAGAACCTGCACTGAACCATCAGAACCTAAATGAGGACCACCTCACACCCACAACACAATCAGCGACTTCATTCTCTGGGCAAAGAGAATCTGAGGCCATTAGACTGGAGGGTTTATGTCTGTATCAGGGAGTTCACTCTTCCCTGTATCTTACACATTTTTGTAATAGCCCCAACATCTAGCACTGTGCCTGAGATTAACAGTCACTTAATTGAAATATACTTGATCTTTTGGAAATAAAATTACTTTAAAAAACTAAGCAGACACTCTGTGTACTAAAATTACTTTATTACAGTTGATTTTTTTAAACATTTCCTTTGCTATGATACAAAGGATACTTACAAACAAAATATTACATATGACCTTGTTTTCGCTCTTATGTTCTGACAACTTGGTAACAGCTTTAAATGCACAATCTATACAATTAATACAGGTTATATATGAACTATAAGGTATGTTGAACCAGAAGAATACTGACAATATACTGTACAATAAGCCTTACCAGTTAGTGCTGCGGACCATTTCTACCAAAAGGAAAATGCACATCTGTACAGTCACCTTTACCAGCTGGTGCTGACAGTGAGGGAGAGGCTTCTTCCCCATTGCAACCCTTGATAAGCCTCCACTGTGGGCATCTGTTTGGTCCGAAAATTGAGAGGACTGTGTATATTTAAAATTAGTCATCAGTAAAGTGGCAGAACATCACTTTCAACATGATAATCTCTCACCAAAAAAATCAGTCCTAGTTTTAAAAGACCACAAGTCCTTTGTCTACCGCGAAAACCCTACAGGCTCAAGGGCTTTGGGAGATGAGAAGATGAAGGCTGCCAAAAAAGGAGGCAAGAAACCAAGCCAAAATCTAGGTCTTGCAAAATCATCATTTTTCCCTTCACCAAAGGGAAGTAGAAATGTACAAATTCATTGATGAACCTCAATGATAACATATCAGTTAGCTGATAACCCTCATTTTATCTGGACCCCTGACTTGTGGGAATAACGGAAAGAGATCGTGAATAATATAAACCACTTTTAGAAAAGAACTTCTTGCTTAGTTAACATATTCCCTTTAGCCACCAGAGCTGGTCCTGGGCCATTACAGGTGTGCATTCATCTCTCAATGGTCTACTCGGAAATGATAAGGTTACAGCTTTTTTTCTTTTCTTTTTTCTTTTTTAAATAAAAAAGCAATTGACTGAAGCATTTTTCTTTTTCTTTTTTTTTCTTTTTTTAGGTAAATAGCAAAAATAAAAATAAAAACCAACCCTGGCATTTGCACAAATGATGCAAATGGAGCGATGTGGCCTGTAAGGTAAGGGGTTAGTAGAAAGGAAGAGAGAAGTGAAGGAAATTCAGAGAAAACGACGTATTTTAACTTTTCTTAAAAATTTCTACAATACATGTGCAAAAAAATCATGCTGGTTGAGGAAAACAAAGGGAAATGAGTATATAAAACTAAAAACATAAATAATATGTTTGGATGACTGGTGAAAGCAGAAACCAACCTGGGTTACCAAAAGGATTATACATTCAAGATGCTCTTAAACCCAGTGGGATAACTTACGTTAAAACTGTGTTAATAGTTACGTTAAAAATCTCAAGTTTGTTTTTAAATCTTCACAATACAAGCAAAGCTGTTTTAAAATATACACTATACATATTTCTCAAAGTCTCTCCAACCTCATTAATGCGCATTAGGCTTTTTCATACACTAAAACAAGGGGGTTCTGAAAGCTAGGTTGCTCAGAGTAACCCATCCATTATTTAAATGTTCGTTTTAAGTTTTAAATGGGTTAAAAATTTTAGCAGACTTACATAAATAGGATTTAGCAACACAAGTGTTAATTTAAAAAACTCTAAAGCATTTACAAATTATCTGGTTGGAACAGTCTGGGAAAGGTATGTGCACTATTACTTTAAAATGTTATTTACATCAGACCATTGCTTTTGTAAAAATTTCTCTAAAAGATAAAAAACAAAACTCAATAAATTTGGAGCATTAACCTATTCTAACCTAGCACAGAAGGATCATAAAAGGAAAGGTAAAATACGAAGAAAATTATCTTCTAATAGAAACCCCACATATCCTCTCCACTTGGATTTTGCCCTATGAAACCACCTGCAACTCCTAATAGGCTCATATATCAAGTGTCAAGACAATGTGGTAAAATATCTTGTCAGATAAATTACTGGCCTCAAGTGGACTTTTTAAAAAAATTCTTCCACCTTGTGTCTCTGGCTTGGATTATTTTAGGACACATACATGTAATTAATTGGAGGGGCACTCTAAGTAGGCACAATTCCCATTTAATGTGGAAGAAAATGTGTAACACATAAAATGTTAGGGAGAAGGGTGGTGGTTTCTTTGATATTATGAAATGCAAGGAAGCACATTTGGAATGGGCACCAAAAAAGAGCTATCTGGCAACACACCAGGGGCAGCCAACATCTTAATAAACTAAATATAGTTGTCTATGACAACAAGGGGGTTAGAAGGGTCCAGGACACCCCTCTCCCACTGTTTGATATGTGCCAAATAGTCACATGGACCAGCCAGAATCTGAAAACATTAAGCAGTTACATCTTTTTAAATCACGTAATTCACTCCATGACCATGTGCAACTTATAGTAACAATAATGTTCATGCTGAGGCAATGTACTTGAGGGCTCAGAAAAAGCAAAATGTGCCACTGAGAGAAACCTGTTCCCATACAACTGGTTTTCATGCTTTCAAGTGGCCCTAATACACCTTTGAAGCTAAGCCAAGCCATGCAAAAGCAAAGAGTACACACTTTTCATTAACATTGGTATCTCATTTTGCTAAACTCCACTGACCTCAGAGTTGCCACTGAAACATATCAGTACTGAATGCATACAAACGACGGTTCACGGGTTTTTTAAAATGCATTTCCCTCGTCTATATTTACCAGCCTGTAATACCTTAGGCTACAAGGCATTTCAGAGAAAGGTTTAGTGGGGATAATGACAAAGGAACATATGCAATTCTGGAAATAGAAAAATACTCCAGAAATGGGATCAATGTGCCAGCAATTCACATAGTTCATTTCACTGAAAGTTCAGCTACAGAGCCCAATAAACAGTTCCAAGCCATAATGTTATCACCTGCATAATTTACATAAACATTAAAACTCTTGCACTTTATAGACAAAACACACGTCTGTAAACATGGCCACTGGGGGAGGGAGGCTCCCTACCTCATTCATGATCGAAAACATGTAATCATTATATTAAATAAAATGACTTTGCTTCAAAAGATGTAAAACCTGACCGATTAAGCTTCACTTTCCCCTGTTCAACAACAGTTAAGCATTAATTCTAAAAATGTCACCTAGGATGGTTTCAGGATTAGATGCTAGGACCACAACTGGCAATGACAGCAACTCCTCTCTAGCTGGCACAGACTTATAAACTTTAGTACAAAAACAAAAAAATACAGAAACTAGGTCAATTTGTTAGCTACATATTTACAGATAATTACATGATTTTTCACTCATAATTGATAAAAACTATGAGTGAAAAGGAAACTGTGCAGGCTGAATTACCCGTACTTGGGGGGCGGGGGGAGGGCTCCTTGGGCATCAAGACACCCTTTTCATTCATTCAGAAATCTCATCTTCTCTCCACTTTTCCATGGCAAACTACCTACAGATGTCCAGGTTGGTATATCCAGTGGGCATCCTGTTTCAGAGAGGATTCACTTTTGTCTACATTAAAGAAGAATTTCTTGTATATTTAAAATCAAAAAATAAACCCGACACAGACAGACACATACATACACGCAAAAAAATCTCTCCGCAACTTCAAAAAGTTAGGATTGCTGGGAAACAGTTAACAGTGATGGTGACATAGTAAATGGCTCCCCAGTTTTAATTCTCCGCCTGTATTTTCTTTAAAGATATCTATTTTTGGGTGGGTGGGAGGGAAGTGCAAGTTTAAGAAACCCACAAGAGGCAGATAAGGTGCATATTAATTTATATTTCTTGTAATCTGAAGACTGTCATTAGGCCAAACAGGTTCTCTTCCTTTGTGTGAGTGAAATTTTGGAAATTTGAATATAAACGAGGGAAAACTTAGTCAACGTGACTTTAAAGGGGGCTACCGGAATTCAGCAGAAAAATATAAATGCACAATAACGGAAGAGTTCTCAGCTTCACTTTCTTTTTCTAGACAATGTTTAAATAAAACTTACTTCCTTACAAATTAATAGTCATTTCCAATGCACCTATTGTGGTGATTTCATAAAAGTGCAGACAACATAACCACACACACAGCAAGACAGACTTCAATCAGTAGTCCTTGCATACAAGAGGCAAGTCTGCTAAGTGTACAGCACAGCCTTCATCCTTTAGGGAATCTGAGGATGGGAAATTTCCAGTTCTCAACTTAAGAGTAAGTGAGCGCCTTCTCAAAGGCAATGCTACAACCTCAGGGGCACTATCATGTTAGGTGAGGGAAAAGAAGAGAAACTTTGTCTCTCTTTAATAATGATCTGTATTTTGGTAAGCAGCTCAAAGATGACAGCCCAAGTTTTGGCTTTGTTCCTTAGAGAAGGCAGTTTTCTATCTAAGAAACAAGAACCTCTTCTTCCATCATTATAGGAGATTCACACTTCTATACCTTAAATATATTATTTTCTGACTTGAATACACACTACACACTTCACATTGTAAGCATGGGACAGAATGCAGGACCATATAAACCTCCCAGGAAAGGGTTGCTGTGTTGGGCCAAATCTGTGCTTGAATAGTAGTGGCTCAGAAGAGCTGGAAGGTGCATGAAGAACTTAACTATTGGCAAGCAAGAAGAGGCAGCTCAAGGGAGAAAGCCCCACACCAATACCATATCCTTCTCTCCCAGTGGCCATTTCCTGTTGATCTCACTGTTTAGGAGAACCTTAGATGCTTTAGCAGTAATTCCTTTCTTGGCTGTTTTGGTCCTTAGCAAAATGTGTAAGTGTTAGTATCAATGGAGTAAAAAGAGCAAGAGGATCAATGGCATCACTACTAAGAAATACACCGAGATCGCGCACATGGAGACTGTGACTTACTGGTTCTTTTCATCATCTTGGCAGAGGAATCACCACCAGTGTTTGTAATTTCCACGGTTCATTTCTCTCTGCACCACTTATCGTTTATTGCATCACAACACAAACTCACAGAGACACTAACTGGCTCCTCCCCTGGCATTATTTTACTGCATTGCAACTTATGGTTCCACATTTACTTAACTTTCTTTCCACCCACACAAGTGCTAAGAAGGGAGTAAAAAAGAAAAGATTGCATCTAATGACCACCTTCTCATAAATATCAACCCAGAATACTCATTCTTAAGAAACACATGCATTCTTGCCTTAACTGAGGACTGAAATAACAAAATAACAGAACCTTAAGCACCCTGATGGAAATGTACAGTATGAATTACATCCATCTATCTATACACACATATAGACACTCATATGTATATACAGTATATACATACAAATGATAATAACTATACCAAAATGTGCATATTTAACACAGTTTTAAAAAGCCAGTAGATCATGGTATAATACAATTTATTTCCACTAGTGAATGGCACAAATGGAGAAATGCAAAGGAGGTGTTTCAAGTACAATAGTCATTTTTTCACAGGTGAAAATAAACAGTATTATTCCAGTGTCCAACACAATGTATTCTATAAAAGTTTAAAATGCCAGACATTTAGTACTTAAAGAAGTAGAAAGTTACTAAAGTCAGCCTTACGGTCTGAGAAAGATACTCATAGAGTTTTCGATTTGGGGATGGGGGGTGAGGAAAAATAGGGAGGAGTGTCAAGGACAGTTTTAGTGTACTGAATGGCCTTGATGTCTAGGTAGCTGAAAATCATAATGACTTTGCTAAAAAGTTCAATTTATCAATAAACCCTTGGCCTTGGGTACCAAGCATATTATACCTGGGGGTGGTTCAAACGCAGGACTATTCATCTCTAGGCATAGAAAGGACTAAAAGGACTGGCAGCTCTAAGTAAAAACAATATAAACACATTTTCCAGCTAACATTCTCTATATCATGAAAATACTTTCAGATCCTATAATTTGGGGTTAGAGCTAACTTTAATAAGAAGAGAAAAAGTATGTGCAAAAGGAAGGAAACCCAATTAGGAATAATATATTTCAAGGTATGAGGTTTTGCATTTTTAAAATGCTAACTTAAAAAATGGGAGAGACAGTGAACACAAGAAACTTTTTACTGCCAAGCTCTGGATACCAGATATAGCATTTACAACGTTCTGATATGCTGGACAAATTTCCCATACTTTTTATTTTCTTAAATACATATATACCAAGTGAACACCAACACTGGGGAGGAGGTAGTATTAATTTGATCAAATGTTGACATTTGTACACTGACTCAGAAAGTGCCTGCTTCTTTCTTTAGGATCTCTCAAAACTTTTCATATTTTCCTGCTACAAGCTTTACTCTTTGATGAGTCCTACCATGTATGAGATTCCTCAGAAGTCAGATCACACAAACCAATTAAGTGAAATTATTTTTGCAAACTATAAATATTTTAATTAAATTAACTTAATGGAATAATCCAGGTATAGTCATGACCTACATGTGAAACTGGCTGTCATGCAATTCAATCAGATAGATACAAAGCCCTACTGGACAGACATGCGGAGTCAGTACTCAATCACGATTTTAAAAGTATATATGAACTCAATAACTCGATTTGACTAAGTCCACAAGTAGACTCTAGCATGTATCACGGGTAGTATTTTGGATTTTAAAGAGTTTCGTACGCAAAACTGATCTGCTTCCATATTCCACCCCCTCCAGTAGTACAGATTGGCCAGACTGAATGATAGTTTTTTGAAATATATAAAATTCCATTACATTTTTGGACATTTAATTAATTCTAAAGAGCTCTCCTATCATTTTCCTCCAAACAGGTATATATCTCAGTTTGTTTGAAATATGGTAATATTTTAATGCCAGAAAAGAGAGATTCAGAAAATCAGAAGCCCCTTTCATTAGCTAGGACAAGTGCATGTTATATTCACCTAATAACTAGTGATCATGAGCATGGTCAAAAGGACAATGTATCATAGTGTTATCTGAAACACTGCCTAAACTGAGTGTGAATTCTACTGTTACCTTGGTTTTTTAAAAATTTACATTGAAATATTAATTTTTCTTCCAGTTACCTTTAAATGAATGCCAGAAACTCCTAAAGGGGAGGCTTCATGGAGATTGGGCTGACATACCTGGGGAAGACTTAAATTTGGTTGAGAAAAACCAAGATTTCAACAGTGATAGATTACTGTTTGGTCATCACTCAGGTCTAGGTGTCACTGAGTGAGACTTAGGGAATTCTAACTTGGAGTCCTCTGACCACATGAAAATGAGGACCCAGAGTTAGTAGCAAGGGTTCTTCAAGACAACTGGGGAGGGGGCAGGGCAATAACTTGTAAGAAACTCTGATCTGTCACTGGGAAGGACATTTTTTTTCCTTCAAGTCATACTCATAGCTCCTTAACCACCTTCAACTCAATTTCCACACTGGGTGTGGAATGCCAAGGAACATCTGACTTTTAGCGTTGGGTTGATCCTTCATTGCAAAACATAAAACAAAACAAAACATGCCCCTCTCTGGGGAAAAAAAAAAAGTTAGCTTTCATTAAGAGATTCCCTGACCACTATAACTTACTTAACCTTTTTTTTTGTCTTTTTTAATTTGCCAAACTTGATAGTTCCTTTTCAGTAGTACTTTAGCACTGAGGCTAGAGACTTCTGGAAGTGGTGTTTCCTACTGTGTGATGTTAACATGATGCCAAATAGTCACTAAGTCTCAAGGAACTAAAAGTTTGTAAAGTACTGCAGCAACAAAAACAGCCAAAAAAAAAAAAAAAAAAAAAAAAAGAGAGAGAGAGAGAGAGAAAAGAAAAAAAAAGGACCTGCACATGCAGCAAAATCTACAGTGGTGATGAGGATTAGTCAGCAGCTGGTAAAGTCATTGGCTCAGTGACTCCTGGTTCACTATGGCAACTAAATATTTAAATAATTGGCTATTCTACTTGTAAACAGGAAATCCCATAAGCCAAAAGGGGGAGGATAATCAAATTATGTCTATGTAGTGTAATGAGAATTCCAATGGATGGCAGTTTGCAAATATGGCATCCTTCAAATACCTCTGGCATTTGATTTATATTGGCTATATGTCTGTTTTTGTACAAAGTAAAAGTACTGTTTGGGGTCTTGGGAGTTATAGAGCTTAGCTAGGATGAGATATCACAGTAAAAGCAATAAAACATTAGGATATATAGGCTTCATCTCCTCACTCTGCTGCTGAACATACCCACCACATGAACTTTCAGGGGCCTCTCTCACCTTCCAGTCTCCCCTTTGAAGGCTCACAGGTTTGTTGATGCAATTCCCACACAACTTGTGATCTCCTGAAGCACCTCCATCTCACCATGCCACAAAGAAGGCACAATTGAACGGACAAAACAAAAACAAAAACTGACAAACCTATGCAGCATTCAGAAAAAGAACTAAGTTGTTTTCTACTCTCTGTAAAAGTCAATGCAACTCTTTAGTGTTCGTGAATTTCTACTCTTTTACTCCAAATGAGGCCGAGAAGTCAGACCAATTTAATAAAGAAAATACACTGGTGAGGGGATACAGGTGTGTTTCCATAATCACTTGGCTCAACATATGCTGCCTGCCTGCTGTGAGTGGCTCATAAGAATTTGGGGTGTGGGGAAGGCTTTAGATCTTTTCACAAATTTCTTAGAATACAGTAGCCCCAAAGTGATGACTCACGCCACTATGTTGTATTCTATTTTTGCAGTGTTCAAAAATTACCCCCAATCTAGCCAATTTCTTTTTACATACACACAATTCCCCTTTCAAAATTTTTCCAGAAGTTAAAGAACAAAACAAAACCCGGCAGCCAAATGCTATGACATCTCAATTAGTAAACACAAAACAGAATGCTTTACAAAAATGAATAAAATATACCATATGCACTCAGCGTCCACACTGTAGTACCCAAGTGAGGAGGCTGCTGTGATGATGTCTGTAGGCAGTTTCTTTTGGCAGACAGCTCCAGCGGAATTGCCACTCTCAATTATTAAGTTATGTATAAGACATGTGTGACCCATTGGATATTTGTGAAGTGACACTCGTGCTTCTGCTCATGCCCTGCTCTGTCCGTCCCCCAGAAGCTGTCCGCCTCAGAGCCTGAGGGCTATTGCGGACTCCCATACTGCTACCTCGGGGTACCCCTTGCATTGGCCCTGAAGGGTGACCCCATGGTTGGGGTCCACCTTGCATTGGATGGCCCCAAGCCTGTGGTGGGCCACCCATGGGATGACCCCAGTGAGGTCCTGGACCCCCAGTAGGATTATGAGACCAACCAGAAGCTCCCGGGTAGCTGTGGCTAAATGCCTCAGGGGAAAGATTGGAAAGGACCATGTTACTAAAACCTAGTCTCATGCTTTCAGAGTCAAAAGCTTCAATTTCTCTGGCTTGGCGCTCCAACAGACTTCTTATTCGTTCTGTGCGTTCATTCTGCAAAGCCAACATCTCTTCCTCAATCTGTTTGGGGTTGGGGAGGAAAGAAAAAAAAAAAAAAAAAGGTGATTTATTTAAAAGAAAATCTATAAATTGAGGAAACAGTAATTACTCAGCTTTGAAGTGAATCATAAAATAGTTCATTCTATTTTATGGATGTATGTTTAAAGTTAAAAAAATTTTAACATTTATTTATCCTTGAGGGAAAGAGAGAGTGTGAGTGGGGGAGGGGCAGAGAGAGAGGGAGACACAGAATCTGAAGCAGGCTTCAGGCTCCGAGCTGTCAGCACAGAGCCCGATGTGGGGCTTGAACTCACGAGCCGCGAGATCATGACCTGAGCTGAAGTCGGATGCCCAACTGACTGAGCCACCCTAAAGTTTTTTTGTTTTTTTTTTTGAGAGAGAGTGCAAGCAAGCATGCATGTGAGTGGGGGAGGGACAAAAAGCAAGGGAGAGAGAATCCCAAGCAGGCTCCACGCTGTCAGCACAGAGCCCAATGCAGGGCTCGATCTCATGAGGTCATGGTGAGATCATGACCTGAGCTGAAACCAAGAGTCAGATTTTTAACCAACTGAGACACCCAGATGCCCTGCACATTTAAGAATTTAAAGAGATGTGGGGCACCTGGCTAGTTCAGTTTGAAGAGTATGTAATTCCTGATCTCAGGGTCATGAGTTCCAGACCCACACTGAATGTAGAGATTAAAAATAAATAAATAAAAACTTAAAACAAAATTCTATAAAGAAATTAAAGAAATGTACTCTAGGAATCATGTACAATTATTTTTTTTAATGTGTAAGATCATGTTCTTTTTTAAAAATTAAATTAGGGGTGCCTGGGTGGTTTAGTCGGATTAAGTGTCTGACTTCAGCTCAGGTAATGACCTTACGGTTCATGGGTTCAGCCTCGTGTTGGGCTCTGTGCTGACAGCTCAGAGACTGGAGCCTGTTGAATGTTGAATAAACATTCAAAAAACATTTTTTAATTAAATTAGATGATTTTATATTTAATATAGTTGATGTTACATTAGTTTCAGGTTAAAATCAAGTTCTTTTTTTTTTTTTAATTTGGTTTTTAATGTTTATTTATTTTTGAGAGAGAGAGAGACAGAGTGTGAGCAGGGGAGGGGCAGAGAGAGGGAGATATAGAATCCAAAGCAGGCTCCAGGCTCTGACCTGTCAGCACAGAGCCCGATGAAGGCTCAAACTCATGAGCCATGAGATCATGACCTGAGCTAAAGTCAGACACTTCACTGACTGAGCCACCCAGACACCCCAAAGTCAAATTCTTAAAAGCAAAGGCAGGGGTGCCTGGCTGGCTCAGTTAGTACAGCAGGTGACTCTTGAGTTCAAGCCCCATGCTGGGTGCAGACACTACTTTAAGAAAATAAATCAAGGTAATTATCATAAATGGCTATTAAATTCATTAGGTAAAAAAATGAATGAAAAAAAACGTGGGTAAGGGGGAAACTAGCCCTATCAGACATCCCATATGTCACTCTAATAAAATATGGTATTGGTGTGAAACAGATAATTAGTAAAATAGAATGAAGATCTCAGTTTGCAGGCTTTTAATGCAAGACAAAAGCAGTACTTAATTTAATGGGAAAAAAAATAATGCAAGCACAATTGGCTATTATCTAGAAGGAAATGGAACCCCATCTTAATACCATATTCTAGACAGACCAAAACTTTAAGTGAACACAAACAAACCAAAAAACCTAAAAAGTTTTCATTAAAAAGTTAGAAGATTCTATGTAGCTAAAGATTCATAGCTGGGTAGCCATCATCATCAGTTCTGAAAAACTGGAAGGTATTACAAATAAAGATAGTTGGCTGTATATGATTTTTTTTAATATTAAAAAATACATAATAGTCCATAGATAATGAAAAAAAAAAAGGTTGATAGAGAACTCTTGAATGATCAGATGGACAAAACCTGAACCCACTGATCAATATTAATATCACTTAAAAGTGAGACAACTAGACATTATGTATCTCTTGATGTGATGCAAAAGGAAGTACACAGTAACCCTTATGAAAATTACCTGCAAAATTTTTTGAAAGAAAAGAAAGTTTAATCTAAATATTATCATGCCTCCAGATTTAATTACCAGTTTACAGGAAATATGAAGTAAAGGAGACAGGAATACATTAAATGACACCACAAAAATGAAATAAGTCAAATTCATATGTGAGAATTCCTACAGAGTAAATGATCCAATCCTCAGTAAAAAAAAAAAAGGGGGGGGGGCAGGAGTGGTTACAGACTAAAAGTCTTAAAAGATAATTAACCAGAGGTGCCTGGATGGCTCAGTTGGTTAAGCAGTCAACTCTTGGTCTTGGCTCAGGTCATGATCTCACAGTTCAGGAGTTCAAATTCCATGTCAGGCTCTGCACTAGTGGCACAGAGCCTGCTTGGGATTCTGTCTCTCCCTCTCTCTGCCCCTCCCCAGCTCACTCTCTCTCTCTCTAAATAAATTTTAAAAACTTAAAAAAAAAAATTAACCAAATGCAATGTGTAGACTCTGTCTGGGCCCCAATCCAAATAAACCAACTTAAGACATTTTTGAGATAAAAGGGGAAACTTAGGCATGGACTGAGTATTAAACAATATTAAAATTTTTTATGAATTTTCTTAGATATCACAATGGAATTATCATTACGTTAAATTCAAAAAGTCTTTACCTATATTTAGGAGTCAAATGATGGTATGCTGAAATTTGCTTTAAAATACTCCAGACATTCTTCCCCACCTCCTGCCTCCACCACATAAAGCTGTGCGTGTGGAGCAGGGGGATAGATAAGAAAAAATTAGCAAAATATCAATAACTGTTGAAGCTGGGTGGTGAGTACTTGGGGATTTCATTGTACTAATTCCTACTTGTGTATGTTTGAAAATTTCCATAAACAGTTTTTAAAAGATAAAAAGAGATAAAGGAGCATTAAATCAGATATCAAGGTATTTGATGATTTAAGCCAATAGTCACTTCTCTGCAGAACTTTAATTCAACAAATGTTTAGTTCTTATGTATCAAGTTTTCAGAAGTACCCTTTATAAAGAATATGAAGTTTAGCATGGGAGACACATGCAAATACAAAATCTCAATAGAATGTGGTAAGACATAATAACGAATTTATAAGGTACAAAAATAAAAAGGGATGGAGTGATTCACTCTATAAGGGAGAGAGACGAGCGCAAAGTATTCTCAGAGGAGGTGGCAGAAACTGGATTCTGAAGGAAGAAAACAGATTTACCAGGAAGACAAAGGGGAGGAAAAGATATTTTCAGCAGAAGGAACACGTGTAAGGGCACGAGAAAATGATAAAATAATAATTATTATGGCCAGATGGATTCTAGTAAGAAGAGTATGAAAATGATTGAACATTCTAAGTACTAAAGTGTTACAAAGTTTTACAGTAAGCATTTCATACCAAGGCTGAAGAAGAACTTAAGATTACACATGAATGCTTTTTCTGAGGGAAAGACATCAAATTGTTAACTGTGGTGATTTGAATGGTGGGACTAAAGACATCTTAATTTCTATTTATGTTTTCCTAAAATTGTCAAGTTGTTTTTTTAAGTTTTTTTTTAAGGTTTTATTTTTAAGTAATCTCTGCACCCAACATGGGGCTTGGACTCACACACAACCCCGAGATCAAGAGTCGCATGATCTACTGAGTCAGCCAGGTGCCCCTAAGCTTGTCAAGTTTTAAGAAAAATGATTGTGAATTTGTAAAATAATTTTCCACTTTTACTCTCTTTATATAAAATACCCGATTCATATAGAATTTACATATCTCTAAGGATTCAAAGAACTTCAAATTTTTCTTTTAAATATTTTTATGTAAAACTTTCAAAAATCCATTTGCTAAAAGCATTTATTTTAATTCAAGGGATCTAATAAATGATGAGAATGTGCTAAGTATATAACTGACCAGATGTCTTGCATATTATGAAGGAAACTCATGACAAAAGCATTAAACACACTGGAGTACCTGGGCAGCTCAGTTCATTAGGCATCTGACTCTTGGTCTCAGCTCAGGTCTTGATCTCACAGTCATGAGTTCAAGCCCCACACTGGGCTCTGTGCTGGGTGTGAAGCCTACTTAAAAATATATACGTATCTATGTGTCTGGTTGGGGTACAGCAACCAGATACATATATACATATATATTTTACACATTAATGTTTCTCAATCTTTTATCTAGTAAGCACAGTTTTAATTTTGATTAGTTTTGTCACTTAGAACATTTTTCAACAAAAATGAAAACTAAGATTTGTGATGGGCTATATTAATTCCCATTTCTTTTAAAAGATGTTAGTTATTGGGGCGCCTGGGTGGCGCAGGTCGGTTAAGCGTCCGACTTCACCAGGTCACGATCTCGCGGTCCGTGAGTTCGAGCCCCGCGTCGGGCTCTGGGCTGATGCTCAGAGCCTGGAGCCTGTTTCCGATTCTGTGTCTCCCTCTCTCTCTGCCCCTCCCCCGTTCATGCTCTGTCTCTCTCTGTCCCAAAAAATAATAAACGTTGAAAAAAAAAATTAAAAAAAAAAAAAAAAAAAAAGATGTTAGTTATTTCTGAAAATTAGAAAGGTGGTTTCACTGGGTAGATAAGATTACCATAATTAAGACTTTTGAAGGCTCTTCCAACCCATCTCCTTTGAAATTAAATGTGATTATTTTTATGTTCCACAAGAAAGGTCCTATAAAATATTCCAATTGTCGATTCTTACTTAAAAAACTACTAACCATGTTGTTGGTGCTGTGACATACTGAGGGGTGCCTGGGTGGCTCAGTTGGTTGAACTCCAACTCTTGGTTTCCACTCAGGTCATGATCTCACAGTCACGAGATCGAGCCCCACGTCTGGCTCTGCACTGGGGTGTGAAGCCTAAGATTCTCCCTCTCCTTCTGCCCTCCCCCTCAAAAAATTATAAAAACAAAAACAACAATAACAACAACAAAACAAACAAACAAAAAAAACACCTACCAACCATGTTGTTGATGCTGTGAAATACTGAAAGAAAATTCAATGATAATAAAAAAGCCCATTTATACTTCAGAGACACTGCCACTTTTCATGCATGTATAAAATTCACATGGAATTTAACATTTATAGTTATGTTATCTTGCTGTTTATGTAAAGGAAGAGCAAGAAAAGTTGTAATAAGACCTCATGTGAGTCAAGTGCAGCTTACATTGTTGGTGTCTCAACAACCTAAAGGAACAATTTTTGGTTCATTTGGAGGCTGAAAGCAATCTTCAAAGAGAATTGTTATTCATCTATGAACAACTCTGATTTCACCTCTATTCTCAGATGACTGTTTCTTATCTGTACAACCAGTAGGTACAAAGTGCAGAAAAATAGCTGTTAAAAATTTTCAAAGTTTTTGTAGAGAAGGTACATGGACTTGGTAGTTGCCAAATGACCCAACTACTTTATAGTCATGCACTTCACTTGAAATGTAAACATTAGCCCTAAAAATCAAGCAGCAACTCAAAGCACTATTTATCACCCTATTGTTCTTTTATTATTAATACTAAATTATCATAAGCACTTTCCATTATCAAAGTTAATATTTTAAAAATAAAAAACAACCAATTGGGGCACCTGGGTGGCTCAGCTGGTTTAGTGTCTGACTCTTGATTTTGGCTCATGGTCATGACCTCACGGTTGGTGGGTTCGAGCCCTCATCGGCTCTGCACTGACAGTGCTGAGCCTGCTTGGTTGGGATTTTCTATCTCCTTCTCTCTCTGTCCCTCCCCCACTCGCTTGCGGGCACTCTCTCTCAAATAATAAAAAAAAGAAGAATCACTCAAATCTCTGTATTAATATTGCCACTACTAGCATTCTTTCAATTAACTTTAAGTATAATTTGTCATTTTTATTTCATTCACATATCATAGCATTTCCCCATATTAATACTGTCTTTGTAGCCATCATTTAAATGGCTGAGTAAGAAGATTTCATTGGCTTGGCCATAATTACTTAATTATATCTCTACTTCAGATGGTTAAGTGTTTTATTTTTTTCTTTTTTTTCCCATGTTTTTATTTAAATTCCAATTAGTTAACATACAGTGTATTAGTTTCAGATGTAGGATTTAGTGATTTATCACAACACGTGCCATCCTTAATCTCCATCACCCATTTAATCCAGCCTCCACCCCTGCCTGAGCCCCCATCCTTCCAGTAACCTAGATGGTTAGGTGTTTTAAACCATTATCAAGTATGTTATAGTGATAATTTTTATGTATATTCCCCCCTATATTTTGGATTTCTTTTCCTTAGACTAAATTCTTAAAATATTAAATACTTAATAATTCTAAAGCTCAACATATACATCCAAACTGCTTTTCAAAATGGACTAACAGTCCCCCTACGCAGTAGGAGCAGTACTCCTACGCAGTAGGAGAGTACCACTGTGTCTTTACCAGTGGGTACAGTTTTACACCAGGCTTTGCAGAACATGTAAACTTTGGTTCATATATTGAAATAAGACTGTACCTAAGTAAGATACTAATTAGCACTGTTTAACTCTCAACCACTAGGTGGAGCTATAAAAACACAAATATATTATAATAGTACCTATATTTCTCTCACAACACTATTTCTACAATACTATAGAAGTTTTCCTTTTAGTGATAATTTTGAAGCATAAGAGACAGAACTTTACAGTGAATTTTAAATATTCAAATTGGAATCATATTTATGAAATCTGTACATAGTACAAACTAGATTTTTCTTTTTTCTTTTGAAGTTTATTTATTTGAGAGAGAAAGAAAGCACAAGCAGGGAGGGGCAGAGAGAGGTGAGAGAGAGAATCCAGAGCAGAGCTTGATGTGGGGCTCAAACCCACAAACTGTGAGATCATGACCCGAGCAAAAATCCAGAGTTAGACACTTAACGAACAGAGCCACCTGCTTATCCCCAAACTAGATTCTTCTCAAATTTTATATGTGTTCTATGTTTCTCATCTTGAGTGAGAAACATAACTGAGATAATTTATAGAAGCAAATACCTCTCAAAGAAGCCAGCAATAAAGACAGCTGTACCAGGGAAATAGTAACATCTTAGTGGATTTTTTGAGACTATTATTTTTTAACATAAGAAGGCATTGTATTTTTATCCAGAAACAATGACAACTTTCATTAGGCAAGACCATTAGAAAAGTATTCACTTACAATGGACCTAAGACTCTACCAGCTGTTGGGAGCTTATGGCCCAGGAATTCTTGAACATAGCTCTGAATCCTAGATATAACTGATATTCTACTACAGTTGCCCCTTAAACAACACAAGTTTGGATGACATGGATCCTCTTACATGTGGGTTTTTTTCAGTAAATATAGTACAGTACTGTAAATGTATTTCTCAATAATATTTTTTTTCTCGGGGAACCTGGGTGGCTCTCAGGTGGTTGAGCTTCCAACTTTGGCTCAGGTCATGATCTCACTGGTTCATGAGTTCAAGCCCACCTCGGGCTTGCTGCTGTCAGCACAGAGCCCATTTCGGATCCATTGTCTCCTCTCTCTCTGCCCTTCCCCCATTTGCGCTCTCTCAAAAATAAACATTAAAAAAATATATATTTTATTTTTCTCTAGCTTACTTTACTGTAAGAATACAGTATATAATACATATAACATACAAATATGTGTTAATCGACTATGTTATCGGTAAAGCTTCCGGTCAATTTTATAATGTGTAAGAAAAGTTATACACAATTTTCAACTTCATGGGTTGTCACAACCCCTAACCCCTGCGTAAGGGTTAACTATACTTCTAAAAACAAATACTTTTCCTCTCAAAATTCTGCCCATCACCCTTTCCCTAAAACATACATAATACTCACACACAGCTCTACTACCTTAAAGGATGAAATGAATTTGGAGATTATAGTTCTGTTCTTTAATATACCTGACAAAGAATAAATAAAAAATAAGTAAGTGAAGATACATCTAGAAGTAAACATTTTCAGCCTGATTTTTCACCTGTGTGGAACTGGTTTTACCTCCTGCCCTCTAATAATCTTCCACCAATCTGTATAGTTACAGGCCCAAGATATACAAGTATATATTCCTGATGCTTCATTCCTGCTTCTCCCAGGCAATTACTAATGTTCTGTTTCTTCACTATCCAAGTTTTTCTCCAATCTCCTTTTTCACCAATCTCCTTAACGAGAGAAGGTACACAAAGAAGTGAGGAACACGGAGCCGGAACTACTCTCTCCCAATTCAACTGTCTTCACAGAACCCCATATTCCTTTTTCTAGCAATTACTACTTAATTATATTTCCTTGATGTTTAGAACTCAATAATTATAAGGTTAATTATGGGATCAATAATTTTATTTATTTTTAATTTTTAAAAAAAAATTTTTTTTTCAACGTTTATTTATTTTTGGGACAGAGAGAGACAGAGCATGAACGGGGGAGGGGCAGAGAGAGAGGGAGACACAGAATCGGAAACAGGCTCCAGGCTCTGAGCCGTCAGCCCAGAGCCCGACGCGGGGCTCGAACTCACGGACCGCGAGATCGTGACCTGGCTGAAGTCGGACGCTTAAACCGACTGCGCCACCCAGGCGCCCCTATTTTTAATTTTTAAGTGTTTATTTTTTAAGAGAGAGAGAGAGCAAACCACGGAGGGCAGAGAGAAATCCCAAGCAGGCTCCACGCTTTCAGAGCAGAGTCCAACGCAGGGCTCAAACTCCAAACCCTGAGATCATGACCTTAGCCAAAACCGAGAGTCAGACACTTAACGAACTGAGCCATCCAAGCACCCAAATCAATAATTTTAAAGAAAAAGCAAAACGCTACCAAAACTAGAATTAAGGAAATGTGGTATTATGAAAACAATCCAATGCCACCTCTGTCAATATGAAAAATATGTATAAAATGCTTTTGCTAAAAAGCAAACACTAGCACAATTACCTTCCTCATATTACTTATACCTTTTGTTCTAAGAGTGCCCTGCGGAGGGAGACCCTCTGTTCAAGCTCTCGAAGCTCCCGATCATGTTGTGCCTCGGCTTGCATCTTGATTTTGCTCTGATATGCATTCAATAGCTCCAGTTCCTGCTGCAGCTGCATCTTTAAAACCTGGCATTCTGCTTCCTGTGCTTCATCCAAACGTAGCTGAAAGAGAGAAGGAAAACAAATATATCCAACTGTGAGCTCTCTATTCCTGACCTATGGAAAGGAGGTGTGAAAGAAGACAGACTACTCTTTTGTAGGATATACAATTGTTCTCTCTCATGTCGTGGAATGAACATCTCTGAAAAAGGAAGGTCTAGTAACCTTTATCTTTAGGAAGGTTAAGCTATCATCAGCTCTTTGGAAGATGGCTAAATAACCATAGTTTTCTTAAGAAAAATCTAGAATCTGATCAGGTAATATGTATGACTCTGAATGTTTTCTCTCCAATGAAAATAACTACAGCATAGGGACCAGCAAACAGCTTACTGGCCAAATCTGGGCAGCAGCTGGGTTTTTTTGCTTTCATTTTTTTATATACTCCACTAGTTAAGAATGGTTTTTACATTTGAAGTAGTTACATTTTAAATAGCTATATAAGTATCCACATAATATCCTCAATTTTGCTTCCTGACCTACAGACTCTAAAATACCAAAAAAAAAACATGTTTATAAAACTTATATAGAAAATATTTTACATTTCTATTCAAATGTTACCATTTGGATTCCAAATATAGTACTACTTTTTGCCCACTACTTAACAAAGCTGCTGTTCCAATCTTGATATGCTTTTTGGATAAGCCTCAACAGGCATGTGCTAAGAGGCACTGGCAGAGAGCTTCTTTAAAACTTAGTGTCTAGGGGCACCTGGGTTGCTCAGTCAATAGAGCATTCAAGTCTTGACTTCGGCTCAGGTCATGAACTCACGGGTTGTGAGTTTGAGCCCCAAATCAGCATCTGTGCCCATAGCGCAGAGCCTGCTTGGGATTCTCTATCTCTCTCTCTCTCTCTCTCTCTCTGCTCCTTCCCCACTCATGCTTGTGCTTTCTCTCTCTCAAAATAAATAATAAACTTAAAAACAAAACAAAAAAATTTTATGTCTGGGGCACCTGGGTGGCTCAGCTGGTTAAGCCTCTGACTCTTGATTTCAGCTCAGGTTATGATCTCACAGTTCCTTAGTTCCAGCTCTGAGGGGGGTGGATCTGCTGAAATCTCAGAGCCTGCTTGGGATTCTCTCTCTGCCCCTCCCCAACTTGCGTGTGTGCGTGCGTGCGTGCGTGCGTGTGTGTGTGTGTGTGTTGTGTGTGTGTGTCTGCATGCGCATGCGCATATGTACTCTCTCTTTGACTCTCTCAAAATAAAATTTAAAAAAAGAGAAACTTCTCTGGGAAGACTTTAATTAAAAAAATTTTTTTAAAATGTTTATGTATTTTTGAGAGAGAGAGACAGATAGACAGACTATGAGCTGGGGAGGGGCAGAGAGAATCTGAAGCAGGCTCCAGGCTCTGAGCTGTCAGCACAGAGCCCGATGCGGAGCCTAAACTGATGAACCGTGAGACCATGACCTGAGCTGAAGTCAGATGCCCAACTGACTGAGCCACCCCAGGCGCCCCCTTAATGTTTGTTTATTTTTGAGAGAGACACACACAGGGCATGAATAGGGGAGAAGCAGAGAGATAGGAAGACAAAGGATCTGAAACAGGCTCCAGGCTCTGAGCTGTCAGCACAGAGCCGAAGCAGGGCTTGAACTCAGGTCAGCACAGAGCCTGATGCGGGGCTTGAACTCAGGAACAGGAATGGTAAGATCATGACCCAGACCGAAGTCAGACACTTAACTGACTGAGCCACCCAGGCACCCCTCCTGGAAAGATTTAAAAATAAATAAATAAAACTTCATGTCTGAATGTATCAATAAGAATTCTGCATACATCATGCATACTTCCAAGCAATGCTCAGAGAAGGAAGAATATGGACCATCACCATTATTTCCCAAGCTGCAGGAGAAGTATCATTTCTAACTAGTATTTAATTGCTGGGATTTCATTGCTGGTAGAAAGAAAGGAGCACTAAATTTATTTTGTCTAAATAAAACAAACTCACAGCTTGTGTGGAGAGCAATTTCATTAATGCTGTGGTCATACTGCTCAGCCAAGATGGCTAACTTCCGGGTCTGCTCCTCCTTGAGGCCGTTTCAGAACAGCTTTGTGCTCGCTCTTTGGTGTAGTCTCCAGTAGGTGATTCTTAATGCTTTGTACTGTCTGGTTTGGATTTACAGGTATCCTGAAACTGCTTTTTATTTGGAGTTCTTTAGACTGGGAAGAAAAAAATAGATGCATATATTTTAACATTTGGCATCTGGTATACCTTAGGTTTTCATTAAAAGAAAGGCTAGTAGGAGAAAGGGAGAAAACAAAAAGGTCAGATCATAACGTTGCAGGTACTTTTACACTTGGCTATTGGGTCAAACCACTGGATTCTATGCATTTTTATAACAAAAGCTCTAATTTAAAACATTAAAATATCAAGAACCTCATTTATCACAGGACTTCAAGCAATAGTCATTATTTTGTTAGTAATTTAGTGATGAGCAGGTATTAAAATTAGCTTTGATTATGGTATATATTAATGACAGAAAATCAAATTTCTTCTCATTGATTACATGTAGCAAAGTATTTTATTGGCCAGACAATATTTTATCAAATCTCTGAGCAGAAAATAAGCATATTTACTCTCTTCCATATCTGAAACACTTTGCTTCAATTTCTTTTAATAACAACCTCAACTCTAACTACATAGCGTATGACAGATTCCACAAAAGCAGGGTATTAGTAACAGACTAATATGCTTCATACAATTCTTTTCCTTAAGGAAATAAACTAGGTAGAAACATCCTTAGCAAAAACTTGAAAGTCAGTCAAGTTAACTAACCTTTTAAAGGTCAAACAAAAGTTATGGGATGAGGTGTTGGGGGGGGGGGACTGGGCCAAATGGGTGATGGGCATTAAGGAAAGCGCTTGTTGGGATGAGCACTAGGTGTTATATGTAAGTGACGAATCACTAAATTCTACTCCTGAAGTCATTATTACACTATATGTTAACTAATTTGGATTTAAATAAAATTTTAAAATTTTAAAAAATAATTAAAAAAATAAAGTCATGGGGCAAGGGAGAGGACATCCTTTCTTGGAGTGATAAGAGCCATGAGGCTACATAAATATTTCTGAGATAAAATAATTGAGCTCGGAGACAGAGAGTTTTGGCTTTAGTTTTTGCTAATCACTGAACTCAGGTTTAATAAGATTTAACAAGATGAGATATAATTCTGTAAAGTATACTGAGTAAGCCTGTAAATGAGAATATATTCATTACTACACTAAGGCAGAAACTACACTTCAAATTATTTTACCTAAATATAAATACTGCTAGATATTGATTGGTTGATTCAGTGTGCAACAAATGCACGTATTACACCAAAGTAAAACACTTGTCAAGGAACTATTCACCACCCCTTGTAATACTACAAACCTCAAACAGGACCTTTTCCATATTTCACACCAACTGAGGCACTATGTCATTCCATATACTTTATTCTGTGAAGGGTCAAGAATTGTCTAGCTAGAAAGCAAAACTCTTGCTTAGTAGAGACCAAGCAAAACTCTATGCTTGGTAGTAACCACACTTAAATGCTGTCGTTGGTTAACAAAATTCTTCCAACTTAGCTAGGAATCAAACATACAATTTAGACATTCTCTCCTGCCTCTGTATAACATTCGTTCTTTTAAAAGTTTTTAGTTTTAAAATATTATATCAAGAAAATTATCATTCTATATTAGCCTAATAAGAAAAAAGAACTTGAAAATTTTTTCACATGAATAATACTAATACTTATACCAAGAATAACGTATCCCTCAATACTAAACTCAAATGAAAACTAGAACATAGTTACAGTTGTTTCTAATCATTTAACACTATCATCTGGATGACAGATGAAGAAACAGCCGAGTAGGCAATTGTTTACCCAATCCATTTTACAGAAATGGTACCCCAACTCCAACTTACATAAGTACTCAAACTAAAGTCCCCCTAGTCCCCCATTAAAGTCTTGAAGAAAGCTGAAAGAGACAACTGTTATGATTTAGTCAAATAAAATTGGAATGACTTAGTGTTAAAATCTAGTCTGATTTGTTCAAATTGAGCAAGTAGATAGATATATATAACTAAGAAAGTATCGTGATTTTCTTCCCTACTATGTAACAGAATGATTTCCTTTATGGAAAATCTTGAGCTCACTGGTCTTAAAGGAATCATTCTAGTGATGCCTGGATGGCTCAGTCAGTTAAGTGTCCAACTCTGGATTTCGACTCCGGTCATGATCTCTCGGTTATGAGACTGAGCCCCACATCGGGCTCTGGTGCTGAGTGTGGAGCCTGCTCGGATTCTCTCTTTCCCTCTCTCTCTCTGCCCCTCCCCTGCTTGCACACAAGTTTGTTAACTCTAAAAAATAAAGAAAAGGAGGCTTTCTATTCAAAGTCCATGACTATGAATACTAACTTTTTCCTCACTTTTTGTACAGTATCTGTAAAAATCAAATCTAGTGTTTATAAGCTTTCAAACTGAAAAGGCTCCAACAAGAGGAAACAGAAAGGAAGGGTTAAATATCAAACAACTACCTATTCCAAGTCTCAATGAAATGCAGTCATAACAGATTTATGGTATGACTATAGAAAACTCACAAGCTTTCAGTTTGGTTTACTTTTTGGGTACTGCGGCTGACTTTAAAATGATAACTGGGGTGCCTGCCTGGGTGGCTCAGTCGGTTGGTTGGGTGTCCGACTTTGGCTCCGGTCATAATCTCGTGGTTCATGAGTTCTAGCCCCACGCATCGCAGAGCCTGGAGCCTGTTTTGGATTCTGTGTCTCCCTGTCTCTCTCTGCCCCTCCCTTGCTTGTCTCTGTCTCTCTCTCTCAAAATAAATAAACATTTAAAATAACTAAATAAATGGTAAACTAATTTTACAGACATGTTTTAAAAATCTTTTGGTGGGAAATTGTTCTGAAGACAAAGGTCTTCATTACAAAGACAAAACAAGCTGAAAAATCATTATGAATTCCAGTTTTTCTAAGCAATGACTAATGAAGGTTATATGGGTAGTCAACACAAGTTACTCTTTAATTGATGTTAGTTATTTTGAAGACATAGCAAAGTGAAATTTTATCCTTCACAAGGAAAGGGTAAAACCTTTAATCTGCTTCTATATCTCATTCAAGACAGCCTATTAGAATGGAGTTGGGTGGGAATCAGAGTTATGATTGGGTATAGATTTTAACATAGATTACCTCTGTGAATGAACTGCACTTCACTCCAGGACAGTTACTCAGGTAAGACAAAGAACAGTTCTATAGTTAAATTATCAAATAAAAGGGGTCAGGGTAAAGTTTAAAAAGGAAATACTGTGGGATGTAGGCCTTAATGGATGTAAATAAAATTAACTGAGGTACTACTATAGACAACAGCTTATGTAGTAGATGGTTTTGTTTTTGCTCATTAAGATTAATGTGATTGATTATATTCTTTAAAGTATTTATTACAAGTTACAAAATTGAAAACATCCTAGAATTGTTAACTCTGGTTGATTCAGGGCTAGATCAACTGGCTGGAGAGGCAGAGAGGGGGAAATCTTTATAATATACTTTGGTATATTTTGAATTTCATATTATATGAATGAGTTCCTGTATTCAAAATAAATACAAAATTTAAAGTCCTTTGTATTATATATCACCAACACTTGTTTTTCCTTATTTTGGAGAGGGAGGCATATAACAATTTGCTTTACCCTGATGTGCCAATTAAAAAAAAATATTATACCTCAACTACCTATGCCATGGTTTTACCTACACTACCAAGCAAAGAAGCAAGCAAGCAGACTGGGGGTAACACTGTGATGATTCCCTTGTTCCTCTTACAGTAAGTATAGATAATGAAGGGAGAGGGGATAAAAAAGCAGTTTTCATTCATTGCTTTTGTGCTGATTAAGAACTTAGTGCCTTTTCTGGAAACAAATCATATTTAGAGGAAATAAGATTCCAAAACTGTATTACTTTGGGACAACAGTGAGAAGACAACAGGTTACCAATGTTGACATGTAGACTGTAATATCAGCATTGCACATTTTGCGTACATTTAAAATAAGAATTTTGATTCATGTTATGGTACTTCCCACAGTCAAAAGTTTTGGTACGCTGCTGAAAATACATAAGCAAAAAGTCTACAGCTATGGACACTCCACATTAAAACTAACCAAACATTCTTAAAATGAAAAGAAAAAAGTTTATTCAAATTCTTTATGCCAGACCTCTTAGACTTTTACAGTTTACATGGATGCATTTTATCTCTTTTCCCCCCTTTATCAAGAAAGCTTAGGTTAAAGGGGTACCTTCAGACTCTTAGGCTGGTTGTCGAACCTCCATGACATGCTTTCGCCTTAGTTCTCGTTCTCTTCGCTTGTTATATTCCAGCTGGTTTGTGAGCTCAGTCTGATGCTGCAATCTGATCAACTCACAGCGCATCTTCTGAATTGTGTTGAGGGTGACGGACTCCAGTTCTTGCATGGATTCATGTTGTCGCAGTAGCATGGCATGCTCTAAGTCCTTTGAGTCTGCCTTTTATTAACTCCTAATCCACAACACAAAAAGCAAAAGGATAATTTACTGCTGTATGATGCCTGGAAAAAAAAAATCCTAAGAAACAGAATAACCAAGAAATAGATGTAATCCTCTGATGTAATAATGGCTGCATCGTATTAGAGTTTTATAATATTGTTGTAGTAAATAAACAATTAGCACATTTCCTTACACTGTTCATTTACTATTCATTAACACTACTTCATGCAGTGAGTTTAAAAGGTACCAATCTATCTCAAGAGGTTTAATGTCCTCCCCTCTTTCCTTTCTTTATTGTTTCTAGTTTATATTTGAAGAGGGTTCACAAGTCATCCAGTGTATTTTTTCAGAGTATGCTATTCAAGTCTATTACATGCAGTATACCCAATGTAGTGTAGTGGTTAAAACATGGACTGTAGAGCTAGGCTGCCTGTATTTTAAATCATAGCTCTGCTACTGATGAGCAGTAAGTCTTTGGGTTAGTTATTTAAACTCTTGGCTTCAGCTTCATCACTTCTCAAACGAAGATAATATAGCAATTTCGTAGATTTAATGCGAGGATGAAACAAGTTCATAAATGCGAAGTCCTCAGAATAATACCTGCACATCATGCTCAATAAATTTTTTTCAGAATAAAAGGAACAAGTGTATCACATACAACAGACACACCCACACCCACACCACTGTAGAAGCGTAGAAGTGAAACTTGCCTCCTTTGCCCTTTCTCCAGAAGCCACAGTTTGGTGCAAATGTTTCCGAAATATCCCCCATGCTTATCATGACACATCTGTTATACAAAACCTACAGTTTTAAAACTGAATACCAATATACATTATAGGCCTGTAATGTGCTTTCTTCACCTAAAAATATAATGGGACATACATCTTGACCAGATCAGTACATAAGATCTTTTTTTTTTTAAGTTTCAATGGTAAGGGATGCCTGGGTGGCTCAGCTGGTTAAGCGTCCAACTTCGGCTCAGGTCATGATCTCACGGCTCATGAGTTAGAGCCCCCGCCATCAGGCTCTGTGCTGACAGCCTCAGAGCCTGGAGCCTGCTTCAGATTCTGTGTCTCCCTCTCTCTCTGCCCCTCCCCACTCCACGTTCGTCTCTCTCAAAATAAATAAACATTAAAAAAAATTTTTTAAGTTTCAAAGTAAGCTACTGCTTTGCAATTCCTAATTTTCCCATTTTTCTGCTTTAAACAAATTTTCAATAAATATCCATGGCATGACAGATACATCATATAACCATGTTACTGTTCTTTTAAAAAAAAATTTTTTTAACGTTTATTTATTATTGAGAGACAGAGAGAGAGGCAGAGCATGAGCAGTGGAGGAGCAGGGAGAGAGGAAGACACAATTTGAAGCAGGTTCAGGCTCCAGCTGCCAGCACAGAGCCCGATGTGGGGCTCGAACTCGCAAACCACGAGATTCATGACCTGAGCCGAAGTCAGACGCTTAACCGACTGAGCCACCCAGGAGCCCAATGTTATTATTTCTTTAGGATACAGTCCCAGAAGTAGATTTGGTAAAAATATAGATGCATATAAATTTTAAAACCTATTGCTGAATTATACTCCAAAAGGGCAGTATCAGTTTATACTTATACTTACCAATACTGTCCATTTCCCCATGTTACCAGTCTTTTTAATTGTTCTTATCTAATTGATGCAACTGTTTTAATTTCAATTTCTTTAATTATTACTGAATTTGAACAGTTATGCTATACTTGAAGCTTATTTTAAGCCATCTTGGAAATAAATTTATCTATGTTCACAGTTATCCCTGATAAGAAAAAAAAATTGTTTTCATTTTGATAAGAGTTTTCTACACTTGACCAGTTAATAAATGTATGATTATAACATGTGCTAAGTGGTAACACACAATTCATGGCACTCATTTCAGATCAAAAGGCATAAAATCATCCAATTAATTTTCTCATATTTAAAAATTAATACTTCATCATGGATAAATAATAAATAGTATTTATTTAATAAATATTTATTGAATGCCTACTATGGGCCAGACCTAGGGATACAAAGACCTGTACAAAACCTATGACTCACATAATTTCCATTCTAGCTGGGAAGAGAGACTTCCCCCAAAAAGTGTATGTGTAAGAGAAAAAAGTACAAAGAAGAACATTTTAAAGAAGGGAGAGGAGAGAGAGCTAGCTATATAGATTGGGGTATCTGGGGAAGAAGGGATTTAGGCAGAGAGAATTAATGAGTGCAAAGGCCTTATAACTGAGATGTGATGGGACTTATTTCTGATTTCATATCATTCAAACATACCTCCCTGACAAGGTCCTGCTCCAAGTTATGGCGTCCAGTAACATCTTCGCTTGAAGCGACGGCACTCCAGCTCTAGGTATTGCCTCTGTCGTCGAAGAAGATTTAGCCTCTTCCTCTGCTTGGAAATGTTGTATATTCTCCTTCTGCTTTGAAAGCCATTCTTGTTTTTCCTTTTTTGGGGTTGCTCTGGTTTCATTCAGTTCCTGGCAACAAAAAAACAACTCAGTTCAAAATACATAAAAATTGGGGTAGCTGGGTGGCTCAGTCAGTTGAGCATCCGACTTCGGCTCAGGTCATGATCTAGTGGTTTGTGAGTTTGAGGCCCCACATTGGGCTTGCTGCTGTCAGCCTGTGAGCAGAACCCATTTGGATCCTGTCCTCCTCTCTCCTCTGCCCCTCCCTCACATGCACTCTCCCAAAATAAACAAATATTAAAAAGAAAGAAAGAAAGAAAGAAAGAAAGAAAGAAAAGAAAGAAAGAGAAAAAAACATAAAACTTAACTACATGAAAGTAGTTAATGTAATATTTGGTAGCTGGTAAATTTAAATAAAAGTACTGAATTTGTGTTCTCTCTAATGCTCAAACAGGGCAATGACCTTAAGGAGTTAGGTAAATAGTTTCCTTTTTCTTGAGTTACCGGTGAATTAGGACAGGAAAAGAGAAAAATACATTAGAAAACATGCATACCTTTTGGTTTTGCATAATTACAAGTATGATGACTCAAAAGTACATAATAATTGGTAAATGAAGGTAAAACATATCTTTCTTTAAATCCATCCCAAGAATAGACAGAAGGTGGTGCTTTCAGGGGAAAATCAAATGTAAATTAAAGTTAGGGCTACAATACAGTTATGTCTCAGTTGGTTTTTGACATTCTAAATATCAAGCTTTTGGCAAGATTACGGATGTACTCAATATAAAAAGACTTGGAAATTAAATGGAAAATCAACAAAACCAGGGGAGAACAGAGACATTCTTTATGAGTAGGTATTTAATATTGGCATTATAATACCACTAAACAAATAAAAACCAAGGCTTTTCTACAGCACTGTATTTATTTTTAAAATTTATTTATTTTTGAGAGACAGAAAGAACACACTTGTGCACGTGAGGGAGTGGGGCAGAGAGAAAGAGGGAAAGAAAGGGAGAATCCCAGGCCGGCTCCGCACTGTCAGTACAGAGCCTGATGCAGGGCTTGAACTCATGAACAGTGAGATCATGACCTGAGCTGAAATCAAGAGTCAGAACACTTAACCGACTGAGCCACCCAAGTGTCCCTCTATAGCATTTTAAAATATCATCTTAGAAACTATCTAAATGAAATTGCATTTATATTGGGCAAGATGAGAACATTCATGATACACTCAATGAGACAAACCCTAGGATGTTAATACTAGCATATTTTCAACCTAAAAAAACATCAATATTGCAGAGAATACAAATCAGCCATCATTCCTAAGTGTAAGTTGATTTTTCAGAGACTACTAACCTTATGGTCCTTCCCCTGTTATTCAAGAAAGAGACCAATTCTTTCTAACTTTAGTTCACAAGATATTCAAACACATAAAAACAACACATAAATTAGTAGTTCTCCAAAGAGGACATATATACACACACAGTATAGAAAGAGACAAGGAGAACACGGGCCACATTATACCAAGGGTGTCTTTCTCAAAATCTTCTGCCAGGAAACTTCCCCACCAAAACTCTAGTATGTCCCTTCCTCTACACTGAGAATCACTATTCCAAATGAACACACACACACACACACACACACAACACACACAGGCATACATACACAAGTTATACACCTAAAAGATTATTTAAACTAATATATCCATTAACATTCAACTCTTACTGCACTGGGAAACTGCATGCTGTTGGATATTTATTTACAATTGGGAATCCTATTTATAATCTTTTCAAACCCAATGTTCTAGTACAGAGTTTGACTCCTGTTACACAGAAAGTAATGTGCGGCTTTTTGTTTCACAGCTCACATATTTTTATTTCTAATCATTCAGTTACTTAATAAGTGCTTACAAAAGCTATTATAAATAAAATAACTTCTGTGGCAGGAGACGATTCTTTTTAGACCCTACTCAACTGAGAATCTCAATCCACTGAAGAGTAATTGATTATAATCAATGTCTTCATTCAAACTGATATACATTTTATTGGTGACAAAAAACAAACAAAAATTTTATCTTAGAGGCTCTATGAGTTGATCAACATCACATACAATCAGTAAGCAGACAACTGGCTTGAAAAAGTTTATAAAATAAGTACCCTCCTTAAGCTGTTCCTTTCGAAGTTTATATTCTCTTTTCTGGGACTCCAAAAAACTATTTAGTTCTTTCTTCTGTTGAGCCTGAATATGTTGCTGAAATTTTTTCTCCTCATTGGCCATCACTTAGCCTATAGAAATTTAGAAAATGGATCGAATTAGTTAAGTTGATACATTCAAAGCAACAGTTTAATAAGACATTACCAAGGAGGTAATTTTCAACCAAAAATAGAAAATCAACATTGCTTTCTCGGCCTTTTGGCTAAGATCAAGTGTAGAAAATCAGCATTAAGTATTACCAAAATTGAGAATACCCAACAAATTAATTTTTTAAAGTTTATTTATTTGAGAGAGAGAGAGAGATTGAGAGAGAAAGAGAGAGAGAAAATGCACACAAACGAAGAAGGGGCAAGAGAAAGAGGGAAATCCCAAGCAGACTCTATGCTCAGCACAGGAGCCCCAAATGGGGTTTATTTCACTAACCATGAGATCATGACCTGAGCCGAATTAAGAGTCAGACACTTAACTGAGTGAGCCACCCAGCATCCTCCCCACCAATTATTCATAATTGTTACTCAGCATCCATATTTGAATTTCAGAGAACCATAAAATGGAATCTGTCTTTAAGATGATCTTTGGGGCGCCTGGATGGCTCAGCTGTTGAGCATCCAACTTTTTGATTTTGGCTCAGGTCATGATCCCAGGGTCATGGGATGGAGCCCCATGGCAGGCTCTGTGCTGAGCATGGAGCCTACTTAATATTCTATCTCTCTTCTCTCTCGTCTCTCTCTCTCTCTCTCTCTCTCTCTGTCTCTCATCCCCCGCTCACATGCTTTCTCTAAAATAAAAATAAAAGTAAAAAATAAATAAAATGTTGATTAATGTTTATACCTTTTCCCCCCCATTTAACAGGAGTGTGTTCTCCCCCCAGTAAAACAAAACACACATTTATATATCACTTATCTACAAATGTGTGACTTTGTGTGACCAAAAATCATGACTTCTTAGGTTGGTTGACTTCTTCAAGTTAAACCTTGACCTTTTATTTATATATTAAATAATATGAAAATATTAAATATCAGATATATGCATCATATTGTTATCTTTCTTTTTTTTAAAGATTTTATTTGTAAGTGATCTCTACACCCAACATGGGGTTCAAACTTACAACTTATAACAAGAGTTGCACGCTCTAATGACTGATGTGCACACCTTATTTCTGATTATATATGCAATGCATAAACATTGTAGAACATTTATGAAGTACAGAAAAACACAAAGAAGGAAAATCTTCCATGATTTTAGCACCCAGAGTAACCAATATAAACATTTTGGTACATATTCCTAACTTTTTCTAAGCATATATATTTTTAAAACAAATTTGTAATCATATTCTACATCCTGTTTCATAAATTGCTTTCCTAATAAGTATGTTAGAATCTACCTCTTCCTAAGTTATTGAAAATACTACCCAACGCCCATAGGATAGTTTTCTTTCACCAAATTATTCAAAATCAATAGTTACTTTGATAAATATTTATTAATATGGAAATTAATAAATTTCTATTTATAAGCCACTACGATAAAGAGATAGTGGTTCTTTTTGGGGGGAGAAGAAGGGTGAATAGGGTAGCTATGATAAATAATGCCTCAATGTGGACTATCAGACATATCCGAAGGTATTCTGTTGAATTTACTGAGAAGCTTACATTGTACTTGACAAATTTGACTATCAAATAAAATGAAACTGATGGGACAACAAAAACCTTTAGAAGAAAAGGTTTCACAAAACATTAATACTAAAAAATGTACTTTTATCATATAGTAGAATGACACTTATTTGTAAATAAACAAATGGGCTAAACCTTAATCTGAATCTCTTAATCTTTAATTATTGTCTGATATAAAAATTCTGGTCTAAATTTAAGGAAGATTTCCAAAAAAATCACAAGGGAAGAGAATCATGAATGATTTTTTTTGAGACCTGAGCCACCTTATTGATAGGTGATTTATCAAAACTCTTCAGATAACCAGAGTACCTGAGGGCCAGAAAGGTTGAATGATTTACCCACCGTGACACTATAAACCTATCAAGTATCAGGAAACAATCCCATGTCTACTGGTTCCCAGAACAGTACTTCATACTATACAGTTTATATAAATGTCCCTCCCTTTCTCCAATCGATTTGTTTGGTTCTGAGGAAAAGATACTCTAATATCAAAATGTTATCTTGGTTAATTCTGGGATGGTCACAAATTAATAATACTGAATCAGTCACCTCTTTTTCCATAGCAGCCTGATGTTTTTTGATAAGTTTCTCCATCTCTGCAGCAAAATTGTTACGCTGAGTTCAAGATCTTTGTCTAAATCTGAGGCGATGTTCATCCATCTCAGCCTTTAGCTTATTTTCCAGAGTCATCAGTTGCTTTGATGTTGCCGCCTCATTCTCTTATAGCCAGACATCTGTTCTCTAAGCTCAGAGTCCTGCTCATGTTCTTTGCATTTGCCTTGTAACCTAGACATACAAACAATAGCGAAAAAAGAAATAAAATAAAGCAACAATTTCTTTCAAAAGCATTTTAAGACCACTCTGCTATTAACTAAGCAGGCAATTAATGTAAAAGATCCCATTTAGCCAAAACAATCTTGAGGAGCATACAAAAATTGGAAGGCATACACTTCAGCAACCAAAACAGTGTGGTACTGGTATAAGGACAGGCTGAATAGACCAAAGGAACAGAATAAAATCCAGAAACAGAGCCACACATAGTTAATTGGATTTTCTACCAAGGAGTCAAGTTAATTAAAAAAGGGCACCTGGGGGGCGCCTGGGTGGCGCAGTCGGTTAAGCGTCCGGCTTCAGCCAGGTCACGATCTCACGGTCCGTGAGTTCGAGCCCCGCGTTGGGCTCTGGGCTGATGGCTCAGAGCCTGGAGCCTGTTTCCGAATTCTTTGTCTCCCTCTCTCTCTGCCCCTCCCCCGTTCATGCTCTGTCTCTCTCTGTCCCAAAAATAAATAAACGGGAAAAAAAAAAAAAAAAAAAGGGCACCTGGGAGGCTCAGTCAGTTAAGCCTTCAGACTCTTGATTTCGGCTTAAGTCATGATTGCACGGTTCAGTTTGGGAGATCGATCCCCGAGTTAGACTCTGGTGCTGGGCACAGAGCCGGCTTAGGATTCTCACCTCTCTGCCCTCCCTAGCTCACACTCTCTAAAAAAAAAAAAATCCTGCTGAAACATACTGGTTATTTGTATAAAAATAAAGAAATAAACCTTGGCTCATATATCATTCCATATACAAAAATTACTTTGAAAAGAAGCATGTGACCTAACATAAAACTCAGAATCATAAAGCAAAGAACATGGGACTAACCATCATTACTTGGGTAACAAATATTTCCTGGACAGGATACAAAAGGTACTGATTATAAAGAAAAAAATGTATAAATTGGATTTTTAAATTGAGCTAAAAATTCACATAGTATAAAATTAATCATTTTTAAAATTTTCTTTATTTGTAAGTAATCTCTACACTCAGTGTGGGTGATGGCATTCTTGACCCCACATGTCATACAGATTCATGGGCCACTGCATGGGATTTATAAAGTCTGCTTATGTAGCTGATAACTCAGATAACTTTTTTCCTCAGATACATCTTTTTTTACTTCCTGTCATATTTTCTAACAGCCTACTTTTCATATGATATCTTAATGTAATTTCTTTTTATCCAGTGTATCCTTTATCATGTTTTGGTCCTACTTAATCTGACTGATAAGGGTAATAAGCACCCCACTACAACAACATCCTTGTTGATATATGATCCTTTTTTTAAGTTTTTTTAAGTTCATTTAATTATTTTGAGAGAGAGAAAGACAGGGCAGAGGAGGGAGAGAATCCCAAGCAGTCTCCACACTGTCAGTGCAGAGCCCAATGAAGAGGTCAAGCTCACGGACCTTGTGATCATGACCTGAGCCAAAATCAAGAGTTGGGACACTTAACCAACTGAGCCAGTCAGGCACCCCCATAATCCACTTTTTATTGTTATTGGGAAATCAGAACTATATTTTGAATACATCAAACTGAATTACTTGCCATTTCGCAAACATTCCCCCATTTTGGTTAGCCTCAGTTATTTCCTTACTGTTAATTCTTATATTGTAGAAATAACTTTTTCTTCCTCTCTGTGCCTAAAACCAACTAATTATTAAAATCTCAAACAATTTCTTTTATAAATACTTCCTTTATGCCACAAACCAAAAATAATCTGAATTCCTATTTAGTACCTTCTAGCCCTCTTAAGCATTTGATATATTCTAATATTAGTTATTTCTGTACACCGTGAAGACATTACTAGTTTAATGTCTCTCAGAGTATTCTATATAGTATCTTATAAAAGGCACTTAAATGTTGAATGGGTATTTTATAAAATAATCCTCAGATACAAAAAAATAAGACATAGTCATAACCTGAGTATAGGTGCCACAATCCAAAATGAAAAATATATTTCTTCTTAAAAAATATTTATTTATTTTGAGAGAGAGCAAACATGCAAGCATGAACAGGGGAGGGGCATAGAGAGAGAGGATGAGAGAGAATCCCTAGCAGGCTCCTTGCTGTCAGTGCAGAGCCCAACATGGAGCTTGATCTCATGAACCGTGAGATCAAGATCTGAGCCAAAACCAAGAGTTGGATGCTTAACCTACTGAGCCACCCAGGCGTCCCTGAGAAATGTATTTCTAATTCAAGGAAGAACATACCAGTGATGCTGTCCGTATAGTAGCAAAGTGTTCCCGATTACGATAGTGTGATTTATGACGAGACACTTGAGGTGGAGATTGTGGATCTGATGCTCTTGTTCTAGGATCTCCCTCTTCTCTGTAATTTTCTTCCTCCTAAGCAAAGAAGGAGACAATACTATTTGAGGTGAACAAATACAGTTCACTTGAACTTTCAAGAAAATTTAGAGACCACGTGATCAATTTATCTTAAAGAAATAATTTTAAAAAGTAAAAACAAAAATTGAGAATGCTGACATTTTATTTTCAATATAATTAGAATCAGGAAACATTATTCCCTGAGTGTATGAAACAGCACACAGATTTAGGATAAGGAAATATGAGGTTAGATTTATATCCTAATTATTATATATAAAATGGAAAAGGTTTAATAATTTTAAACAGCAGTCAAAAATTAATTACTCTAAGGCTCTTGGGTTTTGAAAACAATAATACATCTTTTTTGTTTTGAAAACAATAATATATCTTAAAAATACTTTTATAATACTTCTGCCTTCTGTCCAAAGTAAGTAATCAAAAAGTAACTGTAAATATTTTAAGAAATGATGTCTTTCCTTATATATAGCTTAGTTCATTAACTGAAGAGGAAGTAAATTAAGTAGCAACCAACTAATTGTGGGAATAATCTTATTTTACTGCTGATTCTACTGCCTAAGGATGCAAAAATTAAACATGAGTTTGTCCTGAATAATACCACCACTCAACTAAATCATTCCTAAGCACTATTTGTGTAAGTGTAGTAAATATATATAAAATTTGCCATTTTAACCATGTTTAGATGTACAATTCAGTGGCAATAATTATATTCTCAATGTTACACAACTACCACCATTTCCAAAACTTTTCCATCACCCCAAATGGAAATTGTATCTATTAACAAAAACTCTCCATTTTATCCTCCACTCAAGTCCCTGGTAACCACTCATCTACTTTGTGTCTCTACGAATTTGCTTATTCTAGATATTTTATGTAAGTGGAATTATGCAATATTTCCTTTTGCATCTGGCTTAATACCCCTTAATGTTAACATTTCAAGGTTTACTTGCGTTGTAGCATATCAGAATTTCATTCTTCTTTATGGCCGAATAATATTCCATTGTATGTATATACCATGGTTTATTTATGTATTCATCTGTTGATGAATACTTGGGTTAGTTCTACCTTTTAGTTCTTGTGCCTAATAAGCTTCTAGGTAATACTATAAGCTGTGAAGTTAAAAAGGAAGTATTCCTATTAGTTACTAAAAACAAGTTACCTGACTTTCAAATGTTTTCAAGAAAATTAAAAATTTTGCACTCAAAAGTATGAAGAATAATGTAGCAAAAATCATATTTCCTTTTTTTCTAAATATAATTTATTGTCAAGTTAGCTAACATACAGTATATACAATGTGCTCTTGGTTTCAGGAGTAGGTTCCCATGATTCATCGCTTACATACAACACCCAGTGCTCATCTCAACAAATGCCCTTCTCAATGCCCATCACCCATTCCCCCCGCCCTGCCCCCTCCTTCAAGCCTTAGTTTGTTCTCTGTATTTAAGTCTCTTATGGTTTGCCTTCCTCTCTGTTTGAAACTATTGTTTTCTCCTTCCCTTCCCCCATGGTCTTCTGCTAAGTTTCTCAAATCCCACATATGAGTGAAAACATGGTATCTGTCTTTCTCTGACTGACTTATTTCACTTAGCATAATACCCTCCAGTTCCATCCACATTGCTGCAAATGGCAACATTGCCAAGTAGTATTTCTCACTGCCAAGTAGTATTCCATTGTATATATGAACCACATCTTTATTTTAAAGATGTAAACATTACAGACAATGCAAGTCACTTTTGATCATTACCCACTGCAATCCTTTTTCCTACTCCCCAAAGACAACCATTATCATGACTTTCAAGTGTATACTTACTATTTGTAAATATTTTAAATACTTTATTTTTCATGAAACTAACTTCAAATTATATATTACCTCGTGCTTCTATATATGTCTTTCTTCTAAGATTTTTAAAATATTCTTTTTGTATTCTCAAAACAATAGGTTCCCAAATGCAGATATTATACTGGGAATTAACAAGCCTAATGTCACTTTAAAATACGTTACCGAAAAATGTTCCAAAGTTCTGAAACATCCAAGACAAGCTCCTTATTAAACTAATCAGATAAAGAAAATTATTTACCAAAGCTGAAATTTTTTTTCACTGAAACCCAAATACTCACAGGTTTTAAATGGATGACAGAACTATTAGACATCACTGTGTGGTCTCCCTCCATCATATCTAGCTCACTCTTGTCATCTGAGGCATCTGGAAGACTGTTAACACTACTACTTTGGCTACTGGCACTGATGGACATACTGGGAATAGACTGATTACTTCCAACACTATTCACTGTTCCTGTCCGGCCAACACCATGATCTTGTTCCTAAGGGAAAAAAGCATTAGGTTCAAGTATCTTTATCTCTTTTGAATTGCTACTTATAATCACTTATCACAGTGCTTGGCACACAATCTTTAAAAGAAAGTTAGAGGTCTATTGTGAGAAATTCCCTGTATTTGCCAAGACCAGGAAGGAAGTTTAGCAGCTGAAAAACAAACAAAATAAAAATGACCAACACCTAAATAACAAAAAGCCCAACCATGTCAAAAATTCAGTTAATCATTTATGGGTTATTTCCACAGTGTAGCATTTTCTCTAATTTGTCACTTTTGAAATCTATTTCTACCACACATCTCATGGGGTATAGAGAAAATTTTGCTCATTTCTCAATAACTCCCATACTTAAAATACGCACCAATCATTTTTAATTTTATAAATAACCCCTTTTAGTTATTTTTAAGGAAGCCTTTTAAGTATATTTTCCTTCCTCAGAATATATTATCTAGCCTATCCTTCTTTCATCAATTTAGTATTAATTCCCATCTATTTTTTGTAAATTAAAAATTATGTATTACCTATACATTTAATCACATTCGTAAGAATGTTTTATGAAGTAACCAGGCAAGCCATGTTATCTGGGCACCAAAATTCTGTAAGATACGCAAAATTTAACACAGACATATGATTATATATATATATACATATATATATATATCCCCAGCCTAAAAGAGATGCTGTTATAGATTTAACTACATTAGAATTTTATTAATTTTACAACTTTACTCAAATATTTCAGATATCTAAAAAAGCTCAAAATAATCTTCTAGTGATCACTGCATGAACTAAAAAACAAAATGAACAACACCAAAACTGTAAGTTAAGAAAGTCTTGTATTTTCTAGTTCATTAATTATGTAGCACTATTAAAAAAGAAAAAGTAAAGTAAGTAACTATTGCTCCTGGTTTCAGAATGCAAACTGATCTCTCTGAAAAGTAGTAAAAAAGAATCAACAAATTCTGACAGGAACAAAGAAAAATGAAAATATTTAGAGTAAAAAAAGATAGCTCCACAAATATGTAGATTTCCTTGTGAGGAAGTTCTATAACATTTCTATTGCAAATTTATATTTCCATACCCTACAAAAGGCAACATGGAAAGAACTTGGCCTTGAGAGTGAGAGATACGTGAATTTGAACCCATATGAACCTATGAGAAATTAACCACTGAGCTTTGCTTTACTCATCTGTAAAATTGGTACTTTAGAACTGTGCAGATGGAATGAAAATTATATAGAACTTCTGATTCAAGTATCCCTGGTGACAGAGCACAATGCTTTGTAATTCTAACGACTTCTGAATGAGTACTGTCAATTTCTAGAGTCTATAATTTCAAATACTTCCAAAAGCATGTCCCATGGAATCAGGTAATAAGGCAAACAGGGTTCAGTAGCCAAAAAATTTGATGGAGTCTAGATTAAAGTTGAATAAGTTTCTTTAATAAAAGACTTTGCAGAGCTTTATCAGGTCATTGTGTACTACGAAGGGGTTAGGTTTAAAGAATGCAAAACCTTTTTTCCCTCCTCTTACAGGACCAATATTAAAAAACACAATCTGGGAACCACTAATATAAAACATTCATGGCAAGACTAGGTGCATAAGGAAAGAAGCCAATAAAGAGGGCTCAATATTTGAGTCATTTCTAAGTTATTACCTCTTCTTCTTCCTGTGCTTCTACTGCTGGTCCGTTATGTGCCTCCTGGAAAAGGAGTTTCTTCATCTTTCGATACTGCAGATTGTCCAGCTCTCTTACTGCATCCTTTGTCCTTTGAATGAGATCTATTAACACTGTTTCAGGGCGCTCCCGAAGAACAAACATGTGCTGGATAAAAGCAGAAGGTGAAAGTCAGGTTGAAATTTATATATATATTTTTAATGCGTACAAATGTACCCCCTTCTCAAACAGTAGTTACTATCGTAATTAATCATAAGAGATAATGCATATAATCTATAGCTATCTAATTCTACTACATTTTTGGCTTCTTAATTTACGAAATTGTCTTCTACATACACACACACACACTCTATGCATACTTAACTACCTCTGTGCATTTAATAGAAACATGATACCTTTGTTGGCTAAATGAAAATGCAGAGTTGAAATAAACAAAAAGTCCAATTAAACACTAAGAATTAAGTTCAACAGAGCCCTAAATAAAGGCTAAAAAAGGTTTACATATTCTTAAAACCGATTTCATAGAAAAGGCATGTACAGTTCTAAGCTGTATTAAGTTTCAACAGAAACGATTTTATGGTAAATTATGGTTAAAATAAAAAATGATTTTATAGTAACATAAACTTGGATAGTATGAGTTTCTTTATATGCTGTATAAACAACACTGCATAAAACACTAGCAGTTGATTAAAAGCCATTGTATAGTGATTTTTACCACTAACATTTAATAAATTTAACCTTATCAAATACAGAAAAGTACAAAGAACAATTCTATCATTATCACTGTTACATTTTGATATATTTCTTCAGAAATTTTCTATGTATAAATTTTGATTTATAGAAACACAGCATACAGGGGCGCCTGGGTGGCTCAGTCGGTTAAGCGTCCGACTTCAGCTCAGATCACGATCTCACGGTCCGTGAGTTCAAGCCCCGTGTCAGGCTCTGGGGCCTGGAGCCTGGAGCCTGCTTCTGATTCTGTGTCTCCCTCTCTCTCTGCCCCCCCCGTTCATGCTCTGTCTCTCTCTGTCTCAAAAATAAATAAATGTTAAAAAAAAAAATTAAAAAAAAAAAAAAAAAAAAGAAACACAGCATACAGACTGCAGAAAGACACCTTTTGCCTTGAGTTCTGTGAAATGTCCTTGAATTCTTGTAATACTTTTTACCTTCGTTAGTTCAAAAGCATTTCTTCTTTAAAGAATTTTGCCTTTTGATTTTTTTATTACTCAAAAAACTTCATTTTTTTTATTTAGCTTTCTGATTCTGTGCTTATGCCTTCAACACTTTAACGATTTTCTGCTCCTCAACAGGAGAGCACACTTGATCCTGTCCCAAACACATATAGCACACCATAGGCCCTGCTGATGTATTTTTCGTTTTAGATAATCTCATAAGAACTGTAAGTGTCACAGCATAAACTCCTCAAAGTCAGTCTGGGCACACATCACATGGGGATTTTGGTGCTTTCGCACCCTTCTTTGTATAAAGAAGATTCTATTACCAGGGGTTCAGGACAGCCTAGTTTTGTTAGAACCTATATTGTATGTAGGACAGCCTATGACAGTATGTCAAATGCTGGACCATTCTGAATGCCTAAAGACACCATCCCCAGAGGAGGAAAAAGTTTCTGTAAAGAATTTTAATTATATGATATTTTATTCTACTTTCACTGTCGTAAGTATTATTTCAAACTCATAAACACGAGGCCTATAGATTTTTAATTCTGAGATAGCTTCATACATTAAAATTTTTTTCTATTAGCTCTTTTTATGATGAACTGTAACAGAATATAATTAGACCAAAGGGAAAGTACCAAATAGATAATTCCTATCATTTTCAGTAAGGCTGTGCCAATACATGCTATGAACTAGCAAAATGAATACTGTATGCAGACTTGGGATCTAACCACCAAATATCCAGGTCTCATCTCATGGGTTGGGTTATCATCACCAAATCACTTCTTTGCATATAGTATAAGAAGACAGTCAGATTCTTTTTCCTGAGCCTTAGAAAGGTTAAGGTATCATGATTTACAATATTTGGTCTTCTTATCCAAAAATAATAATCTTAAATTTCTAAGTTTAATAGTTTTCTACATATAAACCTTGCTTATTTAGGGGCACCTGGGTGGCTCAGTCGGTTGGGCATGCAACTTCAGTTCAGGTTATGATCTCACTGCTCGTGGGTTCGAGCCCTGCATCGGGCTCTGTGCTGACAGCTCAGAGCCTAGAGCCTGCTTCCAATTCTGTGTCTCCCTCTCTCTCTGCCCCTCTCCCACTCATGCTCTCTTTCTCCCAAAAATAAATAAATGTTAAATCTTGCTTATTTATCACTAACATAATTTCTAGCTATACTAAGCCTTTTGTTACTATTATAAATACCTATTTACCTAGGCTTTCATTTCTGAGACTATGAATGAACTTACTGCCTCAAATGCCACAATCATTACTGAAACTATATTGTTCTTCTACATACTGTGGTTCTAAATAATACAATCAAATTTCAGTTTCTTTGTATCTTTGATGTGTGTTAGTGAAAATAAATTAAACCTCTCTGAAATTATAGAACATTCATGTAAAAATGGTCTACTTAAATCTTATAGTGAAAAATCAACAATATCCTTTAGGGGCACAAGAAAGTCAAATCCTGCTTTATCTAGATGTTTATCTACTACTGCTTTATCTAGATGTTTTAGGAACTATATTAAGTTCAACAACGTTATTATTGCTATTAATAACATGGCCAACCTCCAAATAAAATAATCAATTTTTGAGAATAAAGAGCATACACTAATCATGTGTTTAAACTAAGTAACCAACACATTGAAAACCGAATAGAATTTACATGATTCTTAGAATATTTTCATTGCCAAGTTAGAAAAATTATTTCCGGGGCGCCTGGGTGGCGCAGTCGGTTAAGCGTCCGACTTCAGCCAGGTCACGATCTCGCAGTCCGTGAGTTCGAGCCCCGCGTCGGGCTCTGGGCTGATGGCTCAGAGCCTGGAGCCTGTTTCCGATTCTGTGTCTCCCTCTCTCTCTGACCCTCCCCCTTCATGCTCTGTCTCTCTCTGTCCCAAAAATAAATAAACGTTGAAAAAAAAAAAATTTAAAAAAAAAAAAGAAAAGAAAAATTATTTCCAAAAAGGAAACAGAAACATGATATGCATTTTTAACAGTTTCTTTTAAAAGCTCTTTTCTCCCACAATAATTATACAGATATATTATACACCATTTCTCTTTCTTTCATATTATTTTAATATACAACTGATAAATATATAAAGTGTGGCAGACATAAAACTTAAATGAGAGCACCTGGGTGGCTCAGTCAGTTAAGCATCTGACTTCTACTCAGGTTATGATTTCAAGGTTAATGGGTTCGAGTCCTGTGTTGGACTTTGTGCTGACAGCTCAGAGCCCAGAACCTGCTTCGGATTCTGTGTCTCCCTCTCTCTGCCCCTGCCCCACTCACACCCTCTCTCTTTCTCAAAAATAAATAAACATTAAAAATTTTTTTTAAATTAAATCCAAAGTTAAACTTTGTTTTACTAACTTTGAAATGACATTGTTCCACATGAATTAAAATATGGAGTTATAACTCATGAATATATTCTTGCACTTACAAATGGCCAGTTGGTAGTATTTGGAATATACAACTATATATTCTATTCAGACACGGTACAGCAGTTAATTAATTTTGGAAAAACAAATGAAAAAACTCTAAGAAAAGTTCCAAAAGAGAAGAGTATATAAAATGAGCATTTTAGTAAAAAATTAGTAGAGCATACTTTATACTGACACAAAATCAAAAAAGAATAAAACCTTCTTTAAAGTATTTAATTTCTTAAGGGTAGAAAAGACCAAGTAAAACTGACCTTTAAAAGTTCCTCTGATGTAGGGCGATCTTGAGGGATTTTCTGGAGGCAAGAATCTACAAAGTTGCGAAAATAATCAGACCTATTGTAAAGGAAAGTATCAAGTGAACATATTGCTATTTCCTTTTAAACACATCCACAAACCATACAGAGAAGATCAGCATAGTCCCTGTGCAAAGACGACATGCAAATTCATGAAGTATTCCATATTTCTGAGCAATAGGTGTTGTATGTAAGTGTCAAATTACTAAATTCTACACCTGGAACTAATTTTACACGATATGTTAACTGGAATTTAAATGAAAACTTAATTAAAGAAAAACATCCACAAATCAAGGCATGTGCCTACTGGTGGGAGGGGGAATGGAAAAGGAATTATCAAAAAAAAAGCAGATAAAATATATTGTATATTTTATAAATCTATGAAAATCTATTTAATTTTTTTTAATGTTTATTTATTTTTGAGACAGAAGAGACAGAGCATGAATGGGGGAGGGTCAGAGAGAAGGAGACACAGAATCTGAAGCAGGCTCCAGGCTCTGAGCTGTCAGCACAGAGCCCGACGCGGGGCTCAAACCCACAGACCATGAGATCATGACCTGAGCCGACGTCAGACACTTAACCGACTAAGCCACCCAGGCACCCCTATGAAAATCTATTTAAAGCAACCAATGAATCTTTACCATTTTCCAAGGACAAATTTACACAGATTATTTAAAAAATCCTGCTCCCACAAGTTAAGAAACAAAACAAACGAGCAAAGGGGGGCAGAGAGGGAAGGAGTGGGGGGAGGGGGGAGAGAGAGGCTCAAACCAAGAAATGGACTCTTAACTATAGAGAACTGATGGTTGACAAAAGGGGGGTGTGTGGGGGGATGGGTTAAATAAGTGATGAGGATTAAGGAGTGTACTTGTCATGATGAGCCACAGGGTGATGTATGAAATGCTCAATCACTATATTGTACACCTGAAACTTACATTACACAGTATGTTAACTGGAATTTAAATAAAACTTAAAAAAAATCCTACTCCCACATATTTAAATATCATAACTTGTTCTATATTGAGGCAAAATTAGGGAAGCCAATCTTTCTTCTTTGCATTCAAATTTAAGATAACATTCTTTTCAATTTTTTGTTTCTTTTCTCTAAGCCATCTCTCTTTTTTTTTTCTTTTTTTAAAAATTTTTTAACGTTTATTTTTTTTGAGACAGAGAGAGACAGAGCATGAACGAGGGAGGAGCAGAGAGAGAGGGAGACACAGAATCGGAAACAGGCTCCAGGCCCCGGGCCATCAGCCCAGAGCCTGACGCGGGGCTTGAACCCACGGACCGTGAGATTGTGACCTGAGCTGAAGTCGGACACTCAACGACTGAGCCACCCAGGCGCCCTGCCATCTCTCTTTCTTGTTTGCCTCTTGGATCATCTTCTCTATTGCAACTTTAGAACATCAATCTATTTGTTTTGGAGGGAGCAGTTTTACACCTAAGTATTTAGTATTCCTAAATAAGTGCATAAACTTCCATTAAGCCCAGAAAATCAATTTAGATATTTTGTAAAACATCAAAAGTCTGCAATGTATTTTTAAAAAATGCTTACTGTTCTGACAGAGAGAAAAAGAGAGGGAGGAGGTGGAGCCGGGGAGGGCAGAGAGGAGAAAGAATCCCAAGCAGGCTCCATGCTAACATCACAGGGATTAAATGAGGTCACGAACCATGAGCTCGAGACATGATAACTGACTGAGCCACCCAGGTGCTCTAGAAGTCTGCAACATATTATTATACAATGTTACTGATGAGGGTGAGGAAGGTAGTAATAATTACTTAATCAATGTTTGTCTTTCCATATTCACATAAGATTTTAAATTCCTTGAAGGCAAGAATTTTTTGAATTCCTATGTATCAAAGAGTGTAACGATAGTCTGTGTTCAATATATTTATTACTAACATATACCATGATGGTAAACTCTGTGCCAGAAGATTCCTTCTACATATCTCTAAACAGGTAACAATGATCTACAAATCTGCCTTAAATATATAATCTTAAAAAAAATAAAGTTTCACTAATTTATGTAACTACTTGCGAATTTAAAAGTATTTAGCATTTTAGATATCTCCCCAGAAGTTTTTAAATGCTAGATATACTTGAATATACTTAGATACATACACTAAAATTTTCTATCAATGGTAAAAATTCTAGTTTTCTAAAACTGTCAATCTGTCCTTTATAAAGTTCTTTACATGAATGAGCTAATTTTATCAAATCAAGGAAGCACTAGAACATGGAATAACAAACCATTCTAAATATAAATATCATAGTAACAATTAGAACAATCGCAAAGTTATGAATTATCTGATAATTTTGATAAATCATTTTATCTATGCTTTAAACCTCATAAATTATAAACCATTCCCCCCAAAATACCACTATAAGTTGTGGCAATCTATGTATTTTAGTTATAAAATACTGTTTAAATTAAGCTATTTATTATATAATCAGGGTTATATGTGTTCCAAAAGTTCAAAGAAAAAAATAAAATTTAAAATTTTATAAAAAGCAATACTTTTTGCTTCTCTGTGGCCTCATCTATCCTTTATTTCTGAACTGAGTTACACATAAGTTACAAAAGCAGAATATATAGAGGATAAACATGATGTAAGGGTAAAACAAACCAATTTAATATCTCTTCAAGTAATACACTTTACCTAATTGAATTAAATCATTTGATAACATTATTTAAAAAGTATTTAATTTATACAATGTTGAGTAACATATGTCCAAGCAATACTCACCATTCATTAGACTGTAATGTAGGGGATTCATTTTGGGCTATGTGATATAAGGCACTCATTGCATTCATATTAAATAAAGGAGGCTTCCTTTCCGCTGTAAAGAAAGAAAATTTTCCTGTTAAAATATGAGCCTATTAAAAAGAAAAAAAATAATAAATAAAATAAAATAAAATAAAATAAAATAAAATAAAAAAATAAATATGAGCCTGTTATATAGAGGCATGCTTGCAGATACTGTTAAAAAAAATTTTTTTTTTGGAAATAGTCTCAAACTTAGCAAAAAAATTTCCAAGTAGAGCTCAAAGAAGCTCTTCTTTTCTGTTTTCTTTTTAAAAAATTTTTTTTAACTTTTATTTATTTTTGAGAGACAGAGCATGAACGAGGGAGGAGCAGAGAGAAATGGAGACACAGAATCCAAAGAAGGCTCCAGTGTCTGTCTGAGCTGTCAGCACAGAGCCTGATGTGGGGTTTGAACCCATGAACTGCGAGATCATGACCTGAGCCAAAGTCAGAGGCTTAACCGACTGAGCCACCCAAGCGCCCCTCAAAGAACTTTTTCAAGTGAGTCAATTTACACTACGTTGCTGGCTTAATACTAAGTTGCTGGCTTAATGCCCTACCACCCCTAAATACTTCAGTGTATACTTTCTATAAATAAGAACATTCCACTAAAGCACCACAATTAAATCAGACCATTAATACTGATACAGGACTATCCTCTAATCCTCAACCCCCGTTCAAATTTCAATCAAAGTTCCAATAATGTCCTCTGTAGCAAAAGCAAGCCTTGATCATTTGCATCAAGGAATGGGTGAGTCTTATCTAAATTGTTAAATTAACATAAAATTGTTCATAATACCTTCCTATAATCCTTTTAATACCTGTAGTAGTGATGTCACTTCTCATTCTTGATATTGGTAATTTGTGTCTTCTTTTTTCCTGATCAGTCTGGCTAGAGACTTTATTTAATTGATTCTTGCTTTGATTTTTTACATTCTCTTTCTTCTGCTTATTTTGGGTTGAATTTACTCTGTTTCTTTTCTTTCTTTTTTTTTAAAGTAGGCTCCACACTCAACATGGGGTTTGAACTGATGACCCCAAGATCTAGAGTCGCATGCTCTACTGACTGAGCCAGGTGCACCTTGCTCCTCTTTTTCTGGTTTCTTAAGGTAATAGCTGAAGTCACAACCTTGACAATTTTGAAGTGTACAAGACTCTTGAATGTTCCTCAATTTGAATTTGTCCTATGATTAAATTTGAGTTATACATCTTTGGCAGGAATATCAAGAAGTAAAACATATTTTTATCATTGTTACATTTTCTCAAGAGGTGGTGCATGATTTTGAATGATTCCATTATATTAAATTTATATATTATTTTGAGAGTGAGCGAGCACGCACGTGAGCAGGGAGGGGCAGAGACAGAATCCCAAACAGGCTTTGAGCTGTCAGCACACACCCCAGTGCGGGGCTCAATCTCATCAAGCAGGAGATCATAACCTGAGCCAAGATCAAGAGTCTGACACTTAACCAACTGAGACACGCAGGTGCCCCTTCCCACTTTTTAAAGTTAACTGGAATACTTTTATAAGAAGAAAAAAAGGAAAGAAATTGGACTGGAAGGGGAGAAGCATGGAGAATCAAGAGCAAGAAGATGGACATCATCATCAATTACAGTCACAGTTCAATTATCTACCTGGCTCACTTACACTGGGAATGTTAGGTCCCACCCTGGGAATGATGGTACACTACCTTTAGCATAGCTCCCTTTATGGGCAACAGAATAAAATGTGTGCAGAAAATCAAACTGTTACAATATGGCATGAGGTCCAATATCTAACCCTCATACTTAATTCAAAGTAAGAAGTATCCTAGGCAGAGGTAAGTAATTCATAAATGCTTTAGACACTTTCTACCTAAGGTAAATATAGTAATCAGACATATTTTACATGTTTAACAAATACTCATTAAATATTGGACATAGATACCTGAAAATTAGCATCACAGTGCAAAATTATTTTAGGCAATTTAACAAAGCAATATAATATACCTAAGGAACAATGCTTACCTAGTTCAATACATGTTATTCCAAGAGACCATACATCTACTTTGCCATCATACTGTCCTTCATCCATGGCTAAAATTACTTCTGGGGCCATCCTAAAACATAAAATGACATTTAAATTAAAAGCAAAAAAAGGTATACTATGCTTTTTTTTTAATGTTTATTTATTATTTAGAGAGATAGAGCCAACGAGCAGGGGAGGGGCAGAGAGAGAGGATGAGAGAGAATCTCAAGCAGGCTCCGAGTTGTCATCACAGTTTGTCATCAAGCCGAAATCAAGAGTCTGACACTTAACTGGCTGAGCCACCCAGGTGCCCCATATGTATTCTTTAAAATATAATGACCATCTACATAGAGAACACCTGTGTGAATTCTAGACGAATTCTAGACATTATGTCTGGATGTAAGAATTTTTATAATGAGAAATAAATGCACCACAGGCTGTCAGGTAAATTTTACCATTGCATATATGTGAGACTCACTCTCCCCATTTGTCATGATCATGTAACAGCATCCTAAAGAAAGGATGCCCCAGAGCAGGGCTGCATACTGTAACATTGTATAATTCTTGGGCTAGTAAGTCTTAACTATTTTGACCTCAGGATCCCACTACAAAAGTCTGATTTATGCTTGAAAGATGGAATTTCATCATTGACAATACTGTCAGTTGTTTTCCTTCATGTGACAAGCTCACTCCATGCATTTAAGAAAATATCTGCCACAATAACCAACACCGAATAACAATAGTTTGTCAGTCTTCCTTTTAAATAGGAACAGTGCTCCATGATACACATGGCTAGAGTAGCTCATAACGAAGACAATTACACAATTATCAACCTTACAGGTAGGTGTCTTGGTTATAAAATGGAACATTAATTCATGTTTTCAATTAGACACTTTTTTTAAACTGTTTTTTAATGTTTATTTTTGAGAGAGAGCGGGAGAGACAGTGTGAGTGGGGAAGGGCAGAGAGAGAGAGAGAGGGAGACACAGAATCCAAAGCAGGCTCCAGGCTCTGAGCTTTCAGCACAGAGCCTGAGGCAGAGCTTGAACTTGCAAACTGTGAGATCATGACCTGAGCGGAAGTCAGACGCTTACCTGACCGAGCCACCCAGGCGCCCTTAGAGTCTAAACTTTTTTGATGGTATTATACTTCATCTGTTTTTGGTGTTAAGCACAGACTGACCCTTAGAACAGTTGCTAATGTTCAGTAGGATTGTCACCAGACACCCCAGTGTATGTGAGAGTGTGTCTGCGTGTAAGTGTAAAGACATCCAAATATGTACCGCGGCGGCGAGAGGGGAAGAAATTTGGTGGTGTCTTTCCTCTTCTCAAATTCTCTATATACAAATTAACAAGTATGTAATAAAGTAAATTTTCAATGGTCAATAGAAGAGTGTTTCCAAGGTGTTCTTTAAAATGTTGAAGTAAGTCTGGGAAATTACTAAGTTAAGGAGAGCTAAACAGGGTAATTTTGTTTTTTATTTGTAGAACTTTTCAGGGCTTTTTTAGTATCTAATATTCATCATTAATTTCTAAACAGAATCATTAAGAAATATTATTTGCTCACAGAACCCTTTTTTATAGAAGGGAAATGGACTCTATCTAAACTAGAGTTCTACATAAGAAATTTTTGATCATCTAGAGCAGTGGAAGAGCAAACTCTTCAAGTTTTTAATTTGTTTCCTCCAATGAATTATGAAATCTATTATCCCCTTGTATACTTTTACATTCTCTATATTTTATAATTTAATAGCTACAAAGGATATAATGTGCAGCTTATGTATATCTTTTATTGTATATGTGATTTAAAGATATTTAAAACGTGGAGTTACAGAGTTGTTTTATTAAAAAGCAGTAACAACAACACACTGCTGTGTGGCCAAATTACCAATACCAGTCTTCACTGTCCTATCAATCAGTCAAATCAGAATCACTTTCTGTCAAAAAGTCTGACTTCATTTTCAATGCCAACATGTTAATGTGTCCCTATGACAGCCATCTCAGTTATGAATTTTACACTAGAAAAAAAGAAGGGAGAGAAGATAACTGGGGAGAGAGAAAAAGCAAGGAGTAAAAGGAAGGGGAGGAAGAGGACTCGAAAGGGACAAGGGCTTGCTAAGACTTTGTATCCTGACTCTTCAGTATTTCTGATAATTACTATACATTCTCTCAAATTGTACTTCTGCTATTGCTTTGAGGCTATTACATCCCAGACCAACGCATCATTGTAATATTCAGGATGGGTAAAAAGTCCTTCCTTTATAAAGTGAGAGAGGGAGATTTGGAAAGTGGGTGGTAAAGAAGATGTAGTGGACCTAAGACATCACTCTCACCATACACAGAGAACATGTGGGAGTTGAAGATCTGGACAATTATTTCCTTCAAACTTGCTGACATTAATAACGAATTATTTACGGATAAAATAGATGATGCCTAGAATTTGCTTCATAATAACTGGAGGGGGGGGAGGTGGGGAGGAAGGAGAGAGAAATGAGTACATAGGGCAGGACTTTTATTGGGTTGGGTGACTGGTATGTGAGGCTTCATTACACTTTTGTCTACTTTAATGAGTATGTGAAATTCTTCATAATTAAAAATAAAACCAAAAAACTCCAAATCAGCTATCAGCCTTCAGATACTCCTAGTCTGAAGACACAGTAAGTATCAATCTAAAGAACACACAGAAATTTCCACTTAGCATTTCTATCTTCTCCTCACTTGGATTTCATTGAATTTTTTCACTCCCACACCCAAAATATGATGCAGGTTATAATATGGAAGAAAATATCAAGAGGACAAATGAAAAAACAGGAGATCCAAGGGCAGCACTCCAAATCTGTATTTGAAACTAACTAGGTTTAAAGTTAAGATGTCCAAAATAACATATTACCAGGAAAAAGATAAGACATCTGAAAAGTATCACCACACATCGCCTATTTCAATTATGAGGATCAATAGCAAATAGGATTATTCTTACCAATATGGCGTTCCCACAAAAGAATTGGCAGGAGATGCCATGGAAGCTGATCCAAAGTCAGCAAGTTTCACCTGGCCTGGTTCTGTCAGAAGGATATTTCCTGCTTTGATATCTCTGGGTTTAAGGAACACAGAAAATTATTTCTCTTTCCTTCATTAGATTATGTTGAGATGATAAAAATCAAATAAAAGTTTTTAAAATAGGGAAGGGAAATCAAAATAATTAAGTCCTTGGATAATCTCTCAATTAGGACAAGGAGATGTAAGATCCACATTAGAAAACAAGAAATACGGAAGTAATAAATATACAGTAACATTTTCTAAAAGAGAACACAAATGGCAGTAAAAACAAGACAGAAAAATCAAGTAATTAGAGCATAGTTTATATTTGAGTTCCCGTTTATTGTTGCAAATAGTGGTTTTAAAAATGGAATTTAATTAGCTGACCACTCCATAATAATATATACTATACATATATAGTATAGTACAGTATAGTATAATATAATATAATATAATAATATAATTTGAGTACACCATTTAATGAACGAAAGAAAATTTCACACCCAAAATTTTTTTAAAGGTTATTCTTCTCATTTCCAAACCTTAGCAGTTCTCCTAACTAAACATGAAATGAAAACTGAAGCACACAGATAATATAGTATCCAAAGATCCCAAATTTATTTCCAAGCTTACTTTTTAAAGTCAGCAAACATACTGTTCATGCAAAATAAGAAAATTATGAGTATTTATAATGGGATTATATGTCCAACTGGCACCATAACATACATTTAACCTTTCAAAAAAAATTCCAAGCACTTGTCAATTCTTACTATAGTATTGTAATGGATAATATTAATAAATCTTTTTCCTTCCACTTATTTTTTAAAGTTTATTTATTTATTATTATTTTTTTAACGTTTATTTATTTTTGAGACAGAGAGAGACAGAGCATGAACGGGAGAGGGGCAGAGAGAGAGGGAGACACAGAATCGGAAGCAGGCTCCAGGCTCTGAGTCGTCAGCACAGAGCCTGACGCGGGGCTCGAACTCACGGACCGCGAGATCGTGACCTGAGCTGAAGTCGGACGCCCAACCGACTGAGCCACCCAGGCGCCCCTAAAGTTTATTTATTTATTTTTGAGATAGCATGCACACGCAGGGGATGGGCAGAGAGAGAGAGGCGAAGGAGAATCCCAAGCAGGCTCTATGCTGTCAGGACATGGGGCTCGGAACCCAAGAACTTGAAGATCATAACCTGAGCCAAAATCAAGAGTTGGACACTTAACCAACTGAACCACCCCAGTACACCATCCTTCCACTTGTTTCTTGAAAGAGGAGAGGTACTTTGATGTTGATAAGACCTTAGTTTCTAATTCCAACTCTTCCATTCACTTATTTATTAGCATGTGGATTTCTCTTGGACCTTACTATCCTCATCTAAAAAATGATAAGCCATTTAACTCACAGTGACTCTACTATATAGTTTAATATGTATTGTCTGGTTCACATATATGAAAAAAAGAGCTAGTTTCCTTCTAAAATAGACAAAACCTAAATCAATGCTAAAAATACTATAAAAGTTGTTTTTTTTTTTTTTTTTTTTTTTTGAGACAGCAAGAGTGAGACAGCATGTGAGTGGATGGAAGGACAGAAAGAGAGGTGACAAAGAATCCCAAGCAGACTCCCCAGTGCCAGCACAAGCCCGGTGGTACGATGGAAGCTCGAGCCTGACACGAAGGTGGATGCCACGAACCGTGGGATCATGACCTGGGCCAAAAGAGTCAGATACTTAACTGACTGAGCCACCCAGACTGCCCTAAAATAGTTTGTTTAATCTTAAAGTATTACCCATGATTATGGATTATCAAGGATTAACGCTCAACAGCATAAAGAGTGTTCAGTCTATGTTGTGGGATCAATGGCACAACTCTAGCATTATCAGTTACTGGAAGGACAAAACACCTAGATTTAGTTCTAGTCTAGTTTATTTGGCTTTGTAAGCACTTCGGAAAAAGTAGTCACGAATTGGGGCTTCAATTCCTTTATTTGTAAAATCAAAAAAGGTAAGACTATATAATCCCCAATGTCTTTTCCATTTTACAAATTAAATGATGCTACAATTAAATTCCTACCACAATCTATAAAGTGCACATATGTCCGAAAACCCAGTAACACATGCAGACAAAGATAAAAATAAACCTAAAGGGAGATCAAATGTTTGTAGGACAACCTAAAAAACATATGTTTTTAAGATTCTGAAATGCTTGTATTTGGCTACAACCAACACAACTTACAGGGTTGATAAACGCAATAAGCCATTTGCTGCTAATACATAATAATTTTTAAAGTGCTTACCTATGGATCATGGTATGAGAATGTAAGTAGGCTAATCCCTGGAGAGCACCATGTGTAATTGCTGCTATTTCCACTTCTTGTAATGGCTTTTTGTGAACTTAAAATAAGAATTTATTGGAAAATAATTACTATACAGAATATTTTTGTTCAAAAAGATAAACATATCTAATATATGTGGCTATTTTTGAAAACTAACATTTAACAAGAAGATTTACTTCCCAAGACAATAAAACAAGGCTATTGAACTTTATAATTAGTATTACAGTTGTGCTTAGCTGTTAAGTAAATAGTTCACAGCCAATTTTCCCCTAAGCTAACAACATGTAAGAATTAGTTGATTACAAAAACAAAAGTAACAGAAGAGAAGTTCTCCCTTTATTCTCACACATCTTCATTCTGAACAGAAGGGACAGATTAAGCTAAATGACAAAGAAGGAAGAAAAATGCTTGTTACAAAGTCATAATGTAAGAAAACTCACCTAGTTTTGCTACTACAGAATAGTGCATACCATGCTAAGAACCTACAGAAGGCTAAGGTTCTTACTCTTTGTGGAAAGCTTTTATAGTATTTAATAAAATCATATGGAATTCTCATTTTATTTTGTTAATAATTTTTACCCTTAATAATTAAAGGAAACCTACCTTCCAGTAAATCTGAAGCAGATCCTAAGCAATATTCCATTACCAGCTACATAGGAAGAAAAATTATAAAAGCATTAAATTAGTAAAAAGATTCTATTTGAGATAAAAAAATTCACCAAGGAGATCAAGAACATGGTTTGATGTCAAGCAAACACTAGTCATCATTTACCTTAAAAAACAAAAATTTATACATTTAACAATTTGTTAAATGATAGAGTTAAGCCAACGATACATTAATTTTTTTATGCCAACATATAATCACATGTATAAGATGTGTATTTCATTCATACTTACTAACTAAAACTATAAAGGAATATAGTTACTTGTTAGGAATTACTGTTAGGAAATGGAAAACTGTCCTCTGGATCTATATGCACAAAGTTTAGGTTACAGTTTAAATGTTTCTTTAAAGCAAACGCAGAGCACCTCCTGTGGGTCAGGTATCTTACGTACACTAACTAATTTAATCCTCACAACCACCTTATAAGGTAGGCCCTATTATTACCCTTGGGGATCATTTCTGTTAAAAGAAAATGTGGCCTTTTCCTCTTTAAAGATGCAGTTACTATGCCTATATCACTGCTGGATTACTGCTTTGTCACCTCAATGGTAACAACACAAAATTAATCTCTACCCTTTGTAATAAAGTGTCTCAATTCTCTACAGTTAGTATTATTCAGCCAAGGAATTATAATCAGTTCATACTTCACCAAGAGTCACTAAGACTTCACCAAGATATTTGTGGTTAAATAGATTACAATATTTATGTCAAAAAGGTATGCTAACTTTCATCATTGAATAATAGGATTGTTTTTACAATGTTTGATAAACCATTTGAAAAATGATGCTACTAAAAAATGTCAGAGAGCAGTTTACCATGCACATAAAGGTCAGTTAAATCCCTGTAGTAAACTTGCAAAAGTTCTATATCTCTTATTGCCAAGGAGTTCTAAGAAAAGCTGCTCTTCCTCTCTCAGAATGAACTAACATTTCAAGGTGTTTTTGCATGGCTTTACACAACCATTTTGAAACATTCTTGAATTAATTCTAAACCAAAACCAACTAAATTACAGCAAGGGGAGAAAACACCTACCCATGCTGTGTGCTCACGTAAATAGCAGCCTTTGTATTCTATACTGTTGGGATGTTTTATTCTTTGTAGAAACTTGACTTCCTTAATAATATCCTGCCATTTCTGGGGGAAAAAAAGGAATAAAAGAAAGAATTATGAAAAGTTGCTTTCCTTTAGAAAGCTATATAAGAAAAAAAGGAATAACTAGAGTAAGCAGGGTTAATGCTTTATTTGTAATATTTAAATATCAAACTAACAAATTTAAAAGAAATCACATTTGTATACTTTAAACTCAATTATATAATTTATAAAAGTATTTTATTCAAGGTAGAACAAATTTTAATTTGATAAAATTTATCATCAATGAGTATCATTAAAATTTTACAACCACACACCAAGGATGTTGATAAAAATTACATGCTATATTTAGTGATTTTTCTTCAGTTCAGCTTCCCCTTTCTTATTTGCAGCTTTACTAACATATAATTTACATCTCATAAAGGTGATCTATTGTGTTTCTGGCTTATGTCTTGTACCAAATATTAAGATTGTTTGTTTTTAAAACTCAAATAATTACTGTTCTATTTAAATTCCTAAATGTATACTTGCTAAATGCTAGCAAACAATTGTTATTATGTAGGAAAGTTCACAGAAAAAGCAAGCTGTATGAAAACATTTTCTTACAAATTTTACTTAAGAGCCTTCTTCACTGACAGCTATGAGGAAATACAGATAAATCTTTGGACATAAGCTACTCCAAGACAACCTTAGACACTTTCATCATATCCTAAACATACTTACTCTTAAGAAGCAACCAGACAACTCTGAAAAAACAGGTCCTTGGGTCCAAAAATCAAAGAATCTAAGGGTTTAGTAGATGTGGGAAGGAAACTAGGAATCTGCTTTCGGCTCTTGTTCAAGGTTTTTCACTAACAGGCCACATTTCTTAAGGCAGGGAAACTAGCATAATAGAAAACTTTAAGGAATGTTTTGTACTAAAATTTAAGATCATGTATTTCCTATTTTATTTCACAAGTCCTCAACAAAATACAGTGAAATATGTACAGTGTTTTATATAAAATGTGTATGATACAAGATTCTCAATTCAGAAAATATTTCATGGGCTTTAAATTTCATATTTGAATGCTCTGGAACACAAATTCAGAACACAACAAAGCCTGTATTTGTAAAGAGAAAAGACTTTCATGAGGACTATTCCTAACATTCTTGAAGGAGTATTAGATGTGAAAAGATGATACACTAAAATGATTCTTTCTTCTAGGTGTAACTAATCAAACAGACTCCAACACAGTACCAGTCTGCTGTGAAAACTACTTCTGAAGTTGTGCTATAGAAATGGCAAATAAAATTAGACTGAACTTATAAGAAATGGAATTTTTTTAGGAGTTTTAGGAATTTTTAGAAGATTTTTTTTTGGTATCAAAATAATGGAAGAATGAAATAATCAGTAGTGTTACCACACCCATTGTACGATCTTCACAAAACCCTGATTTACCATAAAATAGAGATTCCAAAGGTATAGAAAACCAAAATGTTTAAAAAGTGAAGACTAACCCAGCAATTCCACCTCTGGGCATACACCTGAAATTACGGAAAGCAGAGATTCACAGAAGTATTTGTATATCCAGGTTCATAGCAGCACAATAACTAAGTGGTGGAAGCAACCTAAGTTTCCACTGACAAATGAATGGATGGATAAACAAAATGTGGTCGTTTATACACACATACAGACAACTATCCAACCTTAAAAAGGAAGCAATTCTGACACATATTATAACAAGGATTAACTTTGAGAACGTTATGTTAAGTGAAATAAGCCACTCACAAAAGGGCAAATACTGCATGATTTCACTGATGTGAGACACCTAAAGTAGTCAAATTCCTAGAGACAGAAAGTAGAGTAATGATTTCCAAGGGAAGGAGAGAATGGGGAATTATTGTTTCGTGGGTACAGAATTTCAGTTTTCCAAGATGAAAAGAGTTCTGGAGAAGAATGGCCATGATGACTGCATGACAATGTGAATGTCTTCAATGCCACTGAACTGTACATTTAAAAATGGTTAAAATGTTAAATTTTGTTAAATGTATTGTATCGCAATTACAATAACTAAATTTAAAAATTAAAGCCTAAAGATTCTGTATTTAAAAAACTACATGTTATAAAATGAATTCATATAATAAATAGAATAAATACAATCTGACAAGAACTAATTGAGTAATAGAGAACTAAAGTGGTATCAATGTAGAATCAGTAATTTTATTTTTTTGTTTCTCAAATTATTACACACTGCCCATTTTTCAGACTATACTGCCTGTTGATTATTAAAGTTTGTTTAAAATAAGTCTTACACAATTTCTAAACCACTAAAAAATTATACTCAATATAATTTATTGTTAAATGTATCTTACTCTAGTTTACCTCCTCAGAAACTGGTAATTTGTCTATGATAGAGTTATGTATTAAACCACAGTTTAAAAAAGTAATAAGCTCACTTCAGCAGCACATATACTAAAAAATTAAAAGCAAGGGACACAAGCTGGAAGGCTTTTGGCATGCCACAAATGTCCTGTTTAAGGTTCTAGGCACAATTTAAAAAAAATTTTTTTTTTCAACGTTTATTTATTTTTGGGACAGAGAGAGACAGAGCATGAACGGGGGAGGGGCAGAGAGAGGGAGACACAGAATCGGAAACAGGCTCCAGGCTCTGAGCCATCAGCCCAGAGCCCGACGCGGGGCTCGAACTCACGGACGGCGAGATCGTGACCTGGCTGAAGTCGGACGCTTAACCGAATGCGCCACCCAGGCGCCCCCTAGGCACAATTTTAATGGGTATATTTAGTTTCTGAAAGAAAATTCACTGCGATACACACTTAATATTTACACTTTTCTTTAGGTACGTTTTACGTGTCTGAAAGAATTCCCATCTACCCCTAATTAAAACCAGTATGTCATTCTCTAACATACCAGTAAGAATGTATATATTTCACCCACCTCAGTAGACTGCTTCCCACTGTAAGACATTTTCTTGATAGCCACCACTTCATTGGTGCGCACATCTCGTGCCTAAAAAAATAAAGGACCGTTGTGAAAATGAACACAATAAATCTGGGCAATTATTTATCTCTCTGAGCATAAAGCATTTATAACCTATCATGTCAAAAATGACATCAAAAGTGCTTTCAAATACCTTAAAAAATAATAAATATATATGAAAACTTATCAAATTATCCAGGAGCTCATACTTTGGAAAGAAAAATAAAGCAAGTTTATTTTTAGTGACCTACTTGAGAGAAAAAATATAGAAATTTTAATAGTACTATAAACAGAAAGAAAACAAGACTAGTTAGTATATGTAAGTCTATGCTAATCAATTTTGAAATCTCAATGAAATGGACAGTTTTCTAGGTAAGAATAAAACTGATCTAAAGAAAAATGTAAAAAAAAAACAATGGTGGCAGATTGAATACCAATTAATTATCTTTAAAATAGCCTTAAGTGGAAAATAGTTTTACCAGGGGAAATTTCCAAGATATAAGTGGGAACAAAGGAAAAGATATCCCATTAGTTTTATGAAGGCAGTATAACCCAATAACTAAAACCTCACAAATAGCACAAAATAGAGTACCAATTTTGTTTGAAAATATAGATAAAAGCTCTAAATAAAATTTAGAAACCAAATATTACATGGCATTAAAAGAAATTTTCATTTGGATAAATATACTACAATCATATAAATGCAAAAGACTCTGGTAATAGGAAAACACTTCATCATTTCAATTTTTTTTAAGTTAAAGGGGAAAAATATTATGTAAATGCTCAATAAATGCTAGAAATGCAGGAAAGGCCGAATGCTAAATGTACTCAGCTGCAGGAAAGGTAAAATTCCTAGAAAACCCAGATGAGAAAGGTAATTCCTCAACATGACAAATCATGTCTATTGTAAACAACTGCTAATCAGAATTAGAATGCTACAATGATATCACAATTATTTACCATTCTTATGGAACTTCTGAAAAAGTAATAAAAATGTAATAGAAAGACAATTTTTAACTCTTGGAAAGGAAGGCCAAACTCTTACTATATGTATATACACACACACAGATTGAGTTCATAAAAGGGTCAAGACCATCTCAAATCACCTGTGGAAGAAATGATCTTCATTTAGACTTTAAAATTCCAAAAGGTCAAAATACTCTAAAATTAATTATGATGACAGCTATAACTCCTATTTGCTAAAATCATTGGAATGCACAATTAAAGTTGGTGAACTTACGGTATGTAATTCATGCCTCAAACTTGTTAAAAAAATAAATAGCACATATGGAAATTATACCTCTACAGCATTGCTTTAAAAACTTTTTAAAAAAGACACTGTTTGGGGGGCGCCTGGTGGCTCAGTCGATTAAGTGTCCAACTTCGGCTCAGGTCATGATCTCATGATTCCTAAATTCAAGCCCTGTGTTGGGCTCTGTGCTGACATCTGGGAGCCTGGAGCCTGCTTCGGATTCTGTGTCTCCCTCTCTCTCTCTGCCCCTCCCTGGTCTCTCTCTCTCTCTCAAAAATAAACATTAAAAAAATTTTTTTTAACTTTTTTAATGGAACTATATGTGGTCTTTTGTGTTTGCTTTCATTTAGCATAATGTTTTCAAGATTCATGACTAATGATGTTAAGCATCATTTTTTGTGCTTCGTGGCCATTTGCGTATCTTCTTTGGAGAAATGTTAATTCAGATCCTTTACCCATTTTTAAATTGTCTTTTCATGGCTGAGTTATAAGAGTTCTTTATATTCTAGACAAATCCCTTATCAGATATGTGATTTAAAAATATTTTCTCCTGTTTTGTAGATTGTCTTTCAAAGTTTTGAAACACAGAAGTTTTTTTTTTATTTTGATGAAGTCCAGTTTTTGTATTTAAACATTTTTTAATGTTTTATTTATTTTTGAAAAGAGAGAATGTGAGCAGGGGAGAGACAGAGGGGGACAGGAGAATCGGAAGTGGACTCTGTGTAGACAGCAAAGAGCTCAATGTGGGACTTGACCCATGAACCATGAGATCATGACCTGAGCTGAAGTCAAGACGCTTAACTGACTGAGCCACCCAGCGGCCCTATCTACTTTTTTTTTGTCGCTCATTGCTTTTGGTGTCATATCTAAGAATCCTTTGCCAAAACCAAGATTGTGCAGATTTACCCTATGTTTTCTTCTAAAGTGTTATAGTTTTAACTATTACATATAGGTCTTTGATCCATTTTGGAAAAAAAATTTTTTTTTAAGGTGTATTTTTTATTTTGAGACAGAAAGAGAGCATGAATGGGGGAGGGTCAGAGAGAGAGGGAGACACAGAATCTGAAACAGGCTCTAGGCTCTGAGCTGTCAGCACGAAGCCTGACATGGGGCTAGAACTCACAGACCGAGAGATCATGACCTGAGCCAAAGTCAGAGGCTTAACCGACTGAGCCACCCAGGCGCCCCTCTTTGATCCATTTTGAATTTTTACATATGGTATGAAGGATCCAATCTCACTGTTTTGCATTAAACAGCTGCACTTTTTAATTAACCTAAGATAAAGCTTGATTTAAAGTGGGTATACTAGGGGCGCTTAGATGGCCTCAGTAGGTTGAATATATGACTTCAGCTCAGGTCATGATCTCATAGTTCATGGTTCAAGCCCCGCAATGGGCTGTGTGCTGACAGCTCAGAGCCTGGAGCCTGCTTCAGATTCTATGTCTCCCTGTCTCTTTGCTCCTCCCCTGCTTGTTCTCTTTCTCTCTCTCTCTCTCTCTCTCTCTCTCTCTCAAAAATAAGTAAACATTAAAAAATAAAAGAGGGTATACCAAATGCAAATCAATATTCTGGATCAGATTCCAAAAACAGAAGAGACAGTAGTTTTAAAAACTGGAAAACTCTGAGTATCTGGTTTATAGTATCATTTGATCAATATTGATTCTTAGTTGTGATAAAGGTAATGTTGATAAAACATTATATAACATGTTAACATTAAGAGAAATGGGTGAAAATTACATGGAAAGGGGCTCTTGGGTGGCTCAGTCGGTTAAGCATCTGACTTCAGCTCAGGTCATGATCTCACACTCCGTGAGTTCAAGCCCACGTAGGGCCCTTGTGCCGACAGCTCAGAGCTGGAGCCTGCTTTGGATTCTGTGTCTCCCTCTCTCTCTGCCCCTCCCCTGCTCATGATCTCTCTCACTCTCAAAAATGAATGTTAAAAAAATTTTTTTAAATTAAAAAAAAAAAAAAGAAAATTACAGGGAAAAACTCTTTACTGTAACTGCAAATCTTCTGCAATGCTAAGATATTTTATAATAGTAAATTAAAGGGGCTACTAGGTGGCTCACTCAATCATCCAACTTCGGCTCAGATCACGATCTTGTGGTTTGTGAGTTTGAGCCCTGCATCGGGCTCTGTGTTGACAGCTCAGAGCCTGAAACCTGCTTTGCATTCTGTGTCTCCCTCTCTCTCTGCCCCTCCCCTGCTCACGCCTCTGTGTCTGTCTCTCAATAATGTTAAAAAGTTTCTTAAATAAATTAAAAAATGAGTATAATTTATTAAAATACAAACTTATTAGTAATGATTACATTAAAATTAAATGACAAAATGAGATCCTTTGCCTATTATGTCTAAAAATAAAAATATGTAATGTCTACAAATGTTTTCTCTCCTTTGGGACCACATGTTGTGCTTCCTCATCATGCCTTATTAGTCTCCTCTAATCTAGAACAATTCCTCAACCTTTGTCTTTTATGACACTGTCATTTTTTTTAAAAATATGCAGTGATATTTTATAGAATGTTATTAAATTTGTGCTTGTCTGGCATTTCTTCAAGATTAGATTCTGGTTATACGTCCTTGGCCAAAATACTACAAGAGTAATATCGTGTCCTGATTTTCAGGGTTTCATATCTGTAGGTATACAAGGTCTGTCTGTTCCTCCTTGATGTTACTAATTTTTATAACCCACTCAAGCACTGTCTCTTCTTTTCCAATGTATACAGTTAGAGTTACTATTTTCTACCTTGTATCTAACAAGGAATTTGTGAAGAGATTTTTTTTTTTAAGTTTATTTATTTATTTTGAGAGACTGAGCACAAGCAGGGAGGGGCAGAGAGAGAATCCCAAGCAGGTTCCGCACTGTCAGGGAGGGGCCCGCTGTGGGATCATGATCTGAGCCAAATCAAAAGTCAAAGGCTTTAACTACTGAGCACCCAGGCACCACTGTGGAGAGATACTTTTAAATCACGTAAACATCCTGCTCCAAAAACTTTTCCCCTAGATTACCAACCACTGAAGTTTCTAGCCCCAAACAATCTTCACTATGATGATTACAAAATGCTGATTTTTTCCAACTCTACCATTCCCTTCACATTTAACAGTTAGCATTCTGTTATAAGGAAAAGCCCTCCTTTTTTTTTTTTTTTAATTTTTAATGTTGTTTATTTTGAGAGAGACATAGGGAAAAGCCCTCCCTTTTTATTCATCCACCTATTATCTGTCATGGAAATGATGGATTCCTATTTTTATTCAATAGGCTATAATCGATTACCATTACAATTTTTTTTTAATGTTTATTTACTATTGAGAGAGAGAGAGAGAAGAGAAGAGAGAGAGAGAGAGAGAGATACAGAGTGAGCAGACAAGTGGTAGAGAGAGGGAGACAGAATCCGAAGCAGGTTTCAGGTTCTGAGCTGTAAGCACAGAGCCTGCTGCTGGGTTTGAACTCACAAACTGCGAGATCATGACTTGGGCTGAAGTCAGTTGCTTAACCGACTGAGCCACCAGGTACTCCAATCCTTACCATTTTATATTGATGCTCAAATAATTCCAGATTTGGCCAGTGGGAGCCCCCCTCACTCTGGTTTCATGTCCTTTTGCCAGGCCCCATCTTTTTTTTTCTAAAGCACTTTTTAACTTTCTGGCACAGGATTTTCTAAGGCTTATCTTTTAATGTTCTAGCCCTGAAACAGAATGAGCCATTACTCCAAGGAGCTCTGTTCGGTTTAGTGAGGAATTCAAGATCCGAATATTCTCTGGTACTGAGGTATCACTGTGGTGACCTTCTTGCAGCAGATAGATAGGTAGATAGGTATGTAGGTAGGTAGGTAGGTAGGTAGAGACAGACAGACAGACAGACAGACAGACAGACAAAGAAGATATATCCTATCAAATCCCACAGGGTTCTTCCTTACTTTCCCCTGATTCCATATTTCTCTCTTCTTTCAAAGTTAGGATCCTGACTCTAAATAACATCAATATTGGGGCCCCTCGGTGGCTCAGTCTGTTAAGTGGCTGACTCTTCATGATCTCACGGTCGTGAGTTCAAGGCCCACCTCGAGCTCTATGCTCACAGCTTGGAGCCTGCTTCAGATCCTATCTTCCTCTCTCTGCCCCTTCCCAGCTCCCAAGTGCTCGCTCTCTCTCAAAAATAAACGTTAAAAAAATTTTAAATAATATCAGTATTATTCACTGCTCAATCCTTTAACACATAGTTTCAGAAACTGTCACATCCATCTGAATATGTAAGAAATGTATTAAGAGTTGAAAATTGTCTCCAGTTTCCTTCTCCCAAGACTGAGGGTATATAGTTAAAATACTGTGTACAAAAGTTACGTGCATTAGTTCTATTCTGTCCTCCAATGTGGTTATACCTGAAATACAGTTGGATTCATTGTTCTTGTTTTCCTTTGATTTCAATGACATGCCCCCCCCCTCACATACTGAGTAAATTTTAATTTTTAAATATGTAAAACATTTATTACCCAAAGAGGTGAATTCAAACAAGGATCATTCCATCCTCTATCTCTTCCATTCTATTCCCCCACAACTGTCACCATTCTATATCTTGAATTGTTGGTTGTATAGGGGCATAATTTGTTAATTTCATCAAACTATATACAATTAATATCTGTATTTATGTACATAAATTGTACTCAATAAAAACAGTCAATTTAAAAAATACTACTGGCACATGAATGTCCACAAGTCAGGGTTTTTCTCCGTGTGGTTCTTTTACTGGGCCCAATTCTAAGTTCTATGTGTATTTTTCCTGTGTTCTGTATTTCTCCACACTAGTGTATATGGAGGAACAAGCATAAATCAGACAAAATATAATACAAAAAAAGCTTGTTTTGAAATAATCTGTTTTCTAGGTCCCTCTTCCTTCAACTAGTGTCCAATCTGGAAAGTAAACAAATGGGATCAACATCAAATGCACACTTATGACATGTGTACATAACAAGATTCTTCAAGGATATATACCTAACTGTTAATAATAGCTGTCCTTGGGTAGTGAAATTATAGATGGAGTTTTTATTCTTTACTCTTTTTGTGTCCAACTTACAAATGGGATATAAATCAAAAGTTCAAATTGTTAAGAATTTGAAACAAATTTTCTCTAGGGGAATAATATTTTAAATTGTGATTTTATTCCAAAGGTGCCCATTAAAAAAAATTAAATCCATAATAACTGTCAAAATGTTAAACATCTATATAACATTTGTTGCTTGAGGGGAAAATAAGCAATTTTAATAGGAAGAAGAAATAAAGAATGTGAATGGAGTTTTTCCCCCTACAGATTAAGAAAGGAATTCTTAGAGATGTTTTATTATGGCTTTAGAGTAGTAGTTCATTGGTTTGCTTTTATTTATTTATTTGTTATCATTTGAGAGGAGAGCGACGTGTGCGAGCTCAGCATGAGCAGGGGAGGGGCAGAGAGAGAAGGGGAGAGAGAATCCCAAGTAGGCTCCACTCTGTCAGCAGAGCCTAACACAGGGCTCGACCCCCACAAACCACGAGATCATGACCTGAGCCAAAATCAAGAGTTGGGCACTTAACCACTGAGCACCCAGGTGCCCCCATTGGTTTGCTTTTAAAATTACAATTTTTAGGGGTGCCTTGGGTGGCTCAGCTGGTTGAGAGCATCATACTCTTTTTTTTGTTAAGTTTATTTATTCTGAGAGAGACAGAGATCACAGGGGCAAAGAGTGAGGGAGAATCCCAGCAGGCTCTTTGCCACAAACTAACAAAGAGCCTGCTGCGGGGCTCAAACTCACAAACTGGGAGATCATGACTTGAGCCAAAATCAAGGGTCAGATGCCCTAACTGACTGAGCCACCCAGGTGTCCCAAGCATCCTACTCTTTATTTTGGCTTAGATCATGATCCCAGGGTCATGAGATTGAGCCCCACATCTGGCTCTGTGCTGAGCCTGGAGCCTGCTTAAGATTCTTTCTTTGTCTCTGTCTCTCCCTCTCTCCCTCCTCTAACCCACTGCCCTGCTCATGCTCACTCATAAAATAAAATAACAATCTTAAAAATAATAAACATGTTTCTTTAGCTACCAATTTTATCACCTGGAATCTTTTATTTATGAAGCGTACATTATTTCTCTGAAGTCAAGAGAAACTTCCTTTTCTTTTTTAGAAAAAGTCAATTTCTGGTTACAAATGAGCCTTAAAATTTTTTTTCACGTTGAATAATTACAGACTTATAGAAGTGTTGCAAAAATAGTACAGTTACCATATATCCTTCACCCTGCTTCCATAATGTTAATATCTTTCATAGTACAGTACAATTATCAAAACTAGGAAATTAACAAGTTATTAACTATTAACTAAACTAAGACTTTATTTGAAGTTCACCAATTTTTCCACTAAAACCTTTTTTTCTGTTTCAGGATCCTACATTGCTTGGATATCATGTTGCCTTAGTGTCTTTCAGCCTGTGACAATTCCTCAACCTTTCTTTGTCTTTCATGACTTTGACACTTTTGAAAGACTATTGGTATTTTGTTACCAGTGCCCAAACTGAGTTTACTTCCTCACGATTAGATTAATAAGAACAACACAGAAATGATGTGTCCTCAGTGTCATGTCAAGAGACGGAAGTACATGATGTGAACACTGTGATATTAACCTTGATCACTTAGTTAAGGCAGTCTGTCAGATTTATCCACTGATTTTCCCATTTCAATTAATAAATATCTTTGGGACCATACTTGAGATTATGCATATATCCTGTTCCTCCTCAGACTTTAATCCATTAATTTTTGCATCTATCAGTGGATCCTGGTTGCAACAATTATTTCCCTTAGTCATATTACATTTAATAACAGGAATTTTCATTATGTGTGTGTGTGTGTGTGTACATCACACACACACACACACACACACACACACACACACACACACCTTTGTGTTGTGTGAGACAGAAATACTAATACCTTCACAATTCCAATCCAACGCCAAAAGGTTATACCTAGCCTCCCCCCTTTATTTGTAACTTCTCAGTAAGAAAACTGGTTTTCATTACCTATAATATTATAATACATTTACTTATTCAAATCTACAATATAGTTTCAGAATTGCCAAACCATACACCCTGTGAGAAACTAGAAACTAGAGTTCCTTTTGCCTTTAGTCTTATTCAGCCAAAATACTGTTTCCAAAATCATTTAAGAGTAGGTTCTTTTCTTTCCCACCCACTTCTGTGTGTTTATGTTATTCATTTATAATACAGTTAAGGTTCAGGGCACCTGGATGGCTCAGTCAGTAAGCGTCTGACTTCGACTCAGGTCATGACCTCACGGTCTATCCGTTTGAGCCCCGAACTGGGCTCTGTGCTGACAGCTCAGAGCCTGGAACCTGCTTCAAATTCTGTGTCTTCCTCTCTCTCTCTGCCCCTCCCCTGCTCATGGATGTCTGTCTCTGTCTCTCAAAAACAAACTTTATAATACAGTAAGGATCATTTGCTATAGTCTGTAGTCCATTTATGTTTCCCCATAACATAGTTTTTTTTTTTTTTTAAATCAACATTAATGAACATTTAATAAACTGGTAAATTCACTCTTTGTGGCATGCACTGTGAAGTAGATTACAATTTTTGGCAATTATCAACAAAACTACCATTAAACATTCATTTATAGTTTTTAAAAATATTTTTAATGTTTATTTATTTTTGAGAGTGAGCAGGTGGGGGCAGAGAGAGGGGAACAGAGGATCCAAAGCGGGCTCTGTACTGACAGCAGAGAGCCTGATGTGGGGCTTAGACCCACAAATCACAAGAACCAAAGTTAGAGGCTTAACCAACTCAGTCACCCAGGCACCCCATTTAAAGTTTTTTGTGTGAACTTGAGTTTTCATTTCTCATGGATTAATATTTAGGAGTGAGATTGTTAAACACAATAGTATGTTTAACTTTTTTTTAAGAACTGCCAAACTGTTGGGGCGCCTGGGTGGCTCAGTCTGTTTAAAGCATCCAACTTTGGCTCAGGTAATGATCTCACGGTCTGTGAGTTCAAGTCCCGCCTCGGGCTCTGTGCTGACAGCTTGGAGCCTGGAGCCTGCTTCGGATTCTGTGTCTCCCTCTCTGTCTCTGACACCCCCCCTCCCCCCCCCCCCCCCCCCCCGGCTCATGCTCTGTCTCTCTCGGTCTCAAAAATAAATAAATGTTTAAAAAAAAAAAAAAAAGAAAGAACTGCCAAACTGTTTTCCACAATGGCTAGACCATTTTACATTCCTACCAGCAATAAATGAGATTTCTAATTGCTTGACATGTTCACCAGTACTTGGCATATATTTCTTTCATCTCATCTTTATTTCTAAGTCATTCTAACAGGCATGCAGTGATATCTCACTGTGGTCTTAACTTGTATTTCCTTTAAAACTAATGATGCTAAGTTTCTTTTTATATTTTTATTAACCATCTGTTTTTTTTTTTTGTTTTTTTCTTTTTGGTAATGTGTCTGTTTAGACTTTTGCTCAATGTTATTAGGTTGTTTTCTTATCTATGTTTATTAGGGGCTTTAACAACCTTTATTAAGTTGTCTTCTCTGTTTGTTCTGGATACTAATCCTTTGTCATATATGTAACATGAACACACTTTCTGATAGTCTGTGGCTTTCCTTTTCATCTCTTAAAGCATCTTTCAAAAACCAAAAGTTTTTAATTTTGATAAAGCTCAATTTATAAGTTTTATCTGTTTGGATGGATAATGCTTTTCGTGTTAACAACTTTCTCCTATATTTTATTCTAAGAAGTTTCATAGGCTTTAAATGTAGCAATACAATCCATTTTGCATTAATTTTTATGTAAGGTGTAAGTCGAAGTTTATTTTTCTTTTTCTTTTAAGATTTTGTCATTATTTTAATGTTTACTTATTTTTGAGAGAGAGAGCACAGACACGAGAGCTTGGGGGTGGTGGTGGAGAGGATCTGAAGCAGGCTCTATGTCCAAGCAGAGCCCCAAAACTGTGAGATCATGACCTGAGCCAAAGTTGGACGCTTAACTGACTGAGCCACTGAGGCACCCCTAGATTTTATTTTTAAGTAATCTCTACACCCATCATGGGACTGAAACTCACAATCCTGGGATCAAGAGTCGCATGCTCCACCAATTGAGTCAGCCAGGTGTCCCTCAAAGTTTATTTTATGCACATGCATGTCCAATGCTCTGGCACTATTTGTTGAAAAATCTATCCTTTCTTCATTGATCTGCCATTGCACCCTTGCCAGGAATCTGTTCACTACATTTGTATGGGTCTATGTCTGGACTCTAGGTTTTTGTTTATGAATTTATCCTTTCAACAATATCATATTATCTTGATTACTGTAGGTTTTTGAAATCAGATGGTTTGAGTTCTTGAACTTATTCACTTTTCAGAATTGCTTTGGCTATTCTAGTTCCTTTGCTTTCGCCCAAATTTTAGAATATGCTTGTCAATATCTATTTTAAAAGCCTGCTGGGATTTTTATTGGGAATGCATTGAATCTATACATCAATCTGGAAACAGCTGACAGCATAACATTATTTAGTCTTCCAATCTATCAACACAGTATATCTCTTCAGTTATTTAGGTTTCCTTGGAATTTTTTCAATGTTTTATGGTTTTCAGAATACAAATCTTGTCCATTTTTTGTTGAATTTAAACTGAAGTTATTTCATTTTCTGGGTATTACAGACAGTACTTCTAGAATAAAACAAGTTCCAGTTGTTCACTGCAGACATACAGAAATACAATAGGTTTTCGTATATTGAGCTTGTATCCTGCAACTTTGCTAAACCCACCTATTAATTCCGGGCATCCTTTTGTAAACTGTTTGGGAATTTCCAAAGTAAATAATCATGTTGTATGTAACCCGGTAAATATGTGGATAAATTTTAAAACTATTTTTTCTCTTAGATTCTTTAAAATATATAGGACTAAAGCAAAAATTGTTAACACTGAATTCTAGATTTATAATGCATGCAAATGTGGGGTGCCTGGTGGGCTTAGTTGGTGGATTGTACAACTCTTGATCTTGGGTGGTGAGTTTGAGCACCACATGGGGTATAGAGATTACTTGGTGTATTTGGGTGACTCAGTTGGTTAAGTGCCTGATTCTTGATTTCAGCTCAGGTCATGACTTCCTCGTTCGTGAGATCGAGCCCTGCATTGGGCTCTGCGCTGACAGCTCAGAGCCTGCTTGGGTTTTTCTCTCTCTCAAAAAAAAAAAAAAAAAAAAATATATATATATTTGTATATATAAATATATATATTTATACACATATATATACACTGTGTATGTAAAATATATATTATATAAATATACATGTATACATATATATACATATATATATATATTTTTTACATTTGTTTATTTTTGAGAGAGACAGAGCACAAGCCGGGGAGGGGCAGAGGGAGAAGGAAACACAGAATCTGAAGCAGGATCTAGGCTCTGAGCTGTCAGTACAGAACCCGACGTGGGGCTTGAACTCACAAACTATGAGATCATGACCTGAGCCAAAGTTGGACGCTTAACCAACTGAGCCACCCAGGTGCCCCTACAAAAAGGATATAGGGAGGAGTACATAATTTCTACATTTTCCTTGAAGTGATTAATATTAACAAATAAACTGAAAAGAAGATGGGATATTCTTCTTGTAGAGAATAAGATAATAATAGAGGAACACCTGAGTGGCTCAGTTGGTTAAGTGTCCAACTCTTGATTTTGGCTAGGGTCATGAACTCACAGTTCTTGAGATTGAGCCCCTCCCCTCCCACTAGGCTCTGCACTGATAGCAAGGAGCCTGCTTGGGATTCTCTCTCCTTCCCTCCTTCCTTCCCTCTATCTCTCTCCAAACAAACATTAAAAAAAAAAGAAAATAATAGAAAAGTTTTAAGTGTTTGTATATACACATAACCAAATGCTATGTAGAACAGAAATAAATGAACTGTAAGTAATTAAAGAGTACAATACTGGGGCGCCTGGGTGGCCTCAGTTGGTTGGGCAACTGATTTCGGTTTAGGTCATGATCTCACAGTTTGTGAATTCAAGCCCCGCGTCAGGCTCTGTACTGACAGCTCAGAGCCCAGAGCCTGCTTTGGATTCTGTGTCTCTCCCTCTCTCTGTCCCCTCCCCTGCTCACACTCTGTGTCTGTCTCTCAATAATAAATAAATGTTAAAAAAAAAATTAAAAAAAAAAAGAGTACAATACTTCATGTCATCTATTCTCACCGCCTGAGAATAAAGGTAAAGACAAAACTGGTTATAGGCCTAAAGACAAGATAATGCTGTAAAGAGAGAAAAAAAAAGTAGGAAAAAAATATATACAACTAATATATATATTTAAATATATATATACAACTAATATATATATACTATATATATATATACATATGTATGTATATATAATATATATACAACAAAAAATATATACAACTAATCATTTTGTTTGAAGCCATAAAACTGTGAAGATCCACTTGGGAGCCATTTTAATGAACCAATTAACAATGATCTGAAATCACCACCAAGTGTAAATAGTCTTTCTATATCTTTTTTGTATATTTATATCTTTCATTAACATTAAACAATTTGCTATAGCCACTGAAAATATAAAACTTGCCAAGCTCCTAAAAGAATATATATTCACAAAACCTTACACTAGAAAAAAGAGGTAAACATTACATCTCATTTTTTAAAACAAAGAACATACTTAAAAATAAATAAATGAATTTGCTAGAATCATACATGGTCTGCCCTATTTGTTGGCAAGTTAGTTGGCTCCTAAGCCAGTGCAATGTAGCCCATCTACTGACATCATGCTGTTTATATTTAAGATACTGGAAACTAAAAGAGAAAATATTTTTTTAAATGTTTATTTTTGAGAGAGACAGAGAGAGAGAAAGTGTGAGCGGGGGAGGGGCAGAGAGAAAGGGGGACAGAGGATCCGAAGTGGACTCTTTGCTGACAGCAGAGAGCCTGATTCAGGGCTCAAACTCAAGAACTGTGAGATCATCACCTGAGATCTGTCTCAGGTTGGATGCTTAACTGACTGAGCCATGCAGGTGCCCAAGACATTTTTATCTTCCTGGCAATGCAGAGATAGTCCTTTTGGACATCTGACTCTTTGGCTTGGTTTCAAATACTTAAGATACCAGCCCTTGATTAACCTGCCTGATGAGACAGCTAGCACAGCTAGCTCAATCAGAGTATATTTAAACTTAAGATGATCCTTATGGTCAATTAATGAAAATTCAGAAATATTATACAAAGTACTTTTAGTCATCTAAAAAAAATTTGATGAGAGGGTCCTTCCTCTATATACCCTATAGATAGACACCACACATTAAGCTCTGTCATGGGGTAGGAGTGACAGGAAACAAAAACCAAAGCATGCATTCATGTGTACACACACATGCTACATATACACATACACAGGTTTATTTGATACCACGAAATATGAACGTTAGTAACCTAGAAATGTAACTGTGGCAAAAATATTCAATTCTGGGCTATATTCAAACTTTGCTCATTTACTCTGATACATGTTTCCCATACATCAAGACATTTAACAGAAAACACCTGCTTTGGGGCCACTGGATGGCTCAGTCCCGTTAAGCATCAAACTTGATCTCGGCTCAGGTCATGATCTCATGGTTCATGGGATGGAGCCCTGCCATCGGGCTCCATGCTGACTGTACAGAGCCTGCTTGGGATTCTTGCTCTCCCTCTTTTTCTACCCATGCCCCACTCACCCTCTTTCTCTCTCAAAACAAATGGAAAGGAAAGGGAAGGAAAGGAGAGGGGAGGGGAGGGGAGGGGAGGGGAGGGAGGAAGGGAGGGAGGGAAGGGAAGGGGAAGGGAAGGGAAGGGAAGGAAGGGAAGAAGGAAGGGAAGGAAGGGAAGGGAAGGGAAGGAAGGAAGGAAGGGAAGGGAAGGGAAGGAAGGGAAGGGAAGAAAGGGAAGGGAAGGAAAGGAAGGGAAGGAAGGGAAGGGAAAGGGAAGGGAAGGGAAGGAAGGAAAGGAAGTAAGGGAAGGAAAAGGAAAGGGAAGGGAAGGGAAGGGAAGGGAAGGGAAGGGAAGGGAAGGAAGGGAAGGAAGGGAAGGGAGAAAGGAAGGAAAGGAAGGAAAGGGAAAGGAAGGAAAGGAGAAGGAGAAAGGAAAGAAAGGAAAGGAAAGAAGAAAAGGAAAGGAAAGGAAAGAAAAAGGAAAGAAAAGAAGAGAAAAGGAAAGAAAAGAAAAGGAAAGAAAGGAAAGGAAAGGAAAAAGGAGGAAAGGAAAGGAAAGGAAAAGGAAAGGAAAAAAAAAAGGAAAAAGGAAAGGAAAGGGAAGAAAGGAAAGGAAAGGAAAGAAAGGAAGGAGGGAGGAAGGAAAAAGGAAAGGAAAGGAAAGGAAGGAAGGAAAGGAAAGGAAAAAGAAAAAAGAAAAGAAAAGAAAAGAAAAGAAAAGAGAAGAAAAGAAAAGAAAAGAACACTGATATGAGTAGTTGCCCTTGACTCCTTGAGGCTTTCATGCATGTACCCATGCATTTCCTGATGGGTGGTCCTAATCTGAACCTAGGTTTCCTGACTTCCTAAAACAGCATTTTTCTGGTTTCCCTCCCTCACACACACAGTAAAGTTAGTATAGGTCAGTGAATCTTTGTTATGCCTTCCAATAAGTCAGAAGTCAGCACACATTTTCTATAAAGAAATATTAGTTATCAGTATTTTAGGCTTTCTGAGCCAAATACATATATTATCCTTTTTCTGTTGCATCTTCTTCTTCCTTTTTTTTTAAGTAATCTCTACATCCAACATGGGGCTCAAACTTTATAACCCCAAAATCAAATGTGGCATGCTCTACTGACTGAGCCAGCCAGGAGTCCCTGTAAAAACCATTCTTAACTTGGAAGTTGAGCAAAAGTGGTTCATAGGCTGGATTTATTTGGCCCATGGGCTATCGTTTCCCAGACACTACTATAGATTAATCCTTAGTTAACACTTTTCCACATTTTGGTTTGAAACTTTCTAAAATACATATTATCACCATATTGTCATTACTTATCATTGAAAAGGATTTGAGAATACATATTCTCACCCTTGGTTCCAAAGTACTTCTTCATATATCTCCTGAGAACAAAAACATTCTCTTGAATAACCCCAATACATTATCAAATTTAGAAAATTTAGTATTGATAGAATACTATTATCTAGTGCATATATAGTCCATATCAAATTTCACCAACTATCTTAGTAATGTCCTCTATAGGAATTATTTTCCAATCTCTGATCACATATTGTGTTTAACTGGGTCTCTTCTAAGCCAGCTCCTGATATCCAGCTTAAACCAATTTGCTTTAGTTGGTCCCATGAGATCCTTACTTTGGGAACTATGCAACTTTCTCTCCCAAACACAGCTCTCTGAAATGTTCTAGCCTGCCTAGGACAATCCCAAAAACTATTGCATAAGGAAGTCTAAGCACTAGAGAATCACCCCCATACACACACAAAATTCTTTTCCATGGGTGAGGCACTACAATGTGTACCCTCTTATCAGAAAACAAGTTCTCTTATTCTATCAATTTAAACTTGAGCTCAAAAATATGTATTCATGGGGCACCTGGCTGGCTCAGTCAGTAGGGCAGGCAACTCTTGATCTCAGGGTCATGAGTTCAAGTCCCACATTGGGTGTAGAGCTTACTTAATTAAAAAAAAAGTGTATTCACCTCTCTACCCTCAGTGCCACTATCTAGTTTAAGCTCTCAGTATTTCATAAATTATTATAAAAGCTTCATTACTACAAAAGCTTCTCTTCTTTGATCTTTGACAATGCCAATCTTTCCTCCACACTTTTTATAACAAATGGAAATGCAATATTTCTCTTGCACTTCAGTGGTTCCCTCAGAACTTCAGAATAAAGCCTACATTTCTTTAGTGTTTCTTTATTTTTGAGAGAGAGAGAGAGAGAGAAACGTGAGCAGGGTGGGGGCGGGGGGGGGGGGGGGGGGGGACAACAGAGAATCTGAAGTGGACTGTGCTGACAGCAGAGAACCCAATGTGGGGCTCAAACTCAAGACCCTGAGATCATGAGCTGAGTCGACGTTGGACGCTTAACCTACTGAGCCACCCAGGTGCCCCTAGCCTACATTTCTGAGTACAGGGTAGGGGGCTGTCTTCAAAAGCCTTTGCTTGCCTTTCCTTTTTACCTTCCTCTGATACATCCTCAAGTCCCGACTGCAACCTTAATTCAAAACCTACTTGCTTCACTTACTTCAACAAAGACTACTGACAAGTTATGGATTGGGGTAATACAATTTTATAGATTTAAAATTTTTAAATCGTTGATATTTTGCTAATATGTGATTTAACTCAGTCCCTTTAATGTAAGAAAAGGATAATAACATTACTTCCCCCAATGGATAGATCATACAGGCAGGTCTAAAGAAAAGAGAAAATCTACGGAAATTCTATACTTTTCATTATTAACAATGAAATACCAATTGCTCCAAAAACACATATATTTACAGAATGATATATGAAAAGCCCAAACAAGTACAAATAATATCAAAATTTAACCTAGGAAAATCTCACTACTACTTCTTGCCCAAACAACCATAAAAACAGGAAGTATATGCAAAGCAATTGTATGAAACTGTTTAAAGAGCAACAAATGCAGGCAAGGCTTTAGAGACGAGAATTAGAATGCTTGCGAGAAGAATAAAATACAAAGTGAGATGTAAATTTACTCCAGCTTCATCCCTGAACACGTGGTACAGGAAAATAGAGTCCAAGAAGAAAGCTAAGGCGGAGACAGAGGCCAGAGAATAAGAGTTTCCAAAATGTAAGACTTTACAAAGCATCATCTCAGAAAACAAAGCTGAAAAGCAGCAGCAAATTATCAAAAATCTGCAAATTATCCTCAAGTAAATAATCAATTTCTAAGCACATAGCTGCATAAGGCTCCCAGAAACCCAGCAGAAAATAGCAGCTGGAAGACTAATCAGCAAAGCTGTCAAAACACAAGAAGTGCTGGAGAGATGGAGATTGGAATTCAAACCCCACCAAAATGACTGAGCCTTGATAAACACCCAAACATTCAGTTGGAATCCCAGAAGGGCCTTGCTTTAAGAGTAAGAATCAGGCCTAGTAACAAAGGCAAAACTGATACCAACTAGTCTTAACAAAGCCTAAAACCAAACCTCAAGGTGATTCACCAATATACCATTAGCTGGCCAAAAGAAAATCCAACTGGGAACACCTAGGTGGCTCAGTCAGTTAAGTGTCTGACTTCAGCTCAGGTCATGATCTCACAGACTCTGAGTTCAAGCCCCTCATCAGGCTCCGTGCTGACAGCTTAGAACCTGGAGCCTGCTTTGGATTCTGTCTCTCTCTCTCTCTCTCTCTATCCCTCTCTCTGCCCCTCCCCAGCTCGTGCTTTGTCTCTCTCTCTCTCTCTCAAAAATAAACATTTAAAAAATTTAAAAAAAAAGGAAAATGCAACTGTCTTTGAAGAAAATAACATCACCCAAAATATCTATAAATTGTCCTCTATGATATAGAGTGACCAATCAAAAATTATAAAGCCTGATAAAAGTAGATCAAATACTGAAGAGCAAAGAAACTACAAACAGACCCAATGAGGACTCAAATACTGGGATTACCAGACAGAGATTAAACATACACAAAAGGGGCGCCTGGTTGGCTCAGGTCATGATCTCATAGTTTGTGGGTTTGAGCCCCACATCAGGTTCTGTGCTGACAGCTCATAGCCTGGAGCCTGCTTCGGATTCTGTGTCTCCCCCTCCCTCTCTTTCTCAAAATAAAAGTAAATAAACATTAAAAAAAAACTAAAACACACACACACAAGAAAATCAAAGGGCACCTGACTGGCTCAGTGGTTTAGAGCGTGCAACTCTTGATCTTGGGGCTGTTGAGTTTGAGCCTCAGGTTTGGTGTAGAAATTACTTAAAAATAAATAAAATCTTAAAACAAAAAAAGAATCAGGGGTACCTGGGTGACTCAGTCAGTTAAGCATATGACTTTGGCTCAGGTCATGATCTCACGGTTCATGGGTTCAAGCCCCGTGTCAGGTTCTGTGCTGACAGCTCAGAGCCTAGAGCTTGCTTCAGATTCTGTGCCTCCTGCCCTCTCTGCTCCTCACCTGCTCACACTCTTTTCTCTCTCTCCATAAATAACATTTAAAGAAAAATTTTTAAATCAATCAATAAATAAAAGAATCAAATGGACATTTGGAAAAATTGCACAAAGAACACGAAACAGCTGAAATAGTATAAAGTTTTCACATTGTATAGTGGCAAAAGTGCTAAGTTAACTATAATAAGAATTATACTGGGGTGACAATTAAATAATAAAAGAATGCATGACTAAAATGTTATTACAAGGGAAAATTATATATAGATATAGATATATACATATACACACATATACATATATGTATCTTTCCATGGTGGGGGAAAATGTATATTCATGTCTTTTTATTTGCTGTAATTTGAAGTTCTGTTGTCTGGGGCCTTGCTAACATGAAGGGACTGCCACTCCCAGAGTTAGCTAATTCACAGAGACAGCAAACAAGCACATCTTTCACAAACAAATCACTAATCCAGAGCCCTTACCTCCAACAACCTCACAGTCTAGGTTCCCTATTCTCTGCTTTAATTACCACAGGGCCAAACACTAGACAATTAGGGATAACTCCTGTATCCCAGAGCCTAGTGAAAACGTATAAACTGAGTAATCCTATGGGTTCCTGGCTAACTCATAAACAGAGCATGTGACTCTGATCTCTTGGTTGTAAATTCAAGCCCCAGTACTTAAAAATAAAATCTAAACAAAACAAAATAAAACCCTAGATAATCTTAACTTGCTTACCTTGCCTCACTTGCTTCTTCCCATAGAAACCACAATAATGCTCCTGCCCATGTTTTTCCCTTGCTTCTTCTGCCTCCTCACTGACACCAACACTTCCCCATGTGCCCCACTTTGGCGTGGCATGCCCCTCTCACTTGGATCTATTCAGTATAACAAACCACCTTTCCAGTGGCCATTCTTACCTGATCTGTTGGCCTCCCCATGCCTGAGTAAAACCTATATTTAAAACAATAACAGCAACAATAAACTCTTCACTAATTAAAAGATGATAAGAAGAGGAGTGCCTGGTTGGCTCAGTCAATAGAACATGTGACTCTTGATCTTGTTGAGGTCATGAGTTTAAGCCCCACACTGGGCATGGAGCTCACTTAAAAAAAAAAAAAAGATGGCAAGAACAAAGAATATCAAAGAACAGATAGGATAAATAGAAATCATATAAGAAAAAAAAACCAGATTTATGCCCAACTATAAATAGTAACTGCATCAATATAAGTGGGCAAAACACCTCAATTAAAACTAAGATGAAATAGAGAAAAATCTCCTTGCTTTGCTCTGGCAGAAATTTTCTGGATAGGACACCCAAGTGCAAGCAACAAATGCAAAAATAAGTAAGTGGGACTAATCAAATTAAAAAGCTCTGCACAGCAAAACAATCAACAAAATGAAAAGGCAATCTATGAAATGGAAGAAAATATTTGTAAATCATGTATCTGATAAGGGGTTAATATCCAAAACATTTAACAGTTTTAGCTAAAAATAACCCGATTAAAAATGAAGAGTACCTGAATAGACATTTTTCCAAAAAGACAATAGGTAAATGAAAAGGTACTCAATATCACTAATCATCAGGAAAATTCAAATCAAAACTACAATGAGATAACACTTCATACCTGTCAGAATGGCTTCTAATTAAAAAGTGATAAGTGTTGGCAAGGGTATGCAGAAAAAGGAACTCTGTGCACTGCTGGTGGGAATGTAAATTGGTACAACCACTAAGGAAAACAAATGGAGAGTCCTCAAAAAATTAAAAATAGAATGCCTGTATGATCCAGCAATGCCATTTCTGGGTACATATATAAAAGAACTGAATTCAGGATCTTGAAAAGATACGTGCACCCTATGTTCACTGCAACATTATCATCATCATCATCATCATCATCACCATAAGTAGGCTCCACACCCAGTGTGGAGACCAGTGCAGGGCTTGAACTCACAACCTTGAGGTCAAGACCTGAGCTGAGATTGAGAGTAGGACACTTAACCAACTGAGTCACCCAGATGCCTCCACAGTATTATTCACAATAGTCAAGATATGGAAACAATCATATCTTAAAGTGTTTGCCAAAGGATGAATGGATAGAAATATGATGTACACACACATACACAGAAATACAATGGAATATTAATTTACCCATGAGGAAGAAGGAAATCTTTCCATTTGCAAACAACTTGGATGAAACTTGAGGGCATTATGCTAAGTGAAATAAATCAGATAGAAAAGGACAAATACAGGGCTCTGACGGGCTCAGTTGGAAGAGCGAGTGACTCTTGATCTTAGGGTCATAAGTTCAAGCCCCACGATGAGTGTAGAAATTGCTTAAATAAACTTAAAAGGAAAAGAAAAGAGGCAAATACTATATATTATTGCTTATATATGGAATCTAAAGAAAACCTCAGAAAAAGAGTAGAGTAGTGATTACCAGGGGTTGGGAGGTGGGGAAAATGGGGAGATACCAGTCAAGGGTACAAACTTCAGTTATAAGGTTATCAAGTTCTGGGAATTAATGTACAGCATGATGGTTATAGCTAATAATACTATATTATATACTTGGAAGTTGCTAACAGAGTAGATCTTAAATGTTCTCACTACAAAAGGAAATGATAATATGTGACAGGAAAGAGGTATTAGCTGATGATGTAGTGGTTATCATTTTGTAATATATAAATGTATCAAATCAACACACCGTACACCTTAAACTTACACAATGTCATATAAATATATTTTATTATATGATATATCATGATATCATATCGCAATATATATATGATAACATATATATATCATATCATATCACAATAAAGGTGGGAAAGAAATTTGGGGGAGAAAAGACAACAAAAACAAGAAACACTTTAGATATAAGGTTCCAGAAATAATAAATGAAAAAGGATGGAGGCATGCCTGGATGGCTCAGCTGGTTGAGTGTACGACTCTTGGTTTTGGCTCGGGGTCATGCTCTCGCAGTTCATGGGTTCAAGCCCATATGGGGCTCTGCACTACTGTGCAGAGTCTGCATGGGATTCTCTCTCCCTCCCTCTCTTGATCACACATGAACTCTCTCTCTCAAAATAAATAAATAAAATTTTTTTTAAAAAGGGATGGAAAGGGGCGCCTGGGTGGCGCAGTCGGTTAAGCGTCCGACTTCAGCCAGGTCACAATCTCGCGGTCGTGAGTTCGAGCCCCGCGTCGGGCTCTGGGCTGATGGCTCGGAGCCTGGAGCCTGTTTCCGATTCTGTGTCTCCCTCTCTCTCTGACCCTCCCCCGTTCATGCTCTGTCTCTCTCTGTCCCAAAAATAAATAAACGTTGAAAAAAAAAATTTAAAAAAGGGATGGAAAAGAAATACCATGCAAGCATTAGCCAAAGAAAGATGTCTGACTAACATCAAAGTAGATTTGTTTTTAATGTTTGTTTATTTTGAGAGCGAGAGGGTGTGTGCATATCTGTGAGAGGGACAGAGAAAAAGAGGGGGAGAGAGAGAGTCTGATGTAGGCTCCAAGGGGTCATCACGGGAGCGGGATTCAATCCCACAAACTGTGAGCCAAAATCAGGAGTCATAAGCGTAACTGAATGAGCCACGCAAGCACACGCCAAAGTAGATTTTAAAGCAAGAAATACTATGAAAGATAAACAGTGAAATTTGTAATGATAATGGACAATTCAAGAAGATACAATCCAAAATTTGTATCTTCTTAGTAATTCAGCTTAGAAATGCATAAAGTAAAACAAGAGAGAGCTAAAAGGAAAAGCAGATAAATTCACAATCAGTATACATCTTTGAGTTACTGACAGACATGCACACCAAAACAAATGAAATGAGAAAGGATGCAAAAGATCTGAAGAACATAATCAATGCATGTTATCAACTTGACATGCATAGATCATTATACCCAACAAAGACCACAATATATGTAATTTTCCAGTTCCAGGAGAAAATATTCACAAATACATAATACGGGTAAGTATCCAGTATGTACAAAGAACTTACAACTCAACAAAAAGAAAACATCCCATTTTTTTTAAATGGGCAAAACACTTGAATAAAAACTTCCCAAAGATACGTGAATGGCCTTTAAATCTATGAAAAGTACCAATCATCAGGGAAATGTATGTTAAACCCTTACTGAAATACTATTACACATCTACCAGAATGACTCAAATTAAAATGACTGTCACACCTAATGTTGGAAAGGATATGAAGAAAAGAGAATTTCATATACTGTTGATGAAAGTATAAAATTTCTACTTCTTAATGAAGAAGTCTGACAACTGGTCATAAAAACTAAACATGTACCTGCCCCATGATCCAACAGTTCCATCCAAGGTATTTACTTAAAAGAAATGAAAAACTGGGTCCACAAAAAGACTTGTAAATCAAAAGACTTTAGGTCAAAAAAGTTACAAGAGACAAAGATATTATATATTAATAAAGGTTCAATACAGCAAGAAGATTTAACAATTATAAACATTTACAATACCTAACGGCAGATCATTAAAATGAATGAAGCCAAAGATTGACAGAATTGAAGAGAGATATTAACAGTTCTACAATAGCTGGAGACTTTAGTACCCCATTCATAATAATGGTGAGAACAACCAGACAGAAGATGAGCAAGGAAACAGAGAACTTAATACAATTAACCAATTAAAATTAATAAACATATAAAGAACACTCTACCCAACAACAGAATATACATTCTTCTCAATGGTACATGGGACATTTGCCAGGATTAGACCATATGTTAGGCCACAAATCAACTCAATAAATTTAAAAGATAGGTATCATACAAAGAATCTTCTCTGATCTCAACAGGATAAAGTTAGATATCAGTAACAAAAAAGGAAAACTAGATATTCACAAAGTTGTGTTAATTATAAACAATATACTTCTAAACAACCAACAGATCAAAGAAGAAATCACAATGAACATTAGAAATACCTAGAGTTGAATGAAACAAAAATACAGCAGATCAAACTACGGGACCAAGTAAAGAAGAGCTCAGGAGGAAATTTATAGCTATAAACACATTAAAAAAAATAATAAGGAAGGAAAAAAAATCTCAAATTAACAACCTAACTTTACAACTTAAGGAACTAGAAAAAGAAGAACTAAACCCAAAGTTAGCAGAAGGAAGGAAATAATAAAGATTAAGGCGAGATCAAACAGCGAACACAAAAACAATAGAGAAAATCAATGAAATCGAAAGTTGGTTCTTCAAAAAGACAACAAAATCGACAAACCTTTAGGTAGGTGGATAAGGAGAAAAGATTACTAAATTACTAAAATCAGAAATTAAAAGGGGACAGTACTACTGATTTCTACAGAAACAAACAGGATTATAAGTGTAGTATGAAAAACTATATGCCAACAAATTAGATGAGAAGGGCAAATTCCTAAAAATACCAAACCTACCAAGACTATATAATGAAAAAATAGAAAATTTGAATACTATTACTTATTACTTACTGTAAGTAGTAACTAGATTGAATCAGTAATAAAATTTTCCCAATAAAGCAAAGCTTTGGAACCCAATGGGCTCTTAAAATTCAACAATAACAAACAGCCTGATTTTAAAATGGGCCAAACACCCTAACACTTTACCAAAGAAAATATACAGATGGCAAATAGGCTGATATAAAGATGGTTCACAATATCAGGGAAATAGAAATTAAAACAATAAGATACTATTAAATTACAATTAGAATGGCCAAAATGTAGAACACTGACAGTACCCTTTGGTACTGCTGACAATGTGGAGCAAAAAGAACTCTCATCATTGTAGTGGGAATGGAAAATGGTACAGCCCCTTTGGAAGATAGTTTGGTCGTTTCTTACAAAATTAAGTATAGTTTACCATACAATCCAGTAATGGTACTCCCTGGTATTTACTCAAAGGAGTTTAAAAACATATCCACACGGGCACCTGGGTGGCTCAGTCAGTTAAGCATCTGACTTTGGCTCAGGTTATGATCCTACAGGTTTGTGAGCTCAAATCCTGCATCAGGCTCTGTGCTAACAACTCAGAGCCTGGAGCCTGCTTTCCGATTCTGTCTTCCTCTCTCTCTGCCCTCCCCTACTCTCACTCTCTCTCTCTCAAAAAATAAATAAAATTTAAAAAAAACAAACAAACAAAAAAACACCAAAAAGCTGCATAGAGGTTTTTTTCAAGGCCAGTGAAAATACTCTGTATGATGATGGGAATTCGTCAATTATACATTACACTAAACCCATGGAATGTACAAGGATGAACCCTAATGTAAACTATGGTGATTATGTCAGTGCAGGTTCATCAGTCGTATTCTGTGGAGGATTGTGATAATGGGGGAGGCTATGCATGTACAAGGGATAAGAATTTATGAGATCTCTCTGTACCTTCCTTTCAATTTTGTTGTGAGCCTAACTATAACTGCTTTAGAAAAATAGTTGTTTTTTAAAAAAAATTAATGTTTATCCATTTTTGAGAGAGAGAGGATGAGAGAGCGAGAGAGAGAGCGAGCAGGGGAGGGGCAGAGAGAGAGGGAGACAGATTCTGAAGCAGACTCCAGGCTCTGAGCTGTCAGCACAGAGACCAACACGGGGCTCAAACTCACTGACCACAAGATTCATGACAGGAGCTGAAATCAGGACGCTTAACCACTGAGCTACCCAGGCACCCCTGTGTCATAGTTTTTTAATAACTGACAATTTGGGGCACCTGAGTGGCTCAGTTGGTTAAGTGCCCAACTCCTGCTTTTGGCTCAGGTAACGATCTCACGGTTCAGGAGCCCTGTATCAGACTCTGCACTGATAGCCCAGTGCCTGTTTAGGATTCTCTCTCCCTCTCTCTCTGCCCCTCCCCTCCCAAAATAAATAACTAAACTTTTAAAAATTTGGTACTTCAGGGATCCCTTCACTAGTCTCCGGATATTCTTTTTATTTTCTAGGCTATTCACATTGCTTTATTCTCCTTCTTTTCCCTCCAAACTGGCAAACATGTCCATTAAGAGGAAACATAATGATGTTCATTACAGCATTATTTTTAACAGCAAAAAAACCAGGCAGGGTTGAAAACCTTAATATCTAATTATGTGGAATGATAAAGTGAATTATGATATATCAAATAGATACATGACAAAAATGTGACATAGCCATTGTTATACATGTACACTTATTCATAAGAAAAATAAGCAGTACTGCAAAATTTATGAAAACAAACTATACACTTTAATTTTAAAAATTAAATGGCAGGGTGCCTGGGTGGCTCAGGTTATAAATATTATGTGGTACAGATATATGTAGGATGAATAATCATCTCATCTGACCTGGGCTATGGGGTTTCTAGGACATGGGACTTTCACCACTGAAACTGGAAAAGTCCTGGCTCAATTGACGGTAACAGTAATCCTAGATATATGTACATTCTTGAAGGCTGAACAGATGTAATGAAATAATATCAGTGGGTTATCTGAAGGGAAAATAGTTGTAAGTAATGGTTTCCTGTACACTTTTCTTTTTTCAGTGTTAAAGGTGATATGATACATCTTCTATGAACAAGGAAAGTTTACAAAGAGTCTTTTATTGAAAATCTCAAAATAGAATTATAGTTAAAATTCAGGCGGGAAAACAGACTGAGCTTATACCAATAAAAAGAAAAGAGAGAAAGCCAAATAACTAAAACCAGGAAAAGAAACAGGGACTATTACAAACAACCTACAGAAATAAAAGGGTCATATGAGCATACTATTTTCAACTGTATACAATAAATTAGACAACCGAGATGAAACAAATTCCTAGAACCCACAAATAAAAGTAACTTAAGGAAAAACATCAAAAGATGGGGGCACCTGGGTGGCTCATTCAGTTAAACATTGGACTTTTGATTTTGACCTCAGGTTATTATCTCATGGTTCATGGGTTTGAGCCCCACAACCAGCTGTGTGCTGGCAGCATGGAGCCTGCCTGGGATTCTCTCTCTCCCTCTCTCTCTCTGCCCTTCCCCCTGCTCATGCTATTTTTTTTCTCTCTCTCAAATAAATTTAAAAACACTAAAAAAGAAAGAAAGAAAATATTAACAGACCTATAACAAGTAAACATGAACAAGTAATCAAAAACAAAGTCCAGAACCAGAAGCCTTCACTGGTGAATTCTACCGAACATTTAAAGAAGAATTAATACCAATTCTTCACTAACTCTTCCAAAAACTAAAAAGAACACTTCCTAACTGACTCTATGAAGCCAGTATTAGCCTGATACCAACACCACACCAAGAAAATCACACACACACACACACACACACACCCACACCACACACACAAATTACAGTGTCCCTTATGAATAGAGATTGTAATGATTATAAACCATGACAAAGTGTGATTTATCCCAGAAATGCAAGAGTGGTTCAATGTAACAAAATCAGTAATGCAATATACTCCATTAACAGAATGAAGGAGAAAACCATTATGATCACCTTAACTGACATCCAAAGGTATATAACAGAATGCAAACAACCTTTCATGAAAAACAAAACAAACAAACAAAAACCACCTCAAAAAATTAGAAACAGAAAAAACTTCCTCAATATGATAAGGGGCATTTATGAAAATCCCACAGCTAACATCATCCTCAATTATGAAAAACTGAAAAAGTTTTTCCCTAAGATAAGGAACAAGGATGCTCATTTTCATCACTGCCATCAAAGTTACAATTAGAGCAAATAGATAAGAAAAAAAAAAGACATCCAAATTGGAAAGAAGTAAAACTATCTTGTTTATAGGTGACATGATCTTATATACAGAAGTCCACAGTATCCACATAAAAGATACTACAGCTAATAAATTTAGCAAAATTGTAGTGTAAAACCAACACACATAAATTAGCTGTTCCTATATACCAGCAATGAATAAATTCAAGAGGAAATTAAGAAAATAATTCCATTTACAATAGCATCTAAAGAATAAATATTGATGACTTAATTTAAGCAATGAATTAGAACCCTTGTATACTGAAAACTACAAAACATTGCTAAACAAAATTAAAGAAGACCTAAATAAATGTTTAGAAAGACATACTGCATTCATGGATTAAGACTCAATATTGGTCAGATGCCAATACTACCAAGCATGATCAACAAATTTAAACATCCCTAACAAATTTCACCAGCAGAAATGGAAAAGCTAATCCTCAGATTCATATGGAATGGCAAGGGGCCCCAAACAGCCACAGCGATCCTTAAAAAGAATAATAAAGTTGTCCCTGATCTCAAACTTAGTACGACAATACAGTAATCAAAACAGTATGATACTAGCATAAAGATAGATATATAGACAAAGGAACAGAACTGAGAGTTCAGAAACAAACCTATACAATATGATCAATTGACTTCACAAAGATGTCAAGACAATTCAACAGAGAAAGAAACAGTCTCTTCAATAGAGGGCACTGGAACACTGAACAACTAGATTTCCACACACAAAAGAGTAAAGTTGGACCTCTACCTCACAACATATCCAAAAATCAACTCAAAATGAATCGGTGACTTGTATATAAGAGCTAAGACCATAAAACTCTCAGAAGAAAACATAAGGGTAACTATTCACAACCTTGGATTTGGCAATGGATAATGAGACATGACACCAAAAGTATAAGCAACAATAACAAAAAATAGACCAATTGGACTTCATCCAAATTTAAAACTTTCGTATATCAAAGGTCATCATCAAGAAAGTGAAAGACAAACTACAGAATGGGAGAAAATATTTGCAAATCATGTATCTGACAAGGACTTCATATTCAGAATACATAAAGATCCCTTATAACTCAACAACAAAGAGACAACCCAAATTTTAAAAGAGGCAAAGGACTTGAATAGACATTTCTCCAACAAGATATACAAATGGCCAATAAGCACATGAAAAGATGCTCAACATTGTTAGTCAATAGAGAAATACAAACCAAAACATCAAGATACTACTTCACACCTAGCAGGATGGCTATAATCAAAATAACAAAAAATTACAGGCATTTGTGAGGATGTGGAGTAATTGGAACTCCAGTAAATTACTGGTGAGAATGGAAAACAGTACAGCCACTATGGAGCAGTTTGGCAGTCCTCAAAAAGTTAAACATAAAATTACCATGTGATCTAGTACTTTCACTCTTAGGTACACACCCCAAATTTGAAAACACTGACTCAAACAGATATTTGTACACCAATGTTCATCGTAGCATTTATTCACAATAGCCAGAAGATGGAGGACACAATCTAGTATCCATCAGCAGATGAATGGACAAACCAAACCATGGCACATACAATGGGATATTCATTCATCTCTAAAAAGGAATGAAGTACTGATACATGCTACAACATGGTTGACCTGCAAAGTGATTATGCTATACATTATGCTAAGTGATACAAGCTATACACAAAAGTACAAATATTGCATGATTCCCTTTATATGATATATCTAAAATAGGCAAATTCATAAACAAAAGTAGATTAGAGATTGGGTAGAGGGGGAAGGAGTTACTGCTAATAAATACATAGTTTCTGCTTGGGGTGATGAAAAAGTTTTGAAATTAGATAATGGTACTGGTTGCACAACATTGTGCACGTAATTAAACGCCACAAATTGTACACTTAAAAATGGTTAAAATGGCAAATTTGATGATATTTTAGCATAACACACACACACATATACACACAAGAAAAAAAGACTGGTACATATCCTTTCTGTCAAATAATAATCCTAGATTTCTAAAACACTAAAATTGACTGTGTATGAGACCTTAACAGAAATCAGAGTTCTTCTGCACTATTTAATTCTGTAGTAATGCAAGTCATAGACTCTTCAAACCACTGTACTAAAATGCTAAACATGTAAGTTAAAGCAAAATAATATTGTTTTCCCATTTTTTTAATAATCCAAGAAGCTCAATAAATAAAACTATCTACTTTACATTAACAATATATCTATGTAAGTGATTATAAAATGGACTATTGCCTATGTTTCTTTATATTATTATTTTTTTTTTTTTACTCTGCCAGACTAGATATTAAGTAAATGCCGGTCACTGACATATAAGCCTTTAACACTTTACAAAATATACTGCTCCAAAGCTTCCATGGCCAATTTCTCTGAGATCTGTGAAGAGCTTCTCTGGGTCTTCTTTGAAGAAGAGCTCTGCAATTTCAGGGTCCTTCAGACTGCCCGCTCGGTTGGTTGATGGCATCCTGCTGGGCAATCAGTTCTCTGATTCTAATTTTATACTGCTATCCCAATCCCTGGTTCATCTGTATGAATGAAGCCACGCTGGCATAACTATTGAAGAGAAATAAGAGAAAAAAAAGTCAGGAAAAAACACTAAGAATAATTACAAGATCATTTTCTGACAGCATATACAAATTATCTGCGGCCTAGAATTTCACTGAGATGGAGGTGTGGTCTACTAGTACAGTAGTTCCTAAATCTGAAAAGATACCATTTACCATTGTTTAATCAACTCTGATACAGACATTCCAAGAAAAAACACAATGGGAGAAAGTAATGAATTTCACACAGACAACTGTTTCCCTCATAAATCTGATTCACATTAAAATATGGCCTTCATCAAATCTGTATCATTAGATAAGTAGATATTACAGCAACCAGTAATTCCCTGGTGTTCTGTTATCAGTTCCTTTATACCAGAGTATGACATATACAGATTATAGATAATATAGATATTTTTTAAAATATAGACTTTTTTAAATAAAAATTTAAAAACTGAGAAGCTTCAGAACCTCTGGGTTCTGGAATGACACTGCCTGGACATGAATCCTGACAACACTATTTACAAACTGTGGACTTTGGTACCCTCATTTTCCTCATCTGTACAATGAAATAACATACTTCATAGGATAGCATCCCTCAGGGAAATCAGAGAAATCAGAACTAATGAGGGACATTTCCTCTGCCAATATCAAAACAGAATGCCAAAACAATGGCATCATTAGAATACTAAAAATAGGACAAGCAAATTAATAATCTAAAAGATAGTCAAGAAACAAACCAATGTATGTGTACCTTGGAATTTAGCATACAATTATAAAAAGAAATAAATGCAGAGAAAACTGAGAACACATTCAGAAAAAATATATAAAAATTATAACCCTATCACATATCTTACATAAACATTACTGGCCTATAGAGGTATCCCAAGTAAATGAGGAAAAAAGGAATCGGATATATACAAGTGATGTTTGGAGACTCCAGTAACTATTTGGTAAAAAAAATAAAATAACACCTGTTCTTCAAACTAAACAGAATCACACACAGGCAATACAAACATAAATACAACATATGGCAATGACATATGGGAAATACAAACATAAAAAATGAAACTGGGGCACCTGGCTGGCTCAGTTGAAAGAGCATGTGACCCTTGATCTTGGAGTTGTGAGTTTGAGCCCTACACTGGGTGTATGTAGAGATTACGTAAAATAAGTACAATTTTAAAAAATGAAACTATACAAGTAGTAGAAGGAAACAGGTTAAGTTCCTCCATAATCAGGAACTGAGGAAACTTTCCTAACTGTTCCAAATCCAAAACAATAATGACAAAGACTAATACATATTTAACAATATAAAAGACAACTTGGGAGGAGAAGCCACGGAAAAAGACGCACCTAAACAAAAAGACAAAAAATAAACTTGGAAAAAAGTTTGAAACTTATGTTTACAAATGTTAATATCCCTAATATGTAAAGAGCTTTTAAAAAAAAGTGTGTGTCGGGAGTGGGGAGAGGTGCCTGCGTAGCTCAGTTGGTTAAGCGTCAGACTTGGAACTCAGGTCACGATCTCACTGTTCATGGATTCAAGCCCTGTGTCTGGCTCCACACCATCAGTATGTGCCCCTCCCCACTCACGTTTTTTCTCTCTCAAAATAAATAAATAAACATTAAAAAAAAAAGGAAAGAAAAAAGACAACAATCTGATATACTTAATATCTGAAAAGTTTCTGAAAACAGCAAATAGAAAAGAATCCAGCAGATATGTGTAATTCACAGAAGAAAAAAAAAAGGAAACAACCACTAAATATATGAAAATATGTTCAAAATCACTCCAAGTAAAAGAAGACAAATTAAAACTATACTAAGATTTCATTTGTAATCAGAAAGGCAAAAATTGACCACCTGTTGATGGTGGGGTTAGAAGGGAAGTATGTATGCACTCATCCATTAGCAGTGGTAATGAAAAAAAACAATATAAACCTATGGAGGAAAATCTAGCAAAAACATGCACTGACCATTTTCAAACAAAATACACTCTACGGAATCTATACCAAAGGTACTTCTAGAAACATTCAGAAATGATAAATGTACAAGGTCAGGAATGGAAATCATTACAGTGCTCATGGGAGTGTTAAAATAGTTACAACCATTTTGGAAATTGTTTAGCAGATGCATATCACGAAAATAAGTATTTACTATATGAAGGAGCAATTCCTGAACTAGCTGTCATTTTATTCAGTCATAAGAAAACACAGGCACACAAAAAACTTTGTACTAGTAGCTTTATTCATAACAGTCCAAAACTGCACAATAATACAAAGGTCTATCAACAAATAAATGTAGAATAGAATTGTGGTAATTCACACAATGAAATACTATCACAGCAATAAAAGGAAATAAACTAACAATACCTGTAGCAATCACTACAGATGAGCATCAAAAGCATTATGCTCACTCAGCAAAGAAGCCAGAAACAAAGATACATACTTGATGATTCCCCTGATACATTCTCAATAGGCAAAACTAGTCTAAAGTAATAGATCCATGGTACTGGGATGGGTATGGGGGAGTATGTGGTATGTAAGAGACGATCACTGGGTTCTACTCCTGAAACCAAGGACTACACTGTATGCTAAATTGAATTTAAATTTAAAAGAAAAAAAAACAAACAAAAAAAAACAGGAAGAAGAAGAAAAACATCACTTGCTAATCTAGAATCCATATATCGAATTTTTATAGTAATTGTTTTTATAATTTTAAGAAATTTTACCTTTACACTGTACTTCAAATTAGAGAAAAATAAAATAGAACATTTTTTACAACTCGATACTACATATTTCTGAACAGAAGAACATCGAAAAGGCTATTAGCATTTTTTTTTTAATTCACAAACGACTAAGCCATTTTTTTAAAATGTTTACTTATTTTGAGAGAGAGGAAAGACAGAGTGTGAGCAGGCGAGGGGCAGAGAGGAGAGGGAGACACAGAATCCGAAGCAGGCTCAAGGTTCTGAGCTGTCAGGACAGAGTCTGACGTGGGCCTCAAACCCACAACCCTGAGATCATGACCTGAGCAAAGTCGGACATTTAACCGACTAAGTCACCCAGGTACCCCAAGACTAATACATTTTAAAATTTTGTATGTCAAAAAAAATGAGTCAAACACAAAAACTGAAACATCCAGAGAAAACACAATTAAGAATTAATATCCTTAAATACACAGATATCAGAGAAAAGTAGCTAACTCACCAGAGGATATACATCAGCATTCCATAAACAGTTTAGGTAATAAAAATTACTGGGGAGAAAAGTTAAAAGTGAAGAAGATGGGAATAGCCATGAGTTTCCCTAATTCTGTTTTCCTCCTTTAACTCCTGGCTTTGACTAAGAATGGCCTGAGTTACAGAACTATGTTGAGGGTGCTGACAAGGAAACTCTAAAGAAATCCCCTCTTTCTGCCCAAAGGAGCAGAAAAAGGAAATCCGTAACCTAAAGACTATAGGGGGGAAAGCCATTTTCTTTTCTCGTCCTCAGTCACAGAAATGCACTGCCCTAGCAACAGAAAAAAAAAAGAAAAAAAAAAGAGAAAGAAAGAGGGGAAGGGAAGGTGGAAAGGGGGAAGGCGGGAAGGGAAGGGAAGGGAAGGAAAGAAAAAAACTGTGAGAAAACCTCTCTCTGAACAGAAAAAATGGAAACAGGGGCCACTGTTGGTCCAAAAGTATGAGGGGGAATTCCCATTATTTTTTTAAACCCCTCTCTCCTTTCCCCACTTCACTTAGAGTAGCCCCAGTGATGAGAACTGTACAATGCACAGGTCTAAAGCTCATAGAAAACCTGTCTTTCTGATCAAAATAACAGGGAGTTTTAGATTTCTGTGTTCCTTCTCTCTCTGTCTCTCCTATCTCTCAAAAAGAATAAACATTAAAAAAAAAAAAAAGAATATGCGCCTGGGTGGCTCAGTGGTTAAGCGTCCAACTTCAGTCAAGTCATGATCTCACGGTTCAATGAATTCAAGTCCATGTGTCGGGCTCTGTGCTGAGAGCTCAGAGCTTGGAGCCGGCTTTCGGATTCTGTGTCTCCCTCCCTCCCTCTCCCTCTCTCTCCGCCCCCCCCCCCCACTTGACCCTGTCTCTCTCTCAAGAATAAACATTAAAAAAAGACGACGACGAACCGAGAAAAACCATTGGAAACTGAAAAGAATGGAGGACAATCATGGAGAAGAGAGAGCTGGAAAAGAGATCCCTAATTCTTTTGTTTTGGTATAAGCCAAAACAAATACTGTATTTGCACTGTGTAAAATACACCTTAAAGAAGCAGAGCAAAGGACTATACTAAAGGGAAATAATCTATATTATACACCACTGCCAGTCTCATACAACACTGAGAGGCATAGCACAGGGCAAATCCAAAGAGCACAGTCAAGATTTTGAAAATAGAACTGCTACTGGAACTACCACCAACAGAAAGTGAGACAGAACTTCCATTTTAAACCAGTTGGTGGTCCTACTAAAACACAAGAAAACAAATCAACATTCTCTAGAGGATATTCATATGATTCAGAAATATTCACAATGTCCAGGGTAAAATCCAAAATTATCCTACATGCAAAATAAATAAACACACACACACAAAACTGGTAAATGTGACAAATTATTCAAGGGAAGAGAGGACCAACAGATGCCTATTTTTGAGATGACTATGTTTAGAATAATCCACACAGACTTGGAAAGCAGTTATCATAATCATACTAAATGAGGTAATGGTAACACTTGCAAAACAACTGAAAAGACATCAGTTCTTAGTAGAGAAATACAAAATATTTTTTAAAACATGAAAAATTCAAAACTGAAAATACGTATCAGGAAATGAGGGGCACCTGCCTGGGCTCAGTCTTGTAGAGCATGTAACTCTCCATCTTGGAGTTTTGAGTTCAAACCCCCACATTGCACACTAGAGTTTACTTAAAACAAACAAACACCTCCTTGCATGGCCTTAAGTGCACAACAGAAATGTAGAGGAACGGAGTAAACTTTACGACAGAGCAACAGCAATTACTGAAACTAAAGAAAAGAGAGGGAAAAAGATTGAAAAAATAAGAGCCCTTGGTGACTTCTCGGACAGTATCAAATTGTCTACATTTCAAATCACTGGTATTGTTAAGGAGAGGAAAAAATAAATTGGGAGACAAAAAAACTGTTTTAGTAATTTCTGAAACGTCCAGATTTGACAAAAACATAAATTTAGAGATTCAACCAAGCTCAACCAACCCCAAACAGGACAATTCAAAGAAAATCAGGTAGACACACCTAGTCAAAATTCTAATAAACGAAATAAACTCAATGTAAATGACAACAGATTCTGAATAAAAGACACTGGAGTCCACAGAAAGTGAAATATCTTTAAGGCAATAAAAGAGAAAAGAACTACCAACCCTGAACAGAATTCTTTATCTAGTAGAAATCTTCTACAGGAATGAAGGGCGGCCGGGGGGGGGGGGGGGATCTTAAATGGTAGAAACAAAAAGAATCTGTTGCCAGCAGGACTTATCCCAAAGAAATGCAAATATTAACCAAAAGAAAGTAGAGTAGCTACATTAATATCAGACAAAATAGACTTTCAGAATAAGGAAATCACAAGTGATAAAGACGAATATTACTAATGATACGATTACTTTTACCAAATCCAAATTTGTCTTCACGGGCAAAAGAGCTTCAAATTCATGAAACAAAATTGATGCAAGAGAAAAGAGAAATAACAAGTCTATAATTATACTGGGAGGACTCCCAATACTCCTCTCTCAGAAATTCAAAGAAAAGTAGTCTGAAAATATATAACACAACACTATCAACCAACTTATCTAATGACATTTCTAGAATACTCTATCTGACAAAACAGATATACATTCTTTACAAGAAACACATATGATATTCCCACAACGCCATTATATTCTAGGACATAAAAAAATCTTAACAAGTGTAAAAAATTTCACTCATACAAACTAATGATATCTGGACCATAGTGTATTTAAAATCAGTAACCGAAATATATCTATAAAACCCACAAAATGTGAAAATTAAACACCACACTTCTAAGTAATTCCATGGGCCGATAAAGGAGCTTCAAGGGAAATTAGAAATTAGAAAAGAATACAATTGAATGAAAATAAAATGCAACACAAAATTTGTAAGGTACAACTAATGCAGTGCTTACATAGAAATTCAAGGCACTCGGGGTGCCTGGGTGGTATAGTTGGTTAAGTGTCAGTCTCTTGATCTTGGCTCAGGTCATGATCTCATGGTTTGTGAGTTTGAGCCCCACATCAGACCCCTCACGGATGGTGCGGAGCCTGCTTGGGATTCTGTCTCTCTTTCTCTCTGCTCCTCCCCAACTTGTGCTTGCTCTTTCTCTCTCTCAAAATAAATAAACTTAAAAAATTTTTTTATTAATCTTTTTTTCACTTTTTGAGAGACAGAGACAGAGCGCGAGCAGGGCATGGGTAGAGAGAGAGAGGGGAGACACAGAATCGGAAGCAGGCTCCAGGCTCCGAGCTGCCAGCACAGAGCCTGACGTGGGGCTCAAACCCATTAACGCAAGAGACATCATGACCTGAGCCGAAGTTGGATGCTCAAACTGACTGAGCCACCCAGGTGCCCCCAAACTTAACAAAAAATTTTAAAACAAGAATTAAGGCACCTAAATCTGTATTAGAAAAAAAAGGCTAGATTTCAAATAAATAATCTAAGCTTCTATCTTAAGAATCTAGAAACAGGGGTGTCTCATTCGGTTGACCAACTCTTGGTGTCAGCTCAGGTAATGATCCCAAGGTCTGGGATCCATGCTCAGTGTGGAGGCCGCTTGTGATTCTCTCTCTCCCTCTGCCCCTCCCCTGCTCATGCTCTCTAATACAAAATTAAAAACAAAACAAAACAAAACAAAAAAAACTAGAAATAGAAAAGTAAACTAAAGCCAAAAATAATATAAAAAAGTAAATATTAAAGAAACAGAGTAGAAATCAATGAAATTAGAAAACAAAAAGCCAATGGAGACAACTCAATAAAACCAAAAGATGGTTCCTTGGGTTAAAAAAAAAGTCAACAAAACTGAAACACTTCTGCCAAACTAACCAAGGAAAATAAGAACCAGACCATAATTAGCAAAAACACAAATCAAAAGGAAAATATTACTACGTACTCTTAGAAAACTGAAAGAAAACCAGCTTTAAGTTCCTGAATTTAAGTCACCATTCTATATGGGCTAAAGATAAAAGAAACACATGATCATATAACAGAGGCAGAAAAAGATTTGACAAATTCAACATCCATTATGATAAAAATGGTCAAAATACTAAGAATAGAAGGGAACATCATTAACCTGCTAAGGGTATCTACAAAAAACCTACAGCTAACATCATAATGATTAAAGACTAAAAGCTTTCCCCTTATGATTAGAAACTAAGTACGGTTGTCTAACACTCCTCTTAAACACTGTACTAGAGGTTCCAACCCATACAATAAAAAAGCAAAGCAAAGAAATACATAATAGAAAGGAAGAAATAAAACTAGTTGCTGACATTACTGTGTATTTGAAAAACCCCAAGGAATATACAAAACAGTAAAAGACGAAAAAAATATTCAGATATATCTAAAAATATTTGAGGGGGCGCCTGGTGCTCGGTTAAACATCCCATCCTTGATTTCAACAAAGGTCATGATCTCATGGTTCCTCAGATGAAGTCCCAAGTCAGGCTCTGTGCTGACTGTGCAGAGCCTGTTTGGGGTTCTTTCTCTGTCTCTCTCTCTGGTCTCTCTATGTCTCTCTCTCTGCCCTTACCCTGTTCCCGCTCTCTCTCTCTCTCCCACTCACAAACAAACATTATGGGGCACATGGGTGGCCTCAGGTCAGTTAAGTGTCCAACTTTGGCTCAGATCATGATCTCAAGGTCCATGGGTTTCAAGCCCAGCATCAGGCTCTGTGCTGACAGCTCAGAGACTGGAGCCTGCTTTGCATTGTTTGTCTCCCTCCCTCTTTGCCCCTCCCACTCTCGTTGCTCTGTCTTCTCTCTCTCAAGAATAAACATTTAAAAATTTAAATAAACATTTTAAAAAATGTTAATATTCTGAATAGAATTTATATACGGGGGGCCTGGGTGGCTCAGTCAGTTAGTGTCTGACTCTTGATTTAGACTCAGGTCATAATCTCATGGTTCACGAGTTCAAGCCCTGCATCCGGCTCTGCACTGACAGTGCAAAGCCTGCTTAGGATTCTCTCACTCCTTCTTGCCCTTCCTCCTGCTTGCTCTCTCGCTCTTCTCAAAATAAATAAATAAATTAAAAAAAAAAAAAACGAGGGGTGCCTTGCTGGCTCTATTGGTACAGCATGCAACTCTTGATCTCAGGGCTGAGTTTGAGGCCTATGATGGGTTGTAGAGATTACTTACAAATAAACTCCTTAAAAAAAAAGAAAAGAAAAAATAAACATAAAAATAATAATAAAATAAAAATTAAAAGTGAACTTTGCTCATACCTTATAGAAAAATTAATTCAGGGGAGCCTGGGTGGCTCAGTTAAGTGTATGGCCTTGATCTCAGTCAGGTCATGATAACGTGGTTTGTTGAGATCAAGACCACACTGATAGCCCTGCTACCAGTGCAGAGCCTACTTGGGATTTCTCTCTTCTCTCTCCTCTCTCTGCCCTCCCCACACTGGTACATGCGTGTTCTCTATCTCAAAATAAATAAACAAAAAAAAATTTTTTTAAGAAAAATTAATTCAAAATAGTCCATTATCTCAATGAAAAAGTAACACTTTATGTTAAAACATTCAGATGAAACCACAGGAGAAAACTGTTGCAACCTCGGTTAGTCAAAGAGTTCTCAGATACAAACCGAAAGTGTTATCCATAAAAAAAAGGCAAAATTAATAATTTGAACTTCACCAAAATTAAAAGCCTTTACTCTTGCAAATAAGACTTTTAAATAATGAAATCAAGGGGCACCTAGCTGGCTCAGTCGGTGTAGCATGCAACTCTTGATCTCAAGGCTGTGAGTTCAAGCCCCATAATCGGTGTAGAGATTACTTAAAAATAAAACCTTAAAAAAATAAAAAATAAGCCACAGGCTGCTAAAAATTATTTTCAAATCATGTACCTGAAAAAGGATTTGTATCCAAAATATATAAAGAACTCTCAAAACTCAATAATGGGATACAGGAATGCACACTTGGATGATGAAACTATAAAAAAATTTCCCAGAAGTTATTACCATAGTAAACGCCGGATAGTAGTTACTTTAGGAAAAAAGAGTGATTGTGATTGGGGTGAGACATAAGGAGGAACTTCTAGAATGACTGGTGAAGTTCTATTCTTGCCTTAGTGATTACATGGGAATTTTATTTCTAATAATAAATTAACCTATATGTTTGTTTTGTGAATTTTCTCCATCTGTTTGATTTTATAATAAAAAAGAATGAAAACAGAAATTATATACTGTAGTTTTTGCAAAGAAGGCAATACAACAAAGTGGTATGAATTATATTTAGGTAGTTATGGCCAGTATTACAGACAACATTCACAAGACAATACTTTCCTTATGTTCTAATTATCAACAATAATCATACATTCAACTTCCACAACCAGGAAAAAAGATAACAAAAAAATATCTAACATGTGTGCACGTTCTTTGGGCTGTTAGAAGATAGAAAAAAATGAAAATTAAAATAAATACAAATGTTAAAAATCCCTGAAACACTCCATTATACTGTTAGGCTAGAGTTTACAGTATACATTGCATAACTGCTTTTCTATACATCCTTAAATTCCCAAAAGTAAAGTATATTATAAAAATGAGCACCATCTTGGTTGCCTTGCACACATTCAGAATATTGCTACAACAGAGTCATCAATGTTAAAACTGACAAAGACATTTGATTTGAGTCTTGTCCATTTTAAAAATCTGTCAGGAATAACTATAGAAAATAAACAGCACAGAGGCGCTTTCACAGCAACCCTACTCATAAACTCCATAATTTCTGCAGAATGCTAAAAATGAATATTAGGCACATGAATAACTAACATAGAGGACTAATATAGCTAGATAAACTACAAGTCAGGCTTAAAAGATATAAATATCTACAATAAGTTCTTAAAGGTATTATTAAACTGTACATGCAATCTTCTTTTAAAAAAAGGCGGGGGGTGGGGCGCACCTGAGTGGCTCAGTCGGTTAAGCATCAGACTTCGGCTCAGGTCATGATCTCATGGTTTGTGAGTTCCAGCCCTGTGTCGGGCTCTGGGCTGACAGCTCAGAGCCTGGAGCCCACTTCAGATTCTGTGTCTCCCTCTGCCTGACCCTCCGCTGCTTACACTGTCTCTAGCATTGTCTCAAAAATAAATATTTAAAATAAATTTTTTAATTAAATAAAAAACAAAACAAACAAACAAAAAAACCAGGGGCGCCTCCGTGGCTCAGTTGGTTAAAAGTATTCCACTCTTGGTTTCATCTCAGATCATGATCTTACAGTTTGTGAGTTCGGGCCCAGCACCAGGTTCTGTGCTGACACTGCGGTACCTGCTTGGGATTCTCTCTCTCCCCTCTCTCTCTGCCCCTACCCCCTTCTGCTCTCTCGCTCTCTCTCTCTCTCGCTCTCAAAATAAATACACTTTAAAAAAAAACAGGCTGTTAGGTTATATTTTTTAAATATCTATTCTCAGAGCATAAATATCGTTAGAGTAACTGATATCCTTCTTACTAAAAGAGAACAGTAAAATGAAATTAACAGTCTTATAAACAGCAATTGAGATCTAATTTGTGCCTGGTTCTACAAAAATAGGCCAAGGAAGCCTATCATTTATTAGATTATTTAGGGTTGAATGTAAAAGACAAACAATTTTTGTAGGTGGTACCAGTCTGTTAATCCTAAAACATACATCTAAGAAAGCTGATTAAACTAGAATAAAAAATCCAATATAATTTATTTTAAAATCTCAGACCTAATTAGGATTTGAGAATTAAGTAACTGTTCCACATTTGTAAAATATAGTCAAATAGCTGACAATAACATCAGTCAAAGCAAGAGAAAGAAGATGGGGGAAGGGTACTGATAATCAAAGCATATTCAGTATTACTTGAGGAATGCTCCTTGGATGAACAGTGATGATGTCATGCTATTCCATCTTTTAAGAACCTTCAGATTTTCACAAAAAGGACATTGTTGGTCTTAAGCAACTGCTTCAATACCATAAAGCCCTTTTCCCTACATCTGTTAATCAGAGGGCTCAGGCTTAGAAAACAGCCAACTCAGTCAAACATTCAATCCCTTTAGAGAGAGAAAAATTGCCCCCTTACTCAGTCTAATTGGAACATGAACACATACATAAAATGAAATGGTAACTGATAAGGTTGCATAACTAAGGACCTTCTTGAAAAGAACATAACATTATCTCTCTTTAAAAATTAAAAAAAAAAGGAATATATGTATTTGGGGAACAAAAATTTTGAAAGGTAGAAAGAATTAACAAGAAAAACTAAGTCTCCCAAGTACACCTATTTCTATGTATCCTTGCATAGATTACCTGGGTGTGATTGTTAATAACCCTACAATGGGCCTCTAAGTGTTCAAGTGAAAAAATTACACTTCTCTGACTTTAAATCAAAAGCTGGAAATCATTAAGTTTAGTGAGGAAGGCATGTTGAAAGAAATGTTAACAGTGAGACCTTGTGTCAAACAGCCAAGTTATAAGAGCAAAGGAAAAGTTCTTGAAGGAAATTGTTACTCCAGTGAACACATGAATGATAAGAAAGAGAAACTGCTTTATTGCTGATATGAAGAAAGGTGGTTTGGGTTTTTTTGTATACTATTTTTGCTCTTTTTTTTTTAAGTACAGTTAACATACTTACACAAGTTTCAGGTGTACAACATAGTGATTCAACAAGTCTATACATTAATCTATACTTACCACAAGTGTAGCTACCATCTGTCACCAAAGAACATTATTACAACACCACTGACTGTATCCTCTACGTAACATCCTTGATCCCTATGACTTACTCATTCCATAATTCGAAGCCTGTATCTCCCACTCTGGTTCACCCATTTTGTCTAACCCATCACCCCCTCCCTCTGGCAACCGCCAGTTTGTTCTCTGTATTTATGGGCTTGTTTCTGCTTTGTGTTTACTTATCTATTCATTTGTTTTATGTTTTAGATTCCACATACAAGTTAAATCATATGGTATTTGTCTTTCTCTTATTTCACATAGCATTATACCTTCTAGGTCCACCTATGATGTCACAAAGAACAAGCTCTTACTCTTTTTTGAGGCTGAGTAATATCCTATTGTATACCAAATCTTCTTTATCCATGCATCTATCAACAGACACCTGGATTGCTTTCATATCTTGGCTATTGTAAATAACGCTGTAATAATCATAGGGGTGCATATATCTTTTCAAATTAGTGTTTTCATTTCCTCTGGGTAAATACCCAGTAGTGGAATTACTGGATCATATGGTATTTCTAGTTTTAATTTTTTTAGGAACCTCCACACTGTTTTCCACAGTGGTTGTACCAGTTTACATTCCCACCAACTGCACAAGACTTCCTTTTTCTCCACATCCTCACCAACGCTCGTTATTTCTTGCCTTTTTTCATTTTTTTTTTTTAATTTTTAGTCATCTCTACACCCAGCGTGGGGCTCAAACTTACAACCCGGAGATCAAAGGTCATATGCTCCACCAACTGAGCCAGCCAGGTGCCCCAATTTCTTGTCTTTTTGATGCTAGCCATTCTGACAGGTGTGAGGTGATATCTCATTATAATTTTGATTTGCATTTCCCTGATGATAAGTGATGTTGAGCATCTTTTCACGTGTCTATTGGCATGAGTATGCATGCCTTCCTTGGAAAAATGTCTATTCAGTTCCTCTGCCCATTTTAAATCAGATTATTTGGGATTTTTTGCGTTGAGTTGTATAAATTCTTTATATATTTTGGATATTAACCTGACATGGAGAAAGTTTTAGTGGTTTGGATAGAAGATCAAACCAGCAACAACATCCCCTTAAGCAAAAGTCTAATCCAGAGCAAGACCCTACCTCTCTTCAATTGTAGAGTCTGAGAGTTGAGGCGGCTGCCGAAGACAAGTTTGAAACAAGCAGAGGTTGGTTCATGATGTTTAAGGAAAGAAGCCATCTCCATAACATAAAAGTACAAGGTGAAGCAGCAACTGCTGATGTAGAAGCTGCAGCAAGTTATTCAGAAGATCTAGCTAAGATAATTAATAAAGGTGGCTACACTAAAAACAACGGATTTTCAGTGTCAAGTAAACAGTCTTATATTGGAAGATAATGTCTTCTAGGACTTTCATACTTAGGAGAAGTCAATGCCTGGCTTCAAAGCTTCAAAGGGCAGGCTAACTTTCTTGTTTAGGGACTGTTGAAGCTGGTGACTATAAGTTGAGGCAATGCTCATGGACTGTTCTGAAAATCCTAATGCCTTTAAGAAGTATGCTAAACCTACTCTGCCTGTCATCTATAAATGGAACAAAGCCTGGATGACAGCACATCTGTTTACAACATGATTTACTGAGTACTTTTAGCACATTGTTGAGATCTATTGCTCAAGGGGGGAAAAACAAGATTCCTTTCAAATATTACTGCTCATTGACAATGCATCGGTCACCCAAGTACATGGAGATGTACAATGAGATTAATGTTGTTTTCATATCTGCTAATACAACATCCATTCTGCAGCCCCATGGACCAAAAGGTAATTTCAACTTTTGAGTCTTAGATTTGAAATAAATTTGAGGGGTGCATGGATGGCTCAGTCAGCGAAGTATGTGACTCTTGATCAAGGGTCTGCAGGTTTTAGCCCCACGCTGGATTAAAAATAAAAATTTGGGGCACCTGGGTGGCTCAGGTGGTTAAGCATCTGACTCTTGATTTGGATCAGGTCATGATCTCACAGTCCTGAGTCCAAGCCCCACATGGGGCTCTGTGGTGATGGTGTGGAGCCTGCTTGGGATTCTCTTTCTCCTTCTCTCTCTGCCCCTATCCTGCTTGTGCTCTCTCTCTCTCAAATAAAAAAACTTTAAAAAAATGGTTTTTTAATTAAAAAACAAAAATTAAAAAATAAAAATTAAATCTTTAGGGGTACCTGGGTGACTCAGTAGGTTAAGCGTCTTTTTGTTTTTGATTTTTAAAAAACGTTTGTTTATTTTTGAGAGATGGAGAGACACAGCATGAGCAGAGAAGTGGCAGAGACAGGGAGACACAGAATCTAAAGCAGACTCCAGGCTTCACACTGTCAACACAGAGCCCAATGCAGGGCTCAAACTCACAAACCATGAGATCATGACCTGAGCCGAGGATGGACGCTTAACTGATTGAAACACCCAGGCGCTCCTAAGCATCTGACTCTTGATCTCCACTCAGGTATGATCTCATGGCAAGTGAGTTCGAGCCCCGGACCAGGCTCTGCTCTGGTGGTGCAGAGCCTGCTTGGGATTCTCTCTCCTTCTCTCTCTGCCCCTGCCCTGCTCACACTTTCTCTCAAAATAAATAAATGAACTTAAAAAAATAAATAGGGGCACCTGGGTGGCTTAATTGGTTGGGTGACTGACTTTGGCCCAGGTCATGATCTCACAGTTCGTGAGTTCGAGCCCCGTGTTGGGCTCTGTGCTGAAAGCTCGGAGCCTGGAGCCTGCTTTGGATTCTGTGTCTCCACTCTCTCTGCCCCTCCCATGCTCATGCTCTATATCTGTCTCTCAATAATAAATAAAACATTAAAAAAAATTTGTTTAATAAAATAAATAAAATCTTTAATAAATAAATATACAATTTGTAAAGCTATAACTGCCATGGACAGTGCCTGATGGATCTAGGCAAAGTAAACAAAACTTTCTGAAAAGGATTCATCATTGTAGATGCCATTAACAACATTTACGATTCATGGGAAGAAGTCAAAATATCAACATTAACAGGAGACTGGAAGAAGTAGATTTCAATCCTCATGAACGACTTTGAGGTGTTCAAGGCTTCAGAGAAGGAAGTAATGGCAGATGTGATGAAAATAGCAAGAGATTTAAATTTTGAAGTGGAGCCTAAAGATATAATTAAGTTGCTACAATCACATGATAAAATTTTAATGGTTGAGGAGTTCCTTTCTTATGGCTGAGCAAAGAAAGTAGTTCTTGAGATGGAATCTACTCCTATGGAAGATGCTAAGAAGACTGTTGAAATGACAACAAAGGATTTAAAATTTTCCACAGATTTCTCTGAAAAAGGAGTAGCAGGGTTTGACAAGACTTTAGACTTTTGACAAGACTGACTTTAGAGTTTTGAAAAATTAGTTTTGAAAAATTTCTACTCTGGGTACAATGCTATCAAACAGTACTGCATACAACAGAGAAATGTTTATGAAAGGAAGAGTCCATCAACGTGGCAAACTTCATTGTTGTCTTATTTTAATAAAATGTCACAGTCCCCCTAACCTTCAGCAACCACCACCCTGATCAATCAGCAGTCATCTACATAGAGGCAAGATCCTCCACTAGCAAAAAGATTACAATTTACTGAAAGGTCAAATAGTGGTTAGCATTTTTTAGCAACAAGGTATTTTTTAATTAAGGTATGTACATTTTTAAGACATAATGCTATTGCAATATGTAGTAGACTACAAAATAGTTAAGTATATTTTATATGCACAGGGAAGCCAAAAAATTCATTTGACTCATTTGATTTCAATACTCATTTCACTGTGGTGATCCAAACCAAGCCCACAATATCTCTGAGGTAATGCTGCATAAATGTTAGTACTATTAAAGGAAATTAGACTAAAATAATCAAATCATTTCAAATGTATCTTGTGACATATACAAATTTTCTTGTACATACAAAAACTATCTCCGGAAAGATACTTGGAAACTGGTAACATTGGTGGCCAATGTAAGGAAGAGACTCAAAAGCCTGAGACACAAAAATGAGAGGAAGACTTTTCACTATTTTGTATTTTTTGAATGGTGAATGTTTTACCTATTTAAAAACAAATGTTAAAAATTAAGGTAAGAGGGACACCTGGGTGGTTCAGTTGGTTGTGCTTCCGACTTCAGCTCAGGTCATGATCTCGCAGTCTGTGAGTTTGAGCCCTTCATCGGGCTCTGTGCTGACAGCTCAGACTCCTGTTTCGGATTCTGTGTCTCCCTCTCTCTGCCCCTCCCCCGTTCATGCTCTGCCTCTCTCTGTCTCAAAAATAAATAAACGTTAAAAAATTTTTGAAAAAAAATTAAGGTAAGAAATTCATTTTCTGGCCATAGCACTTACATGAAAGTTCCAAATAAAGTTTAAGATTTTCATAATTTGCAATTCCACAAGCACTCACCTCTCTAATGTCCCCTCATCCCCAATCAACAGATATTCTGAGAACTAGAAAAACAACTGTATGATACAACCATTAAGAATTATTTACAGTACTTAGGAAGAATCTAAATGCTGACTGATAAGAGCCGCTCTTTCCAGTTATTTCCCATTAATAAGATCATATAACACTTCTACTTGTCCATTCTTTCATTAATAATGCAACCACTAGTAGGGGCGCCTGGGTGGCGCAGTCGGTTAAGCGTCCGACTTCAGCCAGGTCACGATCTCGCGGTCCGGGAGTTCGAGCCCCGCGTCAGGCTCTGGGCTGATGGCTCAGAGCCTGGAGCCTGTTTCCGATTCTGTGTCTCCCTCTCTCTTGCCCCTCCCCCATTCATGCTCTGTCTCTCTCTGTCCCAAAATAAATAAACGTTGAAAAAAAAGAAAAAAAAATAATGCAACCACTAGTAAGGAAGGGCAAAGCAAATTACAGCACCGTGTTACAATACAAAAAAAAATTTTTTTTAAGATTTAATTTTTTTTTTAATTTTTTTTTCAACGTTTATTTATTTTTGGGACAGAGAGAGACAGAGCATGAACAGGGGAGGGGCAGAGAGAGAGGGAGACACAGAATCGGAAACAGGCTCCAGGCTCTGAGCCATCAGCCCAGGGCTCGAACTCACGGACCGCGAGATTGTGACCTGGCTGAAGTCGGACGCTTAACCGACTGTGCCACCCAGGCGCCCCAAGATTTTATTTTTAAGTAATCTCTACATCCAATGTGGGAGCTGAATTTACAAGCCCAGGATCAAGAGTTGCGTGATCTACCAACTGAGCCAGCCAGACACCCTGATACAAAATTCTTTTAATGTCTCTCACACATACACTTTGATTCCCTAAAGACTGGAAGCGTATAGACTAAAATGTTGACAGCTATTACATATGAGTCCTAGAACGTATACACTTATTTTCTTCATTTTGCTTTCTTCATTTTTAGTTAGTTCTTTCAACAAATGCAGTTTGTAAGAATTTTTACAATGCAAATAAAAAACATTAGAATTTCAATGATTCTTCAAAGTGCTAGAAACTTGCCAGGTAGGAATGATGCAGAAATTTAAGTTTTAGTATAACTCAAAATCTACAAGTGTTACAACTTTGCAAAGGAGATTTATTTTCATTTAGATTTTTCAAAATTTCTTGCATACACTGAAAACCATTCTTTTTTTTCTTTTTTTGAGGCAGAGACAGAGTGTGCACAGGGGAGATGGGGAGACGCGGGGCTCGATCTCACAACCCTGGGATCATGACCTGAATTGAAATCAAGAGGCAGATGCTCAACTGACTGAGCCCCCAGGCACCCGTGAAAAACATTCTTATAAAAAATTACTGGGTCAAGATTTGGAGGGAAGAAAAAAAGACTACCAAACTATTTAGATATCTACAATTCCATATTAACAAATTTTAAAATCTCACAAAGATGATAATCTGTCAAAATGGAAATTAGTTGAAAAACTAACCTGCATTCTTCAAAATATCATGAAAGACCAAAAAGACCAGGGAAATGTTCCAGAAGTTAAAGAAAACCAAAGACATATGACAAATAAATGCAATGTAGGTCCTCGATTGGGGGGAAAAATCCATCCTTAAAAGACATCATTGTGACAAACTAGAAAAACCTGAATATGGGCTGTATATTTGATAAGAGTATTGTACTGTTAAAATTCCTGACTGTGGCACTTTTATTGTGTTTAGTGAGACAATGACCTTGTTCTTATGCAATAAACGCGTAAGTATTTACAATCACGTCTGCAATGAACTCAAATAGTTCAGGGGAATCAAGTCAGTATCTATGTAATACAGCAATAGTTATATACGTTAACAACTGGTGAAAATAGTTATATACGTTAACAACTGGTGAATGTTCATAAGGAGTACATTGGGTATTCACTGCACAATTCTAGCAACTTTCCAATCTATCTTATATTTCTCAAAATAAAAAAGTTAGGAGATGGGGGCAACGCAGCTGGGGCGCCTCCTAGGGATGCAGACTACCACTATCATACCAGAGCTGCCCACTCCGGAGGATCTGAAAAGCGCAGGAGGTAAAAATGACAGTTCTGTGCTTAAAGCTGCGGCCCACCTCTATGGAGCTCAGGGTGATAAGCCCAACAAAGACTTTATACTCCAGGGACAATTGGCTGGCTCAGGCAGTGGAGCATGCCACTGCTGATCTCAGGGTTGGAAGTATGAGCCTCAGGGTGGGTGTAGAGATTACTTACAATCTTAGGGGTGCCTGGGTGGTTGAGTCAGTTAAGTGGCCTATTCTTGATTTCGGCTCAGGTCATGATCTCACAGTTGTGGGATTAAGCCCAGCGCAAACAGTTCCAAAGGATTCGGCATTGAGTGGGCATGGAGCCTGTTTAAGATTCTCTTTCTCCCGGGGCGCCTGGGTGGCTCAGTCAGTTGGTCTGATTTCTTGGCTTTGGCTCAGGTCATGATCTCATGGTTCAGGAGTTCAAGCCCCAAGTCGGGCTCTTTGCTTGACAGCCTGGAGTTTGGAGACTGGAGACTGGAGCCTGCTTCAGATTCTGTGTCTCCCTCTCTCTCCCTCACCTGCTCATGCTCTGTCTCTCTCTCTCTATCAAAAATAAACATAAAAAATAAATAAATAATAATTTTCAGAAAGATTCTCTTTCTCCCTCTCCTTTTGCCCCTCCTCCACGCACACTCTCTCAAAAAAAAAAAAATAGAGGAAGAAAGAAAAGCTAATAACTATTTAAACAACATGAAAAAGAATGTACACCAATCTGCATTTCAGGAAAGCAATGCAGGGCTAGATATCAATATAAAAATATACTCCCGCCCTTTAACTCAACTCTACCTCTGGAAACTAAAAAAAGATCATAACAAATATGTTCATAATAGCATTAAGAGCTAAACAGCTAGAAACAATCTAAAGGTCTATTGCTAGAGAAATGAGTAAATGAATCCATTTGATGAATTTCTGTAAGCCATTTTAAAAATTCCAGTTTCATTCAAGGAGTATTAATGGCATGAGAAGGTGGCCACAATAAAAGCTTTAATAAACTGTACAATGCAATTTTCAAAATATACATAAGTGACATTTATTATGTCCTAAGTACTATATTATTTTTTTCTTGTCAAAGATATACACACTGGAGGAACTATTTTTATTTTTATTTATGGGGGGGTTAACATTCTTTATTTTTTTCTTAATATATGAAATTATTGTCAAATTGGTTTCCATACAACACCCAGTGCTCATCCCAAAAGATGCCCTCTTCAATGCCCATCACCTCCCCTCCCCTCCCTCCCACCTCCCATCAACCTTCAGTTTGTTCTCAGTTTTAAGAGTCTCTTATCTAAGCACTATATTAAGTACATTACATCCATTATTTAATTTATCCTCTATAGGCATTTGTTTTGTTTTTTTTTTTTTAATTTTTTTCAACGTTTATTATTTTTGGGACAGAGACAGACAGAGCATGAACGGGGGAGGGGCAGAGAGAGAGGGAGACACAGAATCGGAAACAGGCTCCAGGCTCTGAGCCATCAGCCCAGAGCCTGACGCGGGGCTCGAACTCACGGACCGCGAGATCGTGACCTGGCTGAAGTCGGACGCTTAACCGACTGCGCCACCCAGGCGCCCCTAGGCATTTGTTTATTTTTGAGAGAGGGACAGAGACAGCAAGCAGGAGAGGGGCAGAGAGCAAGGGAGACACAATCTGAAGCAGGCTCTTGGCTCTGAGCTGTCAGCACAGAGCCTGACTCAGGGCACGTATCCATGAACCCTGAGATCATGACCTGAGCTGAAGTCGTTGACTGACCCACCCAGACGCCCTATAAAGGCACTATTAAGTGGCTCTTAAATAGAGATGTTATGAAGATTCAGATTTTTCACTTAGTAAAGCAACTGGCACACAGCAAACAGTAGTATTTACTTTTATATCCTCATATTACAAATTTTGAAACTCAAGATTCAGAGAAATAAATTTGCTAAAATCACATAGCTAATAAGTGGTGGGACAGAAATCTGAACCTATGGGATTTAATTCTAGAATCTTTCCATTCTTAACTACTACACTCTACATGGTCTGTACATTAAAATACAGAGAAGTAGCGGCACCTGTGTGGCTCAGTCAGTTAAGGGTCCTACTTCAGCTCAGGTCATGATCTCACAGATCTTGAGTCTGAGAGCCACATCTGTCTCTGTGCTGACAGTGTGGAGTCTGGAGCCTGCTTTGAGTTCTGTGTCTCCCTCTCTCTCTGCCCCTCCCCTGCTTACACTCTCTCTCTCAAAAATGAACAGACGAGGGGCGCCTGGGTGGCGCAGTCGGTTAAGCGTCCGACTTCAGCCAGGTCACGATCTCGCGGTCCGGGAGTTCGAGCCCCGCGTCAGGCTCTGGGCTGATGGCTCGGAGCCTGGAGCCTGTTTCCGATTCTGTGTCTCCCTCTCTCTCTGCCCCTCCCCTGTTCATGCTCTGTCTCTCTCTGTCCCAAAAATAAATAAACGTTGAAAAAAAAAAATGAACAGACGTTAACAAAAAAAATTTTTTTAACAATAAAAAAATAAAAATAAATACAGAGAAGTAACAGTAAAGGAAATACACCAAAACAGTGATATCTCTAGGTGGTAAATTCAGTGATGGCTTTTATCTTCCAAATATTCTATATCTATATATGAATTACCTTTAAAACTATTTTTTCCAGAGAACTTTAAAATAACAGTAAAACAGCACCTGGCTAGCTGGCTCAGTTGGTGAAACATGCAACTCTTGATCTCAGGGTTGTTAAGTCTGACCCCACTTTAGGTATAGGGATTACTTAGAAAGAAAAATCTTAAAAAAAAAAAAAAAAAACTTACAAAATAAATAAAATATTAGTAACACAGAAACCCACATTACAATACCTACAAGATAAAAATCTTCATCAAAAGCTTAGTCTTGTCCAGTATCACAATACTTTTAAGAGTGGCAATATTTTCTGATAAAGGGAAACTACTGCTCTAAACTCAATAAACAAAATCTAATAATCTGAGAATAGCTTTAACTTAAAGAAATATTAGTCAGACCTCTTGTTTTTCAAGAAAATTTAAAGTGAATAGTTAAAATATACAATATGCCTGAATGTATAAAGTAATGCTATGCTGATTTATCAGCACAGCATCAAATGACTATGATGGAGAAATGAAGAAAAAAAACATTTCGCTTCTGGTATAACTATTCCCACTGTACATCTACAGTAACTTGGGTAATTGTAGTTTAGGTAAGTCAAGAATAATTCCGTTATTAACAAAAGGAAGGAAATATGTAACTTCAATATTCAAACTAGATTGCTCTTAAATTGTCATTTTAGGTTTAGATTAGCCTTTTTTGGCCCTCTTTTTCCCTCGTCTCTTATCAGGGTATATTCTTAGTTCTGCCATTATCCAAAGGAGAACTGTCCTAACATACTTGTCTTAATTGCTTTCTAGATTGAAGAATCTTTTCACATTCTTTTATTAGCTCTACTGACAGCCAAACTCTATTTACATTCTTTTTTTTTTTTTCAACGTTTATTTATTTTTGGGACAGAGAGAGAAAGAGTATGAACGGGGGAGGGCCAGAGAGAGAGGGAGACACAGAATCGGAAACAGGCTCCAGGCTCTGAGCCATCAGCCCAGAGCCTGACGCGGGGCTCGAACTCCCGGACCGCGAGATCGTGACCTGGCTGAAGTCGGACGCTTAACCGACTGTGCCACCCAGGCGCCCCTATTTACATTCTTTTTTATTACCAGTGATTCAAGAGATAACAACTATGATAAAGCCCTGAAAAAGTACCAATCAGCTATGCTATTAGGGACAAAATAACGGACACCTCATTTATTTACTATACAGAAAGTTCAAAGGTATAAAGCTATGTATTTGACATCTCCACTTTAATATTTCAAAGGCACTTCTAACTCAACATAGTCTAATCACTCAAACTAATCATTCTGTGACTATATAAAACAGTGAGCCAACCTAATATATTCAATTCAGCAGTTCAGAAACCTAAGAGTTATTTTTCAACAACTCCCTTTCCTTCACCCATAACCTAATCCATCATCACATTTTGTAGATCTGTCCTCCTAAATCTTTCTCAAATTGACCCACTTTCCTACATCTCCACAATTTCCTCCTTATTCCACCTAGGCTACTACTTTATCTCATTTGGGCTGCCTTACTATAACAACTTCCTAAATAGTGCCATGGGATCCACTCGTGGCCCTTCTCCAATCCATTTGGTCTACTACAACTAGAATGACCTTTCAAAATGCAAATCTGATTATGTCATTCCCTCTACTTAAGTGTTCGATCCCTTTACATTGTATTTCAGTTGGAACAAAAATCATTAACATTAAAGGAATTACATTATCTGGTCCCACCCTACCTCGTTAGTCTCAACTCCTACTTCCTGTGCTCTGATGACACAGACCTCTCAGTTTATTGCCATGCTCCTTTTATCACAGAGCCTTGAACACACAGTAACTAAAAACACAGGTTCTAGAATTATAATATCTAAATCCCAAAACTGGATCTGCCAACATACCAACTCTTGGCAGTAACTTATTGGGCAAGCAACTTAATTTCTCTGACCTCAAATTTTTCACAACTCTACAACAGGGGAAATGGTAATACCTATGTCATTTTGTGAGGGTTAAATGAATTTTGTGTGGAGAACATAGTGCTCATAACCAGTAAGCATTTCATGCCAAATTCCTCTACTTTTTTTTAATGTTTATTTATTTTGAGAAAGAGAAACATATGTATGGGAGAGGGGCAGAGAGAAAGGGAGAATCCCAAGCAGGCTCCATGCTGTCAGCATAGAGCCTGACTCAGAGCTTAATCCCAGGAACCATGAGATCATGACCTGAGCTGAAATCAAGAGTCAGACACTTAAACCAACTGAGCCACCCAGGTGCCCCCTTTTTTTTCTTACTATTTTTATTTACTTAAAATTTTTAATTGTGTCTCCCTCTCTCTGCCCCTTCCCCGCTCACACTGTCTCTCAAAATAAAATAAAAACATTAAAAAAATTTTTTTAAAAAGTCTGTCTCTTGGTTTGTGTCTCTACTTTTTTTTCCTTTGCTTATTTTGTTCCTTAAATTTCACATATGAATGAAATCATGTTATTTGTCTTTCTCTGATTTATTTCACTTAGCGTTATACTCTCTAGCTCCAACCATGTTGTTGCAAATGGCAAGATTTCATTCCTTTTCACTGCTGAATAATATTCCATTGTATATATATACCACCTCTTTTTTATCTATTCATCTATCAATGAACACATAAGCTGCTTCCATAATTTAGCTATTATAAATAATGCTGCAATAGGGGCAGCATTAGTCAGTTAAGCACCTGACTTTGACTCAGGTCATGGCCTCACAGATTGTGAGTTCAAGCCCTGCATCAGACTCTGTGCTGACAGTCCAAAGTCGGCTTGGGATTCTCACTCTGTCCTCTCTGTCCCTCCCTTACCCGTGCTTGCTCTCTCAAAATATAAACTTTTTTTTAAAATAAATATATAAATAATGCTGCAATAAACCTAGGGGTGCATTAGTCTGAATTAGTGCTTTTGTGTTTTGGGGGCAAATATCCAGTAGTGCGATTACTGGATCATAGGGTACTTCTAACTTTTTTTTTTTAAGCTTTATTTAAGTAATCTCTATGCCCAATATGGGGCTTGAATTCACGACCCCGAGATCATGAGTCATGTGCTCTTCCAACTGAGCCAGTCAGGCACCCCTATTTTTAACTCTTTGAGAAACCTGTGTACTATTTTCCACAGCTGCTGCACCAGTTTGCATTACCACCAACAGTGCACTAGGGTTCCTTTTCCTCCACATCCTTGACGACACTTGTTGTCTTTTTGATTTTAGCCATTCTGACAGGTGTGAGGTGCTATCTCATTGTAGTTCTGATTTGCATTTCCCTGATGACAAGTGATGTTGAGCATCTTTTTATGTGTCTGTTGACCATCTGTATGTCTTCTTTGGAGAAATGTCTGTTCATGTCTTCTGCCCATTTTTTTTTTTTTTTTTGTAAGCTCTACACCAAACATCGGACTTAAACTCATGACCGAGATCAAGAGCTGTAAGCTCTACCAACTGAGCCCACCAGGCACCCCTCTTCCACCTATTTTTGAATTGGATTATTTGGTTTTGGGGTATTGAGTTGTATCAGTGCTTTATACATTTTTGGATACTCTTTATCAGATATGTCATATGCAAATATCTTTTCCCATTCAGTAGGCTGCCTTTTAGTTTTGTTGATTGTTTCCTTTGCTGTGCAGAAGCTTTTTATTTTGATGTTATCTAAACTCCTCTACTTTCTTCAATCTCTGGTTATCATCTCCACTGGGAAACTTTTCCCACCCTAATTCTTCCAGGCAAAGTGTGTGTGTGTGTGTGTGTGTGTGTGTGTGTGTGTGTGTGTGTGAGATGCTTCCATAAGGTTTGCTTATACCCAGTTAGCACTCATCTGACTGCTCTGAATTGTTTACCAATCTCACCCAACGACTTACTGAGTTCCTTAAAGGCAGAAGCTATCTTATTAATCTTTGATCTGATATACCTAATACAACATCTCTCATAGCAGGCATTCAAGAAATGTAAGAGTCAATACAGAAATCAGGTAAACAATGAAAAAATATGGTTTTAATACAAGAATTGTGACAGTAAATAAAAACTCTTTATGTACAGTTATGTTTTTTCAAAGTGTAGTCCACAGCCACCTGCAAAAAACTGCCTAGTTTTTTTTTAAATGCATACTCCCGGGCCCTTCATCAAACCTATATTATCTACAATTTTCATATACATTTTTTGGTAAACCAAAGGTTGGGAATTGTTGGATTAGAATAAATAATGAGACCTTACACAATTACTAAATGTAAATTTAAGAAAATGAATAATACAAAAAAAAAAGAAAATGAATAATACAATAGTCAAATATTACAATTCAAGGTCCTTAAAAGTAATGAAGTCATTTAATAGAACCTACTTTTGAATCAGAGTCAATTATTTGTAAGTCAAGGCCACTGGTACATTGTGTTCAACATTTCTGAATAGGAGAATCCAAGAGATAAAATACAACTGTCTTAAGATTATTTCCAATAGGATATTCTCCTTAACCTAGTATGGAAGTGAAAAGGGGCAACAACTTAAAAATATAAACAATTTAACATTTTTCAAATCATGCCCAAACCTGAGAAGCACTAATAAGCAACAAAAAATGAACTACTTAGAGTAAAATTTTAGTTTAAGAGTATAATTAACTCTGGAAATATGCTTTTAAGGGGCACCTGGGTGGCTCAGATTAAGCGACCTACTTCAGCTCAGGTCATGATCATACGGCTTGTGAGTTCGAGCCCCACATCGGGCTCTGTGCTGACAGCTCAGAGCCTGGAGCCTGCTTAGGATTCTGTGTCTCCCTCTCTCTGCCCCTTCCCCAGCTCACACTCTGTCTCTGTCTCTGTCTCTCCCTCCCTCCCTCAAAAATAAATAAACATTAAAAAAAAAAAAAGAAATATGCTTTTAATCCAAAGCACTTAGGTATATCAAAAAAAATTTCCCCATAAGAAATAATGGAAACTCCACAACCCAAAAATACTCATATAAAAATGATTTCCAACACTATAATACAAAATAATAAAATACAAAATATAAAGAAAAATAAACAAATTAACCTGCACTTATATTTGAAAACCTCCATGGCTGGTGTGAGGTAGCACGGGAGAGAAGGGTTACTGTGTAAGACGACTTTCACTATCACTGACAGAATCACTGCTATCTATTGGTTCAGTAGAATCTTTCTCTGCACAGGGGCCATTGTATACACTCGCATGGATGTTCATATAGTACAGTATTAATAAACTTGTTATATACTGTATTTAATGTAACTGGCAATAAGGCAGTAGAGGAAAGGGTCTATATGTGTAGGCAGCCTGACCTAGAATGAAGCAAACATTCCTAAGCTTACTCCTGTATGCAAATGCAAAGGACTGTCTGTCCGTAGGTGCTTTGAAGTTACAAAAAATACACTAGTGCCAGTTGTGGGCACCTTCCAAAGTTCTGAAAAATCACTGATTTCTGTCAAACACCGCAGCCTGAGACCAAGCATCCAAAAATGGGAGACAATCACCCATGATCCCACAGCAAGAGACAGAGAGAAGAGAGAGAGGGAGGAGAGAGAGAGAGAGAGAGAGATAGAAGAACCACTGGCTCAGCTGTGATCATGTGACATTCAGCACTGCATACTTACTACTCGAATTGCAAGACATTGCTTGTTTATTGAGTTAAAATTTATTAGAAATGCTTGCTCGTCTTTCAGAACACTCACCGACAAGTTATTGCAATCCAAAGTTTAACTGTATTTAGGATATATCTGTTCTCAATTATCTTCATCATAAATTCTACTATATTATTAGATCTACTTCAAGGTACATTTCTAGCTTTGTGTCCTCCCTAATATTCCCAAAATGAGACAGTTTAACAATACAAATGTTTTTGGACTTTCCTTTCTCAATCAGTACATACTAAATAAAGAATCTGTTAACTAGTATTTACAGAGAAAAATGAGTCAAAACACAAACCCTACCTTTTTGGGTCATTTTTGTTCAAATAGAAGAAAAAGCTCTTGTGAGTTTCCTCCCAAATCTCAATATATAGTTTTCCTTTAATGCTAAAGTTACAAGATAAAAATTGAATTTTTTTTACTGTCAACAAGATCTGGTGTAATTGATCAGATCTTAAAAATCTCTTTCAAAATAAAAAGTATACTGTATGACAGATATAAACAGACTCAGAAATTAAAACTACAAAATTAAAATTAGATATCCTTTAAGTCAATATTTACATTATGGAGGAGGCCTGAAGGGTTCAGTGGTTGCCTAAGGTCACCACTTAATACAGACATGGAATTAAAAATCTAAATTTACTAATGCATGGTAATATCCTGAATTGGATCCTGGAATAGGAAAAATGACTTCAGTGGGAAAATCTGGATAAATCTGAATAAAGTCAATAATTTACAGTTTCATATCAGTATTAATATTAACTTTGGTAATTCTGACAAATAGACCACTCTTACATAAATGTTAACATTAGAGGAAGTTGGGTGAAAGGTACATGAGAACCCGCACTAGCTATAATTTTTCTGTAAGTCTAAAATTATAAAATAAATATAAAAGGGCTTACTTTAAAAAAACTCTAATCTAAAACTATTTCTTTTTTTTTTTAGATTTATTTATTTTGAGAGAGAGCATGCCCACAAGCAGGGGAAGAGGAAAGAGAGAGGGAAAGAGAGAATCCCAAGCAGGCTCCGTGGTGTCAGCACAGAGCCTGACTTGGGACTCGATCCCATGAACTCTGAGACCATGACCTGAGCCGAAATCAAGAGTTGGAGCTTCAAACCGACTGAGCAACCCAGGAACCCCTAAATCTAAAACTAACTTCTAATCCAGATGCTTCCTTTCTGTTTGCATAAAATTCGCTAAACATAAAGGCATTAGATTCTAATACTGTGTATTCAGAGGAACAACATATAGCACCTCCTTATAGCTTATAACAACATATAAGCACTTCCCAACCAAATACAATCAAAAGAAATCCTCCCTGTTTTTCTGCTTAACAGAAAATCTTGTTATATTCCAGGCATTTGCCTTATTTTATTGAATTGTCACAACTGTCCTAAAATAATTATCAACCTAAATTATACCTGAGGTTCAGAAAAGCGAAGTAATTTGCCTATCACATGGTTTTCACTATACCTCATCATTGACTTTTGCCAATCACCTAGGTACTTTTAGGGATTCATGTGTATTGAATGAGTAAGTAGCATTTGTTACTAAATTTTAAAAATTCTACCTCCACAGTGTTCTTCATTTCCAAACCCTTACTGCCAATCACATAGCCACTACCTTTTGTTTAGGTCTCTGGTCACCTCTTGTCTGGTCTAGAGAAAAAAGCCTCCCAAACAAGCATTCTAATCTCGTCTTTCCCCCTTAATCCATTATGACATACACCCATAGTCATATGGGCCTCCAGAATGTATACCCACATTTTAGTAAAGGTACGGATTTCCTTCTGGGAAATAACCTCTCCTCTGCCTAGACAAAACTATGTATAAATAGGCCTACTCTGGAGCGCCTGGCTGCTCAGGTCAGTGGAATGTTGCGACTCTTGATCTCGAGGTTGTGAGTTTGAGCCCATGCTGGGTGTAGTGAGAACTTAAAAAATTAAATCCAAAAGAAATAATATGCTACTTCTGCTCTTACAGATGATTGGACATGAACCAAGCTAAGCCAACCCCACTCTCTGTTTTCAGAGTCTGGAATCTGAGCAAAATGAAAAAAGTTTGGGGGGAAAATGGATGGCACTAATTTATTCTGGTGGCCTCCTGTTTAGAATGTCAATTCATTCCTGATATCAAGATCCCAAGAAATGTCCCAGACTGGCTCTCTAGCCTTCCTTTTGAGTCTATGAGCAATTTAGTAGCCTTACAATGACTTTCATTTCTCCATAAGATAGTCACCATCACTTTTCTGCTTGCAAACAAAGACCATAATGAATACAGCACTCTTGATTCATTCAGATCTCTAAAGCACCTCGAAAGTATCACTCAATCCTCCTGTTCAAAAACTTAAAATGAACCCACAAATTTTCACTATTATAATCTTCTCCAGAGTGACTTTTCACAGTTCTCCCAACTTGGGTCCAATTGATATTGTGAGCTTATTTCTCACCATGACATCATGTATATTAGGGCTATTTTCTTCACTTGGAATGCTATCCGCACCATCTCTGCCTATAAATCTTATCCACCCTTCCAAATATACTTCAATTATTATCTTGTATGTAAGTCTTCATCAATTCCACTAACACAATAGATACTGTAGAAAAATCCTCATGCAACTTGTATCTATTTTATTACATATTCTGCATTCACTTACTACTGTATGAGTTATTCTTCCACTGACCCCACTAACTCTTCCAAAGGCAAAAGAAAGAGTGGAAATACGTCAAGTATGTGCTGACACAATTCAATCAAAAATAATACCACCAGGGACACCTGGCTGCCACAATCAGAGGGGCACACAACTCTTAGTCTCACGGTCATGAGTTCGAGCCCCATGTTGGATGTAGGACATTACTTAAATAAATAAAACTTAAAAAAAAAAAAAAAGAATATCACAATATTGGCTATTCATATTATGACAAAATTTAAGCCAATCAAACTGTTTTGAAACTTGGTATATGCAATTTCAGGATCAACTTCTGTTTCTGAGTGATGATAGAGTAATTGGGACAGGATTTATATTCCTGTCATAAGGTCTGAAAAGCTGGAAAAATATAAAATTCCTTTTTAGACACTGCACAAGAGGCAGTACATGACCACAATCTCTGCTAGAAGTGAAACAAGGTAAGTTCTAGGGTTACTGCTTTCTACCTAGAAACACTTTCTAGAATGCAGTATAGGCAAAGAGATTCCAAGAAAAGCACAGCAGTCTCTGAGCAAAGAAGACAAATATCAGGGGTACCTGGATGGCTCGACTGGTTAAGCATTCAACTCGTGGTTTTGGCACAGGTCATAACCTCATGGTTCTTGAGTTCGGGTCCCATACTGGGCTCAGTGCTGACAGTGTGGAGCCTACTTGGGATTCTCTCTCTCCTCTCTCTTCTGCCCCTCCCCTGCTCACAGTCTCTCTCCCTCTCTCAAAATAAATAAATTTTAAAGTTATTAAAAAAAAAAAAAAAGACAGATCAGAGTTTAGGAAGTCCAAGCCAACTGAAATAGAGAAAGTAGACTTTCTGGAGAAAGAATTTCAGAACTGTTCAGCAGATGCCTCCCAGTATCTCTGGCTGAATACAAAGCTGCACATGCACAGGTTTCCTGAAACTCCGTAAGGCCAGGCAAAGAACAACCTACGGGGAGCTAAACTCCCAGAGGTCACACAGGCTAGAAGATGGTCTCAGTTCCAACTCAACCATGGTGGAGAATCCTTAGAGACTTAGAGAACTCAGTAGAGTCCCCAAAAGGGTCATAACTTACCAGCAGAGCTAAATTAGCATTCCTGAAGGGATTAAGGCAATCCACAAGCAAGTGCCCATCAAGGACAAAGTGTAATGGTCTTTAAAAGATAACGGGGCGCCTGGGTGGCGCAGTCGGTTAAGCGTTCCGACTTCAGCCAGGTCACGATCTCGCGGTCCGTGAGTTTCGAGCCCCGTGTCGGGCTCTGGGCTGATGGCTCAGAGCCTGGAGCCTGTTTCCGATTCTGTGTCTCCCTCTCTCTCTGCCCCTCCCCATTCATGCTCTGTCTCTCTCTGTCCCAAAAATGAATAAACGTTGAAAAAAAAAAATAAAAAAAAAAAGATAAGCAAAAAATTCAGAATAAAAAAAAAAAGAGGGGGAGAACATACTAAACTCAATCAAAAATTAAAAGATATACCAAAAACTGCCTGACTTCAGCAGTACATATACTAAAACTAGAATGACATGGAGATTAGTAAGGTTCATATGCAAGGATGAACATGTAAATTTGTGAAGTGTTCCATATTTTTAAAAAAAGGAAAAACTGCAGGGACATCTGACTGGCTCAGTCGGTGGAGCATGTGATTCTTGATCTTGGGGTTGTAAATTCAAGCCCCATATTGGATGTAAAGATTACTTAAAAATAAAATATTTTAGGCAAGCCTGGGTGGCTGAGTCAGTTGAGTGTCCAACTTTTGATTTCAGCTCAGGTTATGATCTCACCGTTTGTGGGTTCAAGCCTGATGTCAGGCCCCATGCTGACTGTGCAGAGCTTGCTTTGGATTCTCTCTCTCCCCCCCGCTCTCTCTCTGCCCTTTCCCCACTCTCACACACATGCTCTCTCAAATAAATAAACTTAAAAAAATTAAAATAAAATAGAATCTTTTAAAAAAGAAAAAGACATACCAAAAAAACCCAAGAAATGCTATCCATAACCAACAGAAAACTTGGTCAACAAAAACAGATCTCAGAATGAAAGAGAAATTAGCAAAAAAGAGCATTAGTTATTCTAAATATCTACAATTATTTAAATAAAAACATATACAAAACAAAGAGAGAAAGGAGAAAGGAAAAAAAACAAAACAGAGCAAAATGGAACTTCAAAAGATGAAAAAATACAATTCAGAAATCAAAAAATACACTAGACGGGATTAATATGACATAGGACAGTGAAGAAAACACATAAATTTTTAAAAGATCTACTAATATGGAGACATGAAAATAAAAAACCATATAACAGCACAATTAAAAAAGAAAAATGTGTAGGATCACAGTGACTGTGGGACAATATTAAATGGTCTAACATATATGCAACTGGAGTACCACATAAGAAGATGAACTAAAAAATTATTAGAAGAATAATGACCAAAAATTTCTTAATTTTGATGGAAACTTTAATCCCACAGATTCAAGAAACTCAATAAACACCTCCAGGATAACCTCAAATCAAGATGAAGGTACACTATAGTCAATTTATTGAAAAACCAATAATAAAAAGCTTTACGACTAGTCAGAGAAAAGACATATTTCCTACAGAAAAAAAATAAGAAGAATGTAGAATTCACATCTAAAACTGTCATGTCAAAAACATATCAGCATGGGGGTGCCTCGGTGGCTCAGTCAGTTGAGCTTCCAACTTCAGCTCAGGTCAGGATCTCAGGGTTCGTAGGTTTAAGCCCCGGCAATGGGCTCGCTGCTGTCAGCACAGAGCCCACTTCGGATCCTCTGTCCACCCCCGCCCCCTTCTCTCTGTCCTTCCTTGGCTTGCATGCACACTCTCTCCCTCAAAAAATAAACATTAAAACATATACCACAATCCTAAATGCATATGCACCTGATAAAACTTCAAAATACATGAAGAAAAACAGACAAAACTTTAAAAAGACAAATGAGGGGCACCTGGCTCAGTTGGTTGAGTGGTCTGACTTTGACTCAGGTCATGATCTCATAGTTTGTGGGTTCGAGCTCCGCATCAGGCTTCCTGCTGACAGCATGGAGCCTGCTTGGGATGCTGTATCTCCCTCTCTCTTTGCCCCTCCCCTGCTTGTGCTCTGTCTCTGTCTCTCAAAAGTAAATAAACATTTAAAAAAAATTTTTTTAATTAAGAACATAAAAAGACAAATGAAAAATTATACTTAACATTCCAAAATTACTCTCTATAACTGAAACAAACAAGTACAGAAAATCAATAAGGATACAGAAACTTAACACTCAAATAATTTGACCTAATTCACATTTATAAAGCACTCCATCTAACAAAGAATGCACATTCTTCTCAAATGCTTATGTAACATTAACCAAACCAGACATACACCCAGCCATAAAACAAGTCAAAACAAGGTGCCTGGTTGGCTTAATCAGTGAAGCTTGCAGCTCTTGACCTTGGGGTTGAGTTTCAGCCCCCTATTAGGTGTAGAGATAACTTAAAAACAAACCTTTAAAAAAAAAAAAGTCTCAACAGGAGTACCTGGGTGGCTCAGTCAGTTAAGCATCCAACTTCAGCTCAGGTCAGGATCCCACAGTCCATGAGTTAGAGCCCCATGTGAGGCTCTGTGCTGACAGCTCAGAGTCTGGAGCCTGCTTGGATTCTGTGCCTCCCTCTCTCTCTGCCCCCTTCCCCACTTGTGCTCTCTCTCTCAAAAATAAAAACATTAAAAATAATTTTAAGGAAAAAAAGTCTCAACAAATACAAAAGAATTAAATTCATACAGAGTGTATTCTCTGACCACACAGAATTAGAAACTAAATCAGGAACGTTCCTAAATATTTGGAAATTAAACAACACAATTCTAATTTTTTTTTTTAACGTTTATTGATTTTTGAGACAGAGAGAGACAGAGCATGAACGGGAGAGGGGCAGAGAGAGAGGGTAGACACAGAATCGGAAGCAGGCTCCAGGTTCTGAGCTGTCAGCCCAGAGCCCACGCGAGGCTCGAACTCACGGACCGCGAGATCGTGACCTGAGCCGAAGTCAGACGCTAACCGACTGAGCCACCCAGGTGCCCCAAAACAACACAATTCTAAATAACATATAGCGGGGGTACTGAAGCCACTGTCACCAAGTCTAGATCCAATGCCACACATGTGCACACCCACCTGGCCTAACAAGAACCCTCAATTTCCTTTTGGTTTCTAAATCCAATGTGGCAATTCTCAAGGATCAGCTTGGGAGGGAGGGAGGGAGGGAGGGAGGGAGGGAGGAAGGAAGGAAGGAAGGAAGGAAGGAGGAAGGAAGGAAGGAAGGAAGGAAGGCAGGCCATAACCCCAAGAGTAAGATTACAGTTTTTTGAGTTGGTGCTGTTGGCAGGCCTGTGCCATCAGTCTCTTTTCTATTTTAGAGAGATAGAGTTTGTGAACAGGTAGAGGGGCAGAGGGAAGAGAAGAGAATCTTAAGCAGGCTCCACTCTCAGCACGGAGCCCCACAAGGGGATCTATCTCACAACTGGAAGATCATGACCTGAGCAGAAACCAAGAATTTAACCAGGGTCCTGCCATGAGTCTCTCAATGAAGGACTTGGAAATGAACTTGCTCTTACTGATATCATGAAAGACAAACTGAAGGGACAGATGATGGATCTCCAACATGGCAGCCTTTTCCTTAGAACACCAAAAACTGCCTCTGGTAAAGACTGTAACATGACTGCAAACTCCAAGTTGGTTATTATCACAGCTGGGGCCTATTAGCAAGAGACTGTCCAGCGTAAAGCAAACATATTTAAATTCATCATTTCTAATTATTGTAAAATAGAGCCTAAACTGCAAGTGCTTGTTGTTTCCAATCCTGTGGATATCTTGACACGTGTGGCTTGGAAGATAGCACCTTTCCAAAAACACTGTGTTATTGGAAGTGGTTGCAATCTGGATTCAGTCTGGCTCCATTACCTAATGGGGGAAAGGCTGGGAGTTCAGCCATTAAGCTGTCATGGGTGGGTCCTTGGTGAGCATGGAGGACTCTAGTGTACCTGCATGGAGCAAATGTTGCTGGTGTCTCCCAGAAGTATCTGCACCCTGACAGAGACACTAATGCAGATAAGTAACAGTGGAAAGAGGCTTAGAAACAGGTGTTGACAGTGCGTATAAGGTCATCAAACGGAAAGACTACACTCCTGTGGCAGATTTGGCAGAAAGTATAATGGAGAATCTTAGGTGGGTGCATCCAATTTCCACCATGATTAAGGGATTCTATGGAATGAACATGATGTCCTCCTCTGTGTTCCTTGAGACAGAAATGGAATCTCAGATGTTGTGAAGGTGAATCTGACTCCTGAGGAAGAGGCCTACTGAAGAAGAGTACAGATACACTTCAGGGGGATCCAAAAAGAACTGCAGTTTTAAAGTTTTTCTACTATTGTACCACTTCACTGTTTAGGCTACAACAGGATTTTAGTTGGAGGTGTATATATTGTCCTTATTATGTTACTCTAGTAATTATTAAATGATCTAGGAAAAACTCAGTTTCCTCAAGTTGCAAACAGAATAGCTCATAAAACCCTGCAGCATATGCTGATACTGGATGATACCTATCTTGTGTAGTCCTAAATTGGTTAATGTAAAATATAAAATAGTTCCTACCACCTCAGAGGCACCAGTGACATTGCTGCATATGTTACAGTTGTTCTTCAAATCACATATGTATTTACTGTGTGTGATATATGATTCCTGGTTCTTCACCCAACATGCCTCATACAACTTTTTTTTTCCAGTTAACCACATCCTGGGATCCAAAGTATACATTCAATATTGCATATATTGTGCAGAAACTGTTCCAACAGATCTTGTGTACTACATATATCAGAATAGTATACATTGCCATACTGTAACAAAACAAACAAAAAAAGATCTACATGTAAACAATGCAACCAACATCCAGAGTCATACCAATTAAATACCAAATAAACTTGAACAGTAAAAAATAAACAAACAAATAAACAAAAAACATGTGGTAGGTCAAAGAGAAGCATATGGGAAAATAAGAAATATTTTGAATTGAATAAAAAGTGAAACAGGATAAACTTTGTGGTTCAGAACTAAACAAGTATTAAAAGGAAATTTTGTAACATTAACTCCCTGCATTAGAAAACAAGAACGATGTAAAGTCACACCATAAGCATCCAGCTTAGGTAAATAAACAAAAACAAACGAAAAAAAAGCAAATTAAAATACAATAAAAGCAGAAGGAGGAAAATAATAAAGAGTAAAACCCAATGAAATTGAAAACAAAACAAACCAAGAGAAAAATCAATTTCACCAAAATCCAGTTCTTTGAATAAGGTAAAATAGATAAATCTCAAGCCAAGGTGATCCAAAAAGAAAGAGAAAGGATACAAATTACTAGGATCAGGCATTAAAAAGGGGCTATACTTACAGACCCTACAGACAGGGCTCCTGGGTGGCTCAGTCAGTTAAGCGTCAAACTTCGGCTCAGATGATGATCTTCATGGTTTCCTAAGTACAAGCCCCACATCAGGCTCTCTGCTGTCATTGCAGAGCCTGCTTCAGATCCTCTGTCCCCCACCTCCCCACCACTCTCGCACTCACACATGCTCGTCACTCACTCAAAAATATACTTTAAATAAAATTATAAGAGAATATTATGTATAATTTTATCGTTAATTGGATAAAAACAACTATCAAAGTTAACTCAAGAATAAATAGACACCCTAAATAACTGTTTTACTTTTTTTTTTTTTAAGTTTATTTACTTTTTTGGTAATCTCTTTACCAAATGTGAGGCTTGAACTTATGACCCCCAAGATCAAGAGTCACATGCTCTTTGGCTGAGCCAGCCAGGTGCCACCTAACTATGTTTGTTTTAATAAATTGCATTTTTTACGGGGCACCTGGGTGGCTCAGTTGGTTTAAAACGTCTGACTTCAGCTCAGGTCACGATCTCGCGGTCCGTGAGTTCGAGCCCCGCGTTGGGCTCTGGGCTGATGGCTCAGAGCTGGAGCCTGCTTCCAATTCTGTGTCTCCCTCTCTCTCTGCCCCTGCCCCGTTCATGCTCTGTCTCTCTCTGTCTCAAAAATAAATAGAAAATGTTAAAAAAAATTAAAAAAAGAGAATGAAAGGAATGAGAGAAAATATTTAAAAATAAATAAATAATAAATAAATAAGTTGCATTTTTTAATGTTTATTTATTTATTTTGAGAGAGACAGTGTGTGTGTGCAGCACAAGCGTGAGAGTGAGTGAAGAGAGAGAATCTCAAGCAGGCTCCATGCTAGAAGTACAGAGCCGGATGTAAGGTCATGAGATCATGACCTGAACCAAATCAAGAGTCAGATGCTTAACTAACTGTGCCACTCAGGTGCTCCTAAATAAACTGAATTTAAATGCCTTGTCACAAATAAAATTGAACCCAAATGGTTCACTGGTAATTCTACCAAATATTTAAGAAAGAAATAACATCAGGGCACCTGAGTGGCTCAGTTAAGCAATCTAACTCTTGATCTCTGCTCAGGTAATGATCTCAATGTTCATGGGATCCAGTCCTGGTCAGGCTCTGTGCTTACAGTGCAGAACCTGCTTGAGATTCTTCTCTTTCCCTCTTTCTCTGCCCCTCCCCTGCTCATGCTTGCATGTACTGTCCTCAAAATAAACATTAAAAAAAAAAAATCACATCAGTTATAAATAAACAGTTCTAGCATATAAACACTTAGCTATTTAACTTAAGAAGTCAACAATACCATGATACCAAAATCAGATACGAACAAGAAATCTACAGACCAGTATCTCCCTTAGATATCAATGCAAAAACTCTGACAAAGTATTAGTAAACAGACCTAGCAACTTATGAAAATATAATGTATCATCACCAAGCTGGAGTTCATCCCTGGAGTGAAAAATCAACCTAATATAACTCACTATATAGACTTAAAAAGTATAATATATGATTTCGGTAGAGCAAAAAAAAAAAAATTGACAAAGTTCAATTCATTCATGGCAGAAACTCAGCAAAACTGAAAATAGAAGGAACTTCCTGAACTTGATAAAGAATATCTATAAGACACAAGAACCCTACAGTTAACATCATATGTAATGATGAAGACTAAGTACTTTTCCCATAAGATGGGGAACAAGGCAAGGATATCCACTCTCACCACACCTATTCCAGATTGTACCTGAAGGATCTAGTCAGTGCAATAAGGCATGCATGCATGCATGCATAAATAAATAAATAAATAAGCAAGCATTCACATTGGAAAGGAAGAAATAAAATTATCTTTAATCATAAACAAAACTGTCTACTTAGAAATCCCAAATAATCTATAAAATAGCTTCTCAAACTTACTAGTAAGTGATTTCTTAAGGTTGTACAATACAAAGTCCAATACACAAAAATCAACGTATTTTTACACAGTAGTAGCAAACAGAAGTTTGGAGGAAAAAGTAAACATTTACAATAACATCAAAAATCATTACTTAGGAATAAATCTAACAAATATGTGCAAAATTTGTATGCTGATAACTACAAAGCACTGATGACAGAAATCATAGATAACCTAAATAAACAGAGAGATACACTCTACTGGTAGACCGGAAGACTCAATATTGTTAAGGTGTTCATGCTCTCCAAAACGCTTTCCATGATGCCATACAATCTCAAAGACTAATGGTCTTTTTTTTTTTTTTTTAAGAAACTGACAAACGTATTCTAAAACTTACAATTAAAAAGAAAAGCACCTAGGGGCACGTGGGTGCTCACTCAGCTAAGAGTCCGACGTCGCCTCTGTCATGATCTCGTGGTTCCGTGGGTTCAAGCCCAACGTCAGGCTCTGTGCTAATTATGCTCTCTGGAGTCTCCCTCTCTCTCTGCCCCTCCCCCACTCACACTCTGTTTCTGTCTCTCAAAAATAAACAAACATTTAAAAAAAAAAAGAAAGAAAGAAAGAAATCAAGGGGCACCTGGGCGGCTCAGTTGGTTAAGCATCTGACTTTGATTTCAGCTCAGGTCACGAGCAGTTCATGGGTTCCAGCCCCGCACTGGGCTCCACGCTGACAGTTCAGAGCCTCCTTGGCATTCTTTCTCTCTCCCTCTCTCTCTCTCTGCCCCTCCCCTGCTCGTGCTCTCTCTCTCTCTCTCTCAAAATAAATAAATAAACTTAAAAAAAAAGTTTTTTATTAATTTTTTATGTTTATTCAGTTTTGAAAGACAGAGACAGAGCACAAGCAGGGGTCGGGCAGAGAGAGAGGGGGACACAGAATCCGAAGCAGGCTCTGGGATCTGATCTGTTAGCACAGAGCCCGACACAGGGCTCGACCTCACGAATTGCGAGATCATGACCTGAGCTGAAGCTGGATGCTCAACCAACTGAGCCACCCAGGCGCCCCTCAAAAAAAGTTTTTAATAAAAAAAAAAAAAAGGAACTGATAACTACACTTCATCAAAATTGAAAACTTCTGTTCTCTGAAAGGTAATATTAATAAAAAACAAGCCTGAGAGAAAAGATTTGCAAAACACATACCTAACATGTTAATTAACTTGGATTTAAATGAAATTTAAAGAGGCGGCTGGATGGCTCAATCAGTTAAAAACGTCCAACTTCAGCTCAGGTCATGATCTAGCAGTTCATGGTTCGAGCCCCTCATTGGGCTCTGTGCTGACAGCTCAGAACCTGGAGCCTGCTTCGGATTTGTGTCTCCCTCTCTCTCTGCTCCTCCCCTGTTCATGTTCTGTCTCTCTCTCTCAAAAATAAATAAAACATTTTAAAAAATTTAATTTCTAATTATAATACTCAGAAAACTATAGACTCCCCCCCCTTTTTTTTTAAGTTTATTTTTTGAGAGAGCAAGCGAGCACAGGGAAGGGACAGAGAGAGGGAGAAAGAATCCCAAGCCGGCTCTTGCACTGACAGTAGGGAGCCTCACGCGGGGCTTGAACCCATGAACTGTGATATTATGACCCGAGCTGAAATCTAGAGTTAAACGCTTAACCTACTGAGCCACCCAGATGTCCCTAGAACACTTATGATAGAAAGTGAAAAAGACACAAAGAAATGGAAAAACATTCCATGCTCATGGACTAGAAGAATAAACATAGTTAAAATGTCTATATTACCCAAAGCAATCTACACATTTAATGCAATCCCTATCAAAATACCACCAGCATTTTTTCAGAGCTAGAACAAAGAATCCTGAGATAGCGTGGAACCACAAAAGACTTCGAATAGCCAAGTAATCCTGAAAAAGACATCACAATTCCAGATTTCAAGCTATATCACGAACCTGTAGTCATCAAGACAGTATGGTACTGGCACAAAAACAGACACACAGATCAATGGAACAGAACAGAAAACCCAGAAATGGACCCACAACTATATGGTAACTAATCTTCAAACAAAGCAGGAAAGAATATCCAATGGAAAAAAGACAGTCCCTTCAACAAATGGTGTTGGGAAAACTGGACAGCAACATGTAGAAGAATGACACTGGACCACTTTCTTACACCATACACAAAAATAATTCAAAATGGATGTAAGACCTAAATGTGAGACAGGAAACTATGAAAATCCTACAGGAGAACACAGGCAGCAACCTCTTTGACCTCAGCCACAGCAACTTCTTACTAGACACGTTGCCAAAGGCAAAGGAAACAAAAGCAAACATGAACTACTGGGACTTCATCAAGATAAAAAGCTTCTGCACAGCAAAGGAAACAATCAGCAAAACTAAAAGGCAGCTTGCGGAATGGGAGAAAGATATTTACTAATGACATATCTGATAAAGGGTTAGTATTCAAAATCTATAAAGAACTTATCAAATTCAACACCCAAAAAACAAATAACCCAGTCAAGAAATGGGCAAAAGACATGAATAGACACTCTTCCAAAGAAGGCATCCAGATGTCTAACAGATACATGAAAAGATGCTCAACATTACTTATCATCAGGGAAATATAAATCAAAACCACAATGAGATACCACCCCACACCTGTCGGAATGGCTGAAGTTAACAACACAAGAAACAACAGGTGTTGGTAAGGATATGGTGAAAGGTGAACCCTCTTGCACTGTTGGTGGGAATGCAAACTGGTGCAGCCCCTCTAGAGAACAGTATGGAGGTTCTCAAGAAACTAAAAATAGAAATACCCTAGGACCCAGCAATTAGACTATTAGGTATTTACCCAAAGGATACAAAAATACAGATTTAAAGGGGTACATGCACACCAATGTTTATAGCAGCATTAGCAACTATAGTCAAACTATGGAGAGAGCCCAAATATCCATCAACTGATGAATGATAAAGAAGATGTGGTATATACACAATGGAATATTACTCAGCCATCAAAAAGAATGAAATCTTGTCATTGCAATGACGTGCTCAGAGCTAGAATGTATTATGCTAAGTGAAATAAGTCAGAGGAAAGACAAATACCATATAATTTCACTCATATGTAGGATTTAAGAAACAAAACAGATGAATACATGGGAAGGGGAGGAAAATAAAAAGAGGGGGAAACAAACCACAAAAGACTCTTAATGATAGAGAACTAACTATGGGCTGACAGAGGGAGGTGGGTGGGTGGGAGATGGGCTAGACGGGTGATGGGTACTAAGGAGGGCATTTGTTGTGATGAGCACTGGGTATTGCATGTAAGTGATGAATCACTGAATTCTACTCCTGAAACCAATATTGCACTGTACGTTACCTAAATTTAAATTAAAAATAAAATATGATAACATTTCTAATTATATATAATGTTGGAAGGAGTCATACTCTTAAGAAAATTTAAACTAGTGTCACCATATCCCTTCTTTTTTGTTTTACTATCTCTTCTTTTTAACTACCCATAGTACTTTGTATTTGTACCAAACAGTTTGGCACTTAATTACATAGTAACACCAAATATTTTGTATCTTCCCAGACTTTTTTTTTTTTTTTTTTTTTGGTAACTTAAGCATACCTCTTTGAGAATCAAAAGTTTTATATTTTTCCATAGAAGATATACAAACGGCCAATAAGCAAATGAAAAGATGGTTAATGTCCTTAGTAGGAAAATGCAAATCAAAACCACAAAGAGGTAGCACTCACACACAGTAGGATGGCTTATAATTTTTTTTTAATTTTTAACGGAAAATAACTGTTGGAATGCATGTGGACAAACCAAAATCCCTGTGCATTGCTAGTGGAAACATAAAGTAGTTTAGTCTCTGTGAAAAACACCTGGCAGTTCCTCAAAGTTAAAACACAGAATTACCATATGACCTAGCAATTTCACGCCTAGGTATATACCCACAAGAACTGAAAACAGGTACTCAAAGAAGTACATGTGCACACACACATGTTCATTGTAGCACTATTCACAACAACCAAAGGTAAAAATCGCCCAAACGTCCAACAAATGAATGAATAAACAAACTGTAGTATGTACATACAATCGAGTAGAATTAAGCCATAAAAAGGAATAAAGTACTAATACAAACTACAGTGTGGATGAACCTCTAAAACATTAAGTGAAAGAGGAACCTGGGTGGCCCATTTGGTTAAGTGTCCAACTTCAGCTCAGGTCATGATTTCACGATTTATGAGTTCAAACCCTGCATCAGGCTCTCTGCTGTCAGTGCAGAGCCCACTTAGGATACCCTGTCCCCTTCTCTCTCTGCCCCTCCCCTGATTGTGCTCTCTTTTTCTCTCAAAAATAAACACTTAAGGGGCGCCTGGGTGGCGCAGTCGGTTAAGCGTCCGACTTCAGCCAGGTCACGATCTCGCGGTCCGTGAGTTCGAACCCCGCGTCAGGCTCTGGGCTGATGGCTCGGAGCCTGGAGCCTGTTTCTGATTCTGTGTCTCCCTCTCTCTCTGCCCCTCCCCCGTTCATGCTCTGTCTCTCTCTGTCCCAAAAATAAAAAATAAAAAAAAAAAAGAAAATTAAAAAAATAAATAAATAAACACTTAAAAAATTTTAAATAAATAATATTAAATGAAAAAGGCCAGATACAAAGGTTTTATATGATTCCATTTATATGAAATATCCAGAACAGATAAATCTACAGAGACAGAGCACAGATTGGTGGTTATCAAGGCAGCATACTATAGTTAATAATATTGTATTGCATATCTAAAAGTTGCTAAGACACCAGACCTTAAAAATTCTCATCACAACAAAAAAGTATTTGTAACTTTGTATGGTGACAGATGTTAACCAGACTTATTGTGGTGATCATTTTGCTATATAAATATTAAGTCATTATGTTGTATAACTGAAATTAGTATAATGTTATATGTCAATTATACTTCAATTTTTAAAAAAAGATATATTTGCAAAAGTAATTTATGATAATCTGGAATGTTAGAAACTTTTTCTAGCTTAATCTGAGTGATAGGTACATCTGTAAAACTTCATTTGTATAACTAACCATTTGTATATTCTACCACAATTGAAAGAAAGACCCACAAATAGTTGCCACATAATACAGTGCCTTTGTAGGTTTGAACAGTTAACAGAAGAGTGGTCTGTCAGGAGATAAATCACACTAATATGTAAGAGGAACTGAAATGGGAAAGGAAAAAATAGCCCTTAAAGTAATTTAGAATTGGAGCACCTGGGTGGCTCAGTCAGTTAAGCATCCAACTCTTGATTTCGGCTTAGGTCTTGATCCCAAAGGGATGGGATCAAGCCCCACGTCAGGCTCTACGCTGAGCATGGGGCCTAAGATTCTCTCTCTCTCTGTCTCTCTCTCTCTCTCCCCCCTCTGCCCCACTCCCCTGCTCGTGCGCTCTCTAAAATAAAATAATAAAGTAACTTGGACTCAAGGTAATAATACTAACACTTTATACCAAGTACTGTTCTAAGAACTAACTATACATATAATAATGCATCTAATCCTTCTCATAACTCTACATGACAGGTATTATTATTATCCTCATTTTACAGATGATGAAACTTAAGCCCAAAAAGGTTAAGTAATTTGCTCAAGGTCACACAGCAATGAGAACTTTCCCCATGATAATAAACTTATTTTTTTTTACCATAACATACATACCTATGAATATACAACAAAACAAAAACGAAGACAAACTAAAACTTGCATTCTCACAACTGGCATTCTCACTAAAACTGGCATTCTCACAACTGGCATTCTCTTTGGTTTCTACAAAACCAGAGACCAACAGTAACATTTCTTTGCCCCATCATGAAACTTCAAAGTCAGCATCATCCTCTCACCAATTTCAGTCTGCAATCTTACCTAACTATAAACCTCACCCAGAAAGGCACCATCTATATCACCCTTGATCTTCTACTCTGAAATAAGGCTTCACAAAATAAAAAGTACTTACTTTCTCACAAGAATGTTAAAGATACTTGGAAAAGAGAACGAAGAATAAAACATATTCCAAAGGAAAAAAATCCATAACTTCATAATCTACTGGATGAATACAGGTGAGAATAGAGGTTAAAAGAATCAAAAACAATCCCAAAGTTTCTAGCTTGCAAGGTTTTAGAAAGGTTAACAGAAATAAAAATAAATGGCCATAAAAGTCTTGCACACAAATGTTCATAACAGCTTTACTTGTAACAGCTAAAATCTGGAAATGATTCAAATACCAATAAGTAAACAGATAAATAAAATTATGGTATAACAAAACAATGGAATAGTACTAAGGAATACAAGAAATGAACCATAATACATGCAACAACATAAATACCACAGACATTATGCCAAAAGAATACAAACAACAACAGCAATACACACTGTATGATTACATTTCTATGAAACTAGAAAAGACAAACCTAATTCATAGTAATAGAAATCACATCAGTGGCTGCCTAGGAATAGAGTGAGTGATTGCAAAGGGTTATAGGGAATTTCCAGGGAACAGAAAAATGCTCTTTGTTGTCACTAGGGTGACGGTTACCTGAACACTAAAAATTTGTGAATTTTACTGCAAGTAAATTATACTTTGGTAACGCTGATTAAAAAACATTATTAACTTTGAAACTGGTAAATAAGGGGAACCTTTTGCAAGGGGAAATGAAAAAGATGAGTTCATTTATATGTGTTGAAACTAGCATATCTATGAATATCGAAGAAATACAAGACATCTCAGGCAGGCATTTGGAGACATTTAGAGTAAGGGGCCAGTAAAATAAAATTTTTAAGAAGGGGACAATAAATAGCACTAAGCATTACAAGGAAGACATTTAGAACCACACATGAATATTTATTCTCCTTGAGACTTCTCAAAAACATTTTTCTAAGTTTATTTATTTATTGGGGGTGGAGGGGCAGAGAGGGGGAAGGGGGGAGAGAGAGGAGGGGAGAGAGAAATACTCCCAAGCAGGCTCCACTCTGTCAGAGCAGAGCTGGACAAGGGGCTCAAACCCATGAACCGTGAAATAATGACCTGAGCCAAAGCCAAGAGTCGGATGCTTAACCGAATGAGCCACCCAGGCACCCCGAGTCTCTCTCTAAACTCAAAGTCCTGCTCCCTGAAAATCGACCTAATAAAAAAATTGATGTTTTTTTGGCACTTAAAATATTAAAAAAGCAAACAAGATCAGGAGGACTAAGATCACCGGTATATTTATGCTCTTAGAAAATTTTTTGCATATTTTTGCACACACTAAATTGCTAAAAAATACCAATAACATTTACATATCCTATATTTCCCATGTGTACCATACAGGTAATTTACTAACTACAAATTTTTTTTTAAGATATTTTACTTTTAAGTAGTCTCCACACCCAACATGGGGCTGGAACTTATAGTCACAAGACCAAGAGTTGCATGTTCTACCGACTGAACCAGCCAGATGCTCCTAAACTCTAAATTTTTCATGTCTCTCACTTGAAGTGCTTGTAAATGTGTACTGCTGTTCTGCAGACATGCATACTAGGAGGTTTTTCTCCTCCTGCTTAATCCACCATTCAAATGTTTAATACCAACCATCTTTGAAAGGATAGATAAGAAATTATGATTGCTTGTACAAAGGGGTACAGTGTGGGAAGGGGATAGACATGGAAGGATAACTTACTTTCCATGGTATATCTTTTTTGTATATTTATTTTTTAATTTTTCAATGTTTATTTTTGAGAGAGACAGAGCGTGAGCAGGGGAGGGGAAGAGAGAGAGATGGAGACACAGAATCTCAAGCAGGCTCCAGGCTCTGAACCGTCAGCACAGAGACCGATGTGGGGCTTGAACTCACGAACTGTGAAATCACGACATGAGCCGAAGTCGGACTCAACCGACTGAGCCACTCAGGCACCCCTGTATATTCTAAATTTTATACCATGAACATTTATAACTTATTCTAAATAACTTAACCTCTTTCCATTATTTAAGGCCTTTTCCAACTTTAAGGCAAAAGCTGATGATTTCCCAAAGACAACCGTGGTGCCAAGATGCAAGTATGATGGAAATACTTTGACTAATTTACTTCTCACAGGCCTTTGCCATTATAGAGAGCCTTAGCTCTTAGCTCTGTCCATTAACTTCATGTAAAAGTACTATTAGCCTCTAAAAGATAAGCTCTTTCTTTGCCTCATTAGAAGCTGGAAGACAGTTTTACAAATCAGATTTATTTCCTTTAATCTTTACTAAAGTTTTTTTTATAAAATCCTGACTCAGCCTTCTCCTTGACTTTTCTATTCCCAACAGCCACATTCCCTCTAATTCTAATTATCAGGACCCCAAGACTAGTAATTCCCATACCTGAAAGGAAATTCTCACTAAGGAAGAGAAATAGAGAAATAAACTGCATACACTAGTATTTCACGTACAAGAAGTGATGAAAAATTTTCATATTCAAACATTAATAACTGTTATGATATAGGCAGATATCAGAAGGTGGTAAAAAGAGAGAATTAATGAATACAAAACAGCAGCTTTTAATCTTTGAATCTTTAAAATGTAGTGAAATACTCTAAACTTGTGAAATCTCAGTAACATTCTGGAGAAATGTCATTTACAGGAAGAACACCACTGCTAATTCACTTCAGTCTAATTAACAATATTAAGTCTAGGGGTGCCTGCCTGGCTGGCTCAGCTAGTGGAGCGTGAAACTCTTGATCTCAGGGTTGTGAATTTGAGCCCCACACTGGGTGTAGAGATTACTTAAAAGCAAAATCTTTTCCAAAAATTAAGTCTAATTAGCAATATGTGATTGATTAGTCAAAAAGTTTTTTTCCTCCCTTTACCTTACTGCCATGTAGATTCTACTTAACCTGGTAGAGTACAACTAGCTCAGGTTTTACAGACATACTCCTGGCTCCATTACTTACTGGCTACACAATCGTAAGTTCTTTAACCTCAAGCATCGGTTTCCCCACTATATAATGGGGCTGCCACCTACCTTGCAGAAATGTTGTAAAAGATTAAAACAAAAATATATCTTAAAGTATCACACACACAAATAAATGTTCAGTAACTGGCAGCTCTACTACTACTAAAACTCTTATCATAAATTTCAACATAATTAACTATTTAAAAGACTAAATAAGCTGTAACTCAACATATGGCAAATATTTACTATGGCTGAAATATTTCAGTTCTCTTCTTCAGAATGCACAGTATGACTGCACTTCCTTACCTCTTCTGTGTAATCTGTTAAGACCATAGGATTTGTTTTGGCCAATGAATAAGCCAAAATGACATGACCCTCTTCTAGACACTTTAAGAGCCAGTGAGTTATTAGCAAGTTTCCTTTCTATTGCCATGGAGATCGTGAACAATGTGTTAAAATGGAGCCTCTATCAGTCTGAGACCCTGCATAGCAAGAACAAGCAGAAGCCCCCACCAACCCACACTATACATACAGCATGTCAAGCAAAAAAATGTCCTGTTAAAAGCCACTAAAAGTTCTGAACTGTTTGTTACCACAACATAACCTAGTCTCTCCTAATACACAACCAAAGCCAAAATCACTCTTTCTTGTTTGCTTACAAAACAAAGTCTTCCTCAACACATCCTTTCCCTTACCTCTAGTAAACCCCTATCCTATCAATTTTTCTGCCTTAATGTCTCTCAAATCCATCATGTCAGCTCTCCTTATTTAGACTTCTGTAATAACCTTCTAACCAATCTTCCTACATATAATTTCTGCCCATTTATTCTCCATAATACCTTCAGAGTAATCTTTTCAAAACACAAATCTGATTAATACACTCCTGCTTTTATATGATTCTCACATCAGCAAAAATGGTCCTTCAAAAAATAACTATAAGAACTGCTAGAAATGTTTCATATTCTGCATGGTGATTACATGACTGTATACATTTGCAAAAATTCAACAATGTTACACTTCATATTTATGCAGTCTGGTGCATTAATTATGCCTCAATTAAACAGTTAAAAGAACTAAGATGGCCCCAAAGTAATTTTTTACCAAATATCCATCCCTAACCCTATAAATAACCTATAGCCACAAACTATGAATCCCTTTCTTAGATATTGATCTTTCATACTCTCAGGTATTCGATATCCTTTCCAGTCCTACTTTTCTTTAAGACCTAGATAAAATCACACTCCCTCAGGGCTCATTCCAGCTTTCTGAACATCATTAAACTCTACCTTTACTTTTGCTATAACAGCTCTTTGTACATTCCACTTCCCATAACCTTAGCATTGACTAAACCAGTGCATCTCAATCAGAAGTGATTTTGTTCCCCAGGGGACATCTAGCAATGTCTAGACATTTTTGATTGTCACATGTGGCAGGGAGTGCTACTGGCATCTAATGGGTAAAGGCCAGAAATGCTGCAAAATATCATAATACACAGCACAGATCCCCCCCCATAACAATTAATTATCCTCCCTAACATGTCAATACTGCCATGGTTGAGAAATCTTGCACTGAATTATTGTATATACCTATTTGCAAGTCTATATCCCTAACTAAACTGAACTACAGGAGGAATCCAGTCTTAACTCATTTTTTGTATCCTGGCACAGCACCTAGCAAATAGCACTTGAATGTATAATAAATAGATGTCATTATGATAAACACAGTGCCTAGAATATAGGACTCAAAATATATAATAAATACATGTGTTATTAATGAATCTCATTTTAATTAAAATAAACCTAAAGCTAAACTGGTAGTCTTTATTTATTTTTTTCTTTTAAAGATATTTTTTCATTTATTTAAAGTGGGCTCCACACCCAGCACAGGCTCAAACTCACAACCCTGAGATCAAGAGTTGCATGCTCTACCAACTGAGTCAGCCAGGTGCCCTAAGCTGGTAGTCTTTAAATTCAAATTTCATCAATTACTATTTTGATTTGGTGTTTTCGTAGTATATATCAACAAATCAAAAGTTATAACCTGAGTATCTCAAAAGTGTTAAGTGAAAATTGATTTCCATACTAAGATAAGCATGAGTATACCAAATAGCTTAATCACTATGCATCAAAAGGAATAAAAAAAAACACTGTTTCAAAAAAATGTTTTCATCTTATCACACAGTACCACCTAAGACAAAGTAAAATAATGGATACTAAAATTTAGAATACCAGAGCAACTGGCTGGCTCAGTTGGTGGAGCATGCAACTCTTGATCTCGGGGTTGGGAGTTCAAGCCTGAATGCTGGTTGTAGAGATTACTTAAAAATAAAAATAAAAGCGGCGCCTGAGTGGCACAGTCGGTTAAGCATCTTGACTTCAGCTTAGGTCATGATCTCAGAGTCTGTGAGTTTGAGCCCCACATCAGTCTCTATGCTGACAGCTCAGAGCCTGAGCCTGCTTCAGATTCTCGGTCTCCCTCTCTCTCTGTCCCTCCCCCGCCTCGCTCTCTCTTAAAAATAAACATAAAACATTTTAAAAATATAAATAAAAAATTTAATACTAAAATTTAAGGATACCATTCCAGAATCCTAACTTTAATCCAATATAATTTATATTAACAGAGTAACAGTGCACCTTAAATTAATGTCAAAAATAGACATTTTTATTATTTAATAAACATTTCATATCTCAAAAACAGAATTTTATTGTTAATGACTGGATGTACCACCTCAAAGAGTCATAAGACATATTTTAGGTGTTTGCTTACTGTACCTGTTTTACCATTCCTACCCTAATATATTCCACACCATCACGTAGAAGGTTGAATGAAGATCTGCACTTTCAAGACTTTTAAATGAATCAGATGACCTGTTAAATTTAGTTGTTTAGAGTAAAATATCAGGAGGCTAATTATCCTACTGAAGGTAAATTTTTGAAAGAATGATACATTATTGAAGTATCTACATTCCAAATATGGTAAATAAAAGTTCTTTGATTCCTACTCAAAGTTCTCAAAACATACAACTTTCAAAGTAGGTCCATTCTTGTGGATTAAAAACATGTTTTTTTCAAATGTCATTTTGGCCCTCCTTACAGGCACAAAATCTAATTCAATTCCAATACTAAAACTACCAAATGCAAAAACAAAGTAAAATACAAACCAAAATACTCCCATCCCCCTTATCATTTATTTTTTATTAAATAATAAATAGCACTTACTTCCTATATATTCAACCAGTGACAGAAAAAATTTCATTTGGTAACAATCCTTTATTTAGGATTTTGGGATAACAACTTTTACTATAGTTATAAGCCTCTCTTGCAAAACTTATTCTTCTAATTTACTGTATTATCTAATACATATTACAAAAACAAAATTCACATATCAATATTTTTATTTTCTTCTAAAACCATGCTATTCTTGAATATAGTGGTTCTCTTCGACCAATTCACTATATATTTGTATGTAGATGTGTAATTAGTTCAACCAAAATGTCACATAAACGAAGAGATACCCAAATTCTATACTTTCCATCGCTAGCAACCAAGTCTATTATAGGACATTCCTTTTCTAAATAGAAAACTTTCACATCTTTTCCTTCTTGAAGTCCTTTTACTCTAAAGTTTCACAGCATTATTTTACAGAACTTGAATATTCACACATAATACACAAAAACATTTTGTCAGTACCTAAAATGAAGATAAAAGGAAGGATCTTTTCATTACTCTATTTTCTCAATAATGGAAAAATCAGCACTAACAACTATATATGTCAAAGTAAAGAATTTGAAAACAAGCACATTATATTGTTCCTCTGGGACTCAGAACCCTTAAATTCTAAGGAACAAAACCAACAAACACCATATTCCTATAATGTGATGATCCATTATTATAAAACATCACAGTCATCATCTATCATTTACATAGCATGAGATTACTGAAACACTACATGTTAAATACTATCACACATACCATACAGAGTTTCTATGCAACAATAAAGTTTCCTTATCAAGTATAATCACAGGTAAATAAGTAACTTTAGTCTTTCCAATCAACAATATAGATGCTTTTAGCAAAGAGAGAAAGCTTTCCCAAAGGAAAAGCCTTCCCCTTGTTTAGCAATGCTGTTCATCAAGTTTTTCTGAAATTTCTTTCTCAGTCTCAGTGGAAATAAATTTGAAGAAATCAGTAAAAAATACAGCCTAGAGACTCATAACTGCTACCACAAGTGGACTAAAAACATCAACCAAAACATAAGGATATGGTAAAATGTCATGCACTGAAGCACACTGAAATTTTAAAAATATACTTGATATACTTATCTAATATATTTAAATAGTCACCTTACAAATCCTGTTAAAATATATGCTGCAATATTTTTAAAATCCACATATACCCCAAATAAAAATAAAAGACATTTTCTCAATATGCTCCAAATAAAAAGTTTTCCTTCCTTAAAAAATAAATTTTGCAATTCCTAAGAAACTGCACTCATACACACAGGCTATGACTCTAGATATGTAATAACATAGGTTCCCCAATATAAACACCTCAAAAGTTACCATCACACCCAAAATGGCTGGTACCCTTACCAGGATCTTTTAGACAGAGTCCTTAGTACCCTAACAAGATGTGCAGCCTAATAAAGGTAAATATGCATAGAGACTAGAATCAGGAAACACTGGAAGTAGACTTATTAAAAGAAAAAACAAGTATATTATACTTCAGAGGCATTAAAAGTAAATACATAAAGTAAAGGCATAAAAAGATGATGTAGCGCCTGGCTAGCTCAGTCAGAAGACCATGTGACTCCCGATCTCAGAGTCATGAATTTGAGCCCCACCTTGGCTGTAGAGATTACAGAAAATAAATAAATAAATAAATATACACTTTAAAAAAGGGGGGGAGGGGGTGTGCCTGTATGGCTCAGTTGGTTGAGCATACAACTCTGGCTCAGGTCATGATCTCATGGTTTGTGGGTTCAAACACCACATCACGCTCACTATCAGTGCAGAACCTGCTTCCTATCCTCTGCCCCCCCTTTCTACCTCTCCCCCAAATACGCTCTCTCAAAAAAAGTAAACATTAAAAAAAGGTAGAAAGGATGAGTTGAAAAAGAAATTTTTAAAAAATGTAACTGGGTAACTAACTTGAATGTACATATTTTAAAAATGTAACTGGTTATCCAGAGCACATAAAGATACAGCCAAAAAAAAAAAAGTTTGTTGGGATGCCCAACTCTGAAGTTTCTTAAGCATCTGACTCTTGATTTTGGCTCAGGTCCTGATCTCATGGTTGGTAAGCTTGAGCCCTGCAGAGCCTGCTTGAAATTTTCTTCCTCTCTCTCTGCCCCCCTTGCCCCGTGTGAGTACACTTTCTCTCTCTCTCTCTCTAAAAATAAATCAATAAACACTAAAAAAAAGTTTCTCATTAGAATGCTTACCCTTACATACCACATTCTGATTATTTCCTATTATTTTTCATTTAAAAAAACTGTTATTGTAACTTACTAAATTGAATTCACTAGCCATTATTAAGTCACAACCTAAAGTTTGAAAAACACTAGCTTAGAGGAACTGACAATCCCAAGGAACTGACAATTCCTTGCTTTCATGAGTATCTAGTTTAAGAAAATATTCAGGAGGTGGAAAAAAATGAAAGACAGAATTCCTCCAGGGCAGGTATCATGTCTTACTGGCATATGATCATCATTTAATGTCTGTTAATTAATATATTGTGGAATACAAACCACTTTCAAGGTAAGGATGTACAAAGGGAACATATAAAGATAAGCTTAGGAGAGCAGGAGTACTTTGGATGCCTTCAAAGCTAGGAAGGTGAAAAGAGCTCCAGGATGTGGAAGAGTGACATGAAATGACTCTTAAATAAACAAATGAAGTAGAAAAGGGAAAAAAAATTTCATTATTTAGGAAAGGTTTATCCACAAAGGAAAAAGAATATCTCTTGTAGAACTAGCTAGTAGTCCACTATAGGTATAAAAAGTTTGTAAGCTACTCTTAGAATTAGAAATTCTAATAATTTAGGGGCGCCTGGGTTGGCTCAGTCAGTTAGGCATCCGACTCTGAAGCTCAGGCTTGAGTTCAAGTCCTGAGTTGGGCTCGAGGCTCAGTGTGGAGCTGACTTAAAAGAAAAATTCTAATCATTTCTTTCAAAAAGGTATGTCCAGCTCCAAATGTATTAATCCAAATCAAAATTATGGAATGCACTTCAGTGTTAAATATTAGACTCCCTGTATTCATTTGCAAACATTTATTAAACAGCTAGTGTGTGATAGCCAACAACTTACTGGGCACTTACTATGTATCAGGCAATATGCTAAGTACTTAACAAGTTATCCCATTTAAACCTAACAACCTTGTAAAGCAGGTTCTATATTCATTTTATAGATGAAGAAAGTAAGGCTTAAAAAGTCACATAAAGGTGGGGGGGGGGACCTGGGTAGCTTAGTTGGAAGTGACCAACTCTTGATTTTGGCTCAGGTCACAATCTCCCGGTTTGAGCCCCGCATCAGGTGCTACACTGACAGTGTAGAGCCTGTTGGGATTCTCTCTCTGCCCCTCCTCCCCTTTCTCTCTCAAAATAAATAAACTTTTTTTAAGTTACATAAAGTAATTACACAGCTAATATTATTAAGTGAAATTAAGATATATTACGTGCCAGTTTTATCATTATCAGTGGTTGCAAATCAGAATATTTTGTTCCATTCCATTATTTGTCACTGCTTTTCTCAGAAACTAAATTTTGCATATCTTTCTAAGAGTTCTTTTTTATTTTAAAGTTTATTTATTTTGAGAGAGAGAGACAGCATGAGGAGCACGAGCAGGGTGGTGGGCAGAGAGAGAGAATCCCAAGCAGGCTCAACCCATCAGTGCAGAGTCCAAGGCAGGGCTCAAGCCCACAAACCACAGGATCATGACCTGAGCCAAAATCAAGAATCCTACACTTAACCGAATGAGCCACCCAGACCCCCCGCGCATGTCTTTCTAAATAGAATAATTCACCTTCTTCTAACTCTGCATTTTGTCAAAAGGAAAAATCAGCTCCTTTTCAACTTTAAAGATGTTAGAGGCCACTTAAAAGTAGTTATGTTTAGGGGCGCCTGGGTAGCTCAGTTGGTTAAGCAGCCAACTGCGACTCAGGTCATCATCTCCCAGTTTGTGAGTTCAAGCCCTGCATCAGGCTCTGTGCTGACAGCTCAGAGCCTGGAGCCTGCTACAGATTCTGTGTCTCCATCTCTCTCTGACTCTTCCCTGTTCTCTCTCTCTCAAAAATAAACGTTGGGACTCCTAAGTGGTTCAGTCAGTTAAGTATCCAACTTCAGCTCAGGTCATGATCTAAGGGTTCATGAGTTCAAGTCCCATGTCAGGCTCTGTGCTGACAGTGCAGAGCCTGGAGCCTGCTTCAAATTCTGTGTCTCCCTCTCTCTCTGCCCCTCCCCTACTTGTGCTGTGTGTGTGTCTCTCTCTCTCAAAAATAAATATTTAAAAGAAGTAAAAAATAAACATTGGAAAAAATTTTAAATATACAACTCTAAAAAGAATGAGTTGTTTACACTGACATTGGCATTTTTAATAGGCTATATATCTATACTTTTATTTACATGCCAGGTATTTATGTGAGTTCAAGCCCACATTGGGCTCTACACTACAGTGTGGAGACAGCTTAGGATTCTCTCTCCCTCTCTCTGCCCCTCCCCCACTGGTGTGCATGTGCACACAAGTGTGCTCTCTCTCTAAATAAATAAACTTAAAAAAAAAATAAGGTGCCTAGGTCGCTCAGTAGGTTAAACGTCAAACTTCGGCTCAGGTCATGATCTTGTGCTCATAGGTTCGAGCCCCGCATGGGGCTCTATGCTGACCGCTCAAAGCCCACAGCCTGCTTTGGATTCTCCCCCTCTCTCCCTGCCTCTTCCCTACTCAGCAATCTGTCTCTCAAAACAATAAAATACAATGTCAAAAAATTTTTTTCTTCTTAAGAACTGTTTCTAGTCCCTCCATACAACTTTTTAATTCATGTGGACTTTTTAGAAGGTCTGAGACATCTTTAATGAAATTAAACATCAATTTTTACCACTAAAAATTAAAATATTTCAACCCAACAATGGAATGGAATGGAATAATACAGGTTTGTATCTTTCTCACATCTTAGAATTTCAAATCTTGAAGAATATTTTTTTTTAATTAATGTTTATTTATTCTTGAGAGTAAGAGAGACAGAGCGTGAGCAGGAGAGGGCAGAGAGAATAGGAGACACAGAACCCGAAACAGGCTCCAGGCTCCGAGCGGTCAACACAGAGCCCGATGTGGGGCTCAAACTCACGAACCGTGAGATCACGACCTGAGCCAAAATCAGATGCTTAACCAACTGAGCCACCCAGGCGCCCCAGAAATCTTGAAGAATATTTTTTAAAATCCAGCCATAACAAGTATAAAAACCTAAAAGCAGATAAATGTAACGTTGGCACTCTGTTTAACAGATCAATCTCAATTTTTCGCAAGAAGTTGACTACAGAAATAACACTTTTAAGAAAAGACTCATTCATACATGATTCTGAACATCAGTTAATACATACCAAAAAACCCTCCTAATTTCTTTTTTTTTTTAAGTTTATTTAGTTTGGGGGGGGGGGGGCAGGCAGAGAGAAGGGGAGTGAGAATTATGACCTGAGCCGAAATCAGGAGTTAAGAGTTAAGCCTCTAGGCTTAACCTACTGAGCCACCCAGGCGCCCCAAAACCTCCTAATTTCTAAAAGGTTAAACTAGTATGAATGCAATTATTATAATAGAGACTACTGATAACCAAAAGTGATACAAAGAAAAAATTAACTGATTTTAATACACAAATCAGTCAGATGAAAAACCCAGAATTTATTTCCTGGTAATGTGAATAACAGATTAATCTCAAATCTAATTTCAATGCCAACTGTTGGCCCCTAGAAAATTTCTGAAGTTACTAAGTATTTATATCCACTAAGTATGAGCAAATTACTAAAATAAATTATTCTCTTTATGGTTAATAACAGCATTTAGTCTTCCTGCTGTTCTATAACTAATCAGCTTCTTTCTTATTAATGGACTGACATAACATGGGACCAAATATGTATGTGCCTCGATATACAGAAAGGTTGTTTAATATTAACACACATTCAAGTAACTGCCATATCCATAGTTCTCCTCAAATCTATACTATAGAAAATACAGTAATAATTTTCTATTCAGTTCACTCATACTTTTGTTCTGTACATTGTTCTATTTCTCTAAAACCTCTCAGAGTTTAAATATGTTTGAGAAACTATCTTTTAGTTTGGAAGGTAGGTTACTGTCAAGATAATATTAGACTATTAAACCCAGTTGATTCTTAGAAATTCTTCCATCTATAAAACATGAGAATTATAACGAAATTAACAAATCAGATATCAGAATGCCAAAAGTTAAGTCATTAAAAGGGAATCCAGAGAAAGAGTCAGTTGTGAAAGAACAGGAAGTGATGTACACTGCCATTTTGTAGATGAACTATTTAGAAACCTAAGTACCATACTAAACTGGAATCAACCAAACCCAGCTCTCAGTATTCTCTGACAGTGGCATCAGAGGTCAGCCGAAATAACCCTCAGGCAGTTTTTCCTTAATAATGAACTTATCTAATTGGTAAAGAAGATACTTTTACCACTTTTAGAATTCCTACCAGCTATGGAAAACGGGGTTTCTTTTTACTTGTTCTTAAGAGTCTCTCTTAGTTCTAGCATGCTGAAGTATAGCAAGAAGTTTACGTTCATTCTGTGTATATTCTCTAAGTTTTGTAGCCTTCACTGACAAATCTTCTCTGCCTGCATCTTTCCAAGACGAAAACATAATCATTCTCTGCTGAGCATTATGCTTGGGTTTATACGTGACAATATATATGAATTATCAACAACATACAGAATTAAACTTTACGGCATAATTTCCCATATAGGGAGAAACTCTATACACCAAAACTCTACACACATGGCAGCTTTGTGCCATGAAATAAAAATTCAAATGAGAAGTGCTGTTTAAGTCAAAATAAATTTAGATAAAAATCAGAACGAAATAAAGAAAGCAAGGAGAATGCCATTTTCCGAAGAAAAATAATAAAACTGATTTAACATATCATTAATGTGCCTCATATCAAAATCATGAAATGACAGAAACTAAATTGTTGCCTAAAACTACTACTACTAACATCTTTAAATCCCTGTCTTAAAACAGGTTTCAAAATGCAACAAACACACCAAAAAAGTCTGATGGGTAACATTAAATGTAGATGACATCCAGAGGTATTTTAAAATAAGTCACCCACTAAGCAAAGCTTAAACACCAAATGCAACTTGTTAGTAAAATATCAAAACAACTCATATCTGTACATATTTTAGTCTTCACTGCTTTGGGAAAAAAAAGTAATTCTACGAACTTTTATATATGAGACATTTTTAAATCATTTCATCAGTAAATCTAAACACTTAAAGAAAAAAAGTTCAAGACTATTCTTTGATCACAAAAAGCACTTTGCAACACACTTCCAGGATGTTAAAATTTTTATTTTTATTTATTTCTACTCTAAAAACAAGTACTACTGTAAACCAGATGATTTCTTTTAAATAAATATGACATGAAGCAAAAGAAGTGGAAAATGACTACATAACACAGATCCTCTCACAGAATAATTAGGCAAATTAATGTCTTCTTTTTCATTTCCTTAACAAAGCATCTCCACAGAAAGGTTTGTAACCTAATCATTTTCAGAAAATTCCAATTTCAATGTTATACAAATAGCATTAACCCTAAAAATTCACAGCTCAAAGAGAACGAAGGTCCATTAAACGGCCTGCCTGTATGCATTAATCTTTAATAATTCTTCAAAAACTACAAAAGTCACAAAAGAAAAAAAGAGAGGGACATGAAAGAGTACAAAATTATTTCATCTGAATCCCAGTGAAAACCCAATGTGTTCACACACACACACACACACACACACACACAGAATGTCAATCTAGTGTTTAAAAAGAAAGCGAGAGAGAGACATCAAAACTGTTCAAACATGGCAGGGTCCCTCTCCAGAGACCATATTTCTCAACAATAACAACAGGAACAGATATACTTCCCAGGGACAGATCTCAGGGGAAGAATATTAAACCGGTACTGTTATCGATTTAAAACCAAGGGAAAAGGGTAACCTTTCCAAGGGAAGCGCCATTACTTCCCACTCCTGTTCCCCCTCCCTTCAGTGTATACACGGGCCTGTGTATGAAGAAACTGCCTTGGACTTCTGCAGCATTGCAGTAGACTAAAGGATGGGGAAGGGGGAAGGGTAGGGGGGAGAAACGCTTCCATCACCCCTACAGGAGTATAGATTTCCTGAGCGGGGGTGGAATCCATCCAGCAGGCTACCCTTCCCAAGAATACAGACACTACAAAGGAGGAGAGGGAGGAGCAGAGGGATCAGAAGAGAAGGAAAGGGACCTCGCGCCTTTAAATCGGGGTGCACAGCAACCCAGTCTCCCCATGAGAGCCACACCTTCCTCGAGACATCCCCTTCCACCACCCCTTCCGGTGACCCTCAGGAAAGAGAAATGTAATTGCTCTTGCCCCTCAAAACGGGAGGGCGCCCAGCTCACCAGCTTCTTCACCCCACCCACAGAATCACAGACCCTCCTTGTCTCTCTCCCTACCCCACCCCCACATCCCTTCTACTCGGAGAGGCCCGAGTGGGCCGAATTTCCCCGCCCCCTCCATGTCTCCCTTTCCCAAAGCAGAGGTGCCCTTACCCTTTCGCCGACAGGTCTGGGCGGAGTAGGCAAGCGCAGCCCCCTGCAGCGCTCGGGTAGCCGCTACGCTGGAGGGCGAGGAGTGAGGAGGAGGGGGCCTGGCGACCGACCGCCGCCCCCCCCCCCCGGAGCCCCAGCAAGCCGCCCAGCCCAAGCTCTGCGACAAGGGGCAGGGGGGGAGGGGGCGAGGGGACGACCGGGGTCGAGGAGGCGCCCTCAGCGCTTGGGCTCAGCTAAGATGGCGCGGGGAAGTGCTGGGAGCCGCCGCCGCCGCCGCCTCGGGGGAACCGGCCCGGGCCTCGGCCGCCTTCCGTCCTCACACAGCCGAGGCCCCCTCGTCCCCCGCCGCGGCCCCTCGGCGGGCGGGCCCACGCACAGCCCTCCGCCACCACCACCACCCCTGGGAAGGGGGCGCTCACAAAGGGAAGAGAGGCCGCGGGCCGGCCGGCCGGCGGCGGGGCGGGGTCCCCAGGGGCCGGGAGGCCTCAGAGGTTCGCCGGTGCCTCGCGCTCTCGGCCCGTGAAGGGCGCAGGCAAGCGGGACCCCTCCTCTCTCCTTAGACAGGCGGCGGCACCAACTCACTACCTTTGCCACCCTCCCTCTCTCTCTCTCCAAGCCCTGAAGCCACAGAGCCCGGCCGCTGCCCAGGTTCCCCCCCCTTCCCCGACACCACTCCCCTCCTCCCGACAGTCATCCCAGTCTCCGATCTCGCGAGATTTCCCGCCTGACAGGCCCGACCCTGCGCGAGACACGACTGCGTACGCGTGCGCGCCCTCTCGGGAGCGCGCGAGTGCTTGCACTGGGCGGAGTCTTCCCGGGTGGCCCAGAGTCCCAGCCTTAGTCCAGCCCTGTCTCGCTCAGCTGGCTGAACTCTTCTGCCACGCGGGTGTCAGGTGCATTCATTTCACCCTGAAATCTAAGAAGAGCTTATCTGCTCACCTTCTCCTCTCTTCCAAAAACATCCGCCCCCCCCCGCCATAACCTTACGAATAAGAAGCTTGCCCTGACATGTAGAACATCCCATTCTTACACATCTTAATTCAACCCCTCCGTGGAATGCAGAGGTAAACTGGTCAGCGTCATCAGTATATAGTTTAGTATTTGAGAGTCTAAAAGTTTACAGTAATTTTTGGAACGGTAATAAGAGTTGCGAATACAGATTAAACCACCCTGTATGTTGGTAATGGTAGGAAAGAGACAAATTCTTGAGAAGTTTTTAGTAGGTTGAGTGAAGGTAAGTTGTTGAAACGTGAGCAGTAAACAAAGAGTCCTACGGGTCCTGATGCAAGAAACGAATAGAGCTTTTAATTTTTTGTGTGGTGAAAAAATTTTTTAGAGGAACTCCTTTCAGTGGGCTATAAAGAGAGCAGTTTTATTCAAGAACCAAAAAGTGTGCCTGAAGTGCAGTTATAAAAAAAAAAAAAATCTTGGTTCTTGGGGCACCTGGGTGGCTCAGTAGGTTAAGCCTCCTTGGGCTTAGGTCATGATCTCATGGTTAGTGAGTTCTAGATCCAAGAGAGCGCTCTACTGTCAGCACAGAGCCCTCTTCTGATCTTCTCCAACCCCTCCCCGCCCTTTCCCCACTGGTTCTATCTCAAAAATCTCAAAATAAATAAATAAGTAAACTTAAAAAAAAAATCTTGATTCTTCAACTAGTAAGCAGTGAGACAAATATGTGAGACTTATGCATAAAAATGTACTCCAGAACAATTACTAGAAGTTACAGCAAACTAGGAAAGTAAACTGGCTATGATCAGAAAAACAAGACATCCACTTTAGTGTGTTATACATATAATTTATTCCAAATATGCTTTCTTGGAGTAAGGGGTTTTGCTCTGTCAGTCAGTCATTACTCTTTTCACCTATATTGTCAACAGCTATTAAGTGGCAACCTCCCCTCAACATAAAAACATGCCCTAGTTTCTTTGGGAGGAAAAGAAGGATTAGGATCTTCATCTCTCCTCCCCTTCACAGCCAAGCTTCTTGGAAAAGTTGTGTCTTCCCACCTTCACTGCAGCTGATCTTACCAAGGTCAAGAATGACCTACTTGCTGTGTCTAGTGGAGTTTATTTTAATCCTTTCCTTCTTGACATCTGCAATATTTGACATAGTTGATACTCCTTCCATCTTGAAACTGTGTTCCTCCTTGGTTTTTCAACACAACTCAAAACCAGTTTTCTTAATACCTTCTTGTCCTTAGGGCCCTTCTTCCTCCACCTACCCTCAAATGATCCCCTTCCAAACCTGATCCCTTCTTCTGAAATTTACAGCAAGAATGTTCTAGTTATTTCATACATTTAGGAATGGAAACAGGCTTTTCTATATAACATTTGTTCTTAACTTTGTATAGAAAATTTCAAACATACACAAAAGGAGTGGGATGTAATAATAAACCTCCATGTGTCCATCACCTAGCTTCAACTATTAACACCACTTTATCATTTTTGTTTCACCTATTCTCCCACTACCTTTTCCCGCCAATGTATTTTTAAGTAAATCTGTAGTAAACCATCATAGCATTTTACCTGTAAATACTTCAATATGTGTCTCTAACAAATACCTTTGTTGTAAACATAACCACAATATCATTAGAACACCTTTACAATAACTTCTTATTATTTAATACCCAATCCATGTTCAGTTTTTCCTATAGTTTCCAAAATGTCTTCTTACAGTCCATTTATCTGAACCAGGATCTGAAGTTCTGCACTCTGCATTTGATTTATTGCGATGTCTTTCATGTCTCTTTTCTTGTATAACGGTTCCCCTTCCTTTTCCCTTCCTTCTTTCTTTCTTTTTTGTACGCAGTTTATTTGGCTATGAAATCAGATACCTGTAGAACTTTCCACATTCTGGACTTGGCCAGTTGCAAAATCTGTGTACATACACATGGGCTTATTAACAGTTTTGATACTGCAAAACGTATCAGTTGTTTAATTTCTAAGATTGTATGCAAACAAGAGAATTACACTCATCAATGGTGGGAAAATAAGTTAATACTTAGAATAAGTGCAGATGTTGCACTTTATGTGATTTAACTCCTAAACATTTCTCTAATCCATCTCTTTCTTCATCCCCACTGCCTCTGCTATGGTGGTTCATAACTGAGTTTCTTTTTCTTTTTTAACATTTACTTATTTTTTTTTAACGTTTATTTATTTTTAAGACAGAGAGAGACAGAGCATGAACGGGGGAGGGTCAGAGAGAGGGAGACACAGAATCTGAAACAGGCTTCAGGCTCCAAGCTGTCAGCACAGAGCCCGACACGGGGCTCGAACTCACATACCGCGAGATCATGACCTGAGCCCAAGTCGGCCGCCCAACCGACTGAGCCACCCAGGAGCCCCAACGTTTACTTATTTTTGAGAGAAAGATAGAGCATGTGAGAGTGGAGGGGGGGCAGAGAGAGGGGGACAGAGGATCCAAAGTGGGCTCTGTGCTGACAGCAGCGAGCCTGACATGGATCTCATAGACCGTAAGATCATGACCTGAGCCAAAGTTGGATGCTTAACCTACTGACCACCCAGACGCCCCCATAACTCAGTTTCTCTCTCTCTTTTTTAATGTTTTTATTTATTTTTTGAGAGAGAGAGAAAGAGAGAATGCAAGCAGAGGAAGGGCAGAGAGAGGGGGAGACACAGAATCCAAAGCAGGCTCCAGGCTCTGAGCTGTCGGCACAGAGCCCTACGTGGGGCTCGAACCCACAAACCATGAGATCATGACCTGAGCCAAAGTCAGACGCTCAACCAACTGAGCCACCCAGGCGCCCCCATAACTCAGTTTCTAACTTAGGGTACTATAATTGCCTTCCAACTACTCTCCTCATCCCCCAGGATGCCCCATTCTCTATATTGAGGTGAGTGGTTTCAATCTTCCTAAGATGAATGTATCATTTCTAAAAGCTGAATGTATCATTTCTCTGCTTAAAACTCTTCCATGGCTCCTCAAAGCCCTCCAGATAAAATCCAGACAAAACCCTGCATACCTCTCTAGCTTTATTTAGGATGTTTGCACTATCTTGAACTATTATTCACTCTTCTGCTAACTGCTAATATGCTGTGAAGAGTATTAAAAAATATTAAAAAAATATTTTTTAAGTGGGGTGCCTGGGTGACTCAGTAGGTTAAGCATCCAACTTTGGCTCAGGTTATGATCTCATGTTTCTTGGTTTCAAGCCCTGCGTTGGGCTCTGGGCTGACATCTCAGAGCCTGGAGCCTGCTTCAGGTTCTGTGTCTCCCTCTCTGCCCCTCCCCTGCTTGTGCTCTGTCTCTCTGTCTGTCAAAAATAAATTTTAAAAAAGTTAAAAAAAATTTTTAAGTTTATTTATTTATTTTGAGAGAAAGCACAAGTGAGCAGGGGAGGAGCAGAGAGAGAGAGGGAGAGAGAGAGTCTCATGCAGGCTCTGCACTATCAGTACAGAGCCTGATGTAGGGCTCAAACTCACAGGCCGTAAGATCATGTCCTGAGCCAAAACCAAGAAGTGGATGCTTAACCAACTGAGCCACTCAGGTGCCCCAAGCATGCCACTCTTGATCTTGGGGTCATTGAGTTCAAGCCCCATGTTGGGCATAGAGATTACTTAAAATAAAAACCCAAAAAAAATAAATAAATAAAGGAAAGAAAGTTACAGGGTAAAGAATGGGTACCAACCATGTCTCGACCTTGTTAGAAAAGTTACCCAAGCAGTGGCAAAACCAAGAATAAGCTCTTTCCATACACTGTCTTATTTAATCCTCACAACAAACTTGTGAGATAGGTTCGATTATTATTATTACCTCCATATTATAGGTAAGGAAACTACAGTTCAGAGAGCTATGTCACTTGCCCATGATCACACAACTAAGAAGTTATGAGCTAGAATTTGAACCCACTTGTGAGTGAATCTCAACCACACTCTCTTTCCAACATATTGTACTCCTGGCACCATCAACCGAGGACAGCTTGATGCCATGCACATATTTTTAATATGTGTAAGACATGCCTGACCATCTGTAATGTCAGTGTATTTCTTGTCATGCATGTATCTTTGTGTGTAAAGGCACCTTGACAATGTGTAGGTGAGTACACTGACTGATCTGGTGTCTATCCAATTAAACTGTCTTTTCAGTGTTGTCACTCAGTAAAAGACCAAGTCATATTCAACTCAATTTAACAAATACTTGTTGGGGGCAGCCGGCTGGCTCAGTCAGTAGGGCATGAGACTCTTGATCTCAGGGTCATGAGTTCAAGCCCCGTGTTGCATGTAGAGCCTATTAAAAAAAAAAACAAATAAACAACAAATACTTGCTGAATTCCTACTGTATGATGTTAGCCTTAAATAAAATACAGAAGGGGCAAATGGAACTAATGTTTATAAAGTTACTCTGTGCCAAAAACTGTATGAAGCAAGTGTTTTACATTCATTATCCTTTTAAAATTTTTTTTTCAACGTTTTATTTATTTTTGGGACAGAGAGAGACAGAGCATGAACGGGGGAGGGGCAGAGAGAGAGGGAGACACAGAATCGGAAACAGGCTCCAGGCTCTGAGCCATCAGCCCAGAGCCTGACGCGGGGCTCGAACTCACGGACCGCGAGATTGTGACCTGGCTGAAGTCGGACGCCTAACCGACTGCGCCACCCAGGCGCCCCTCATTATCCTTTTAATCTTTCCAACAGCCCTGAAAGAAGAATGATGATGATGATGATAATGATTGTGATGACTCCCAATACAGAAGAAGAAAGTTGAGAAAAATTAAATAACTTTGTGCAACATCACTTAGCTGTTAAGTGGAGAGCTAAAATTACACTACAGGTTCAACATGAGCCCCCTTTTTTCTCACTGCCTTTTGGTCCCCTTTCTCAAATCTCTTTCCAGACTAGGAACTCAAAATCCTATTAGAGAGATGAGATCTGCTTGCACAAAACATTTAAATACCAATGCAAAACAACCTGTAAGCAAATGATACACTGAGCCAGACCTTAATTTATGCTTTTCTGGGCTTCAACTTCCTATCTAACTGCAATAGACTAAAATGATCTCTGGAATTCTTTTAGTTCAAAAATCTATAATTATAGGAATGATGCAAATAATATGTACAGATAATTTGAATTCCAAAGTGTGTGCGTGTGTGTGTGTGTGTGCGCGCGCATGTGCACATATGCATATTTAGAAGAAGAAAGGAAAAAAGCTTCTTTGGGTGTTTTACCAGACTCCTACTAAAATTTGGGGGGGAATTGCATTAGTCATGATGATATCTCCACCAACTTTAACTAGTGTATACATGTTTTGCAATTACATTGTGATTATTTATGGAAACCTCTATTTCCTTATAGTAGACGGCAAAAAACATTAAAGCTGAGTGCATGAGAGGGTAGTTGGTGAGAAGGATGTGTCTTAGAATTTCCATTGTAGAAACCTGTAGTGAGACACTCCATGAAACTGATAATCAACAAATCAATAAATAAGTATGTTACTGGAAGCCCATTCAGTGCATCCTGGCCTATTGGTTCATCCACAGATTTTGTCTTTAGGTTCTAAGACCAACCAACTAAAGCAGGTTTAAGTCTGGTTTTCATACCTCACTCAGACCTATCTACATAAGGCTGTCTGATATAGGCTGGAAAATAAACCTCATCATGTGTAAAGTGGTTTCTTGAGCTCTTCACTCCCATACAGTTGGGTTCATTTTGTGAACATCGTTGAAAAATGCCAATCTTTTGAAAATGCCCTGCATGTGGAGACAGCTGGTTCTTCCATTTTAACCCACAGGAATAGATAAATGCTGGGCCAAGGTACCCTTAAGGATAGTAGAATATAACTCAGTTCCATAAAGTCCTGACCTAGAAACCTTTCGGTCTCAGGTAACTATCAGATAAGCATCTGAAGCAAGCCATGAATAAGTTAAATCAGCTGCTCCAGAGTCTCAAAGAAGTCCAACCCTGGGGTGCCTCAGTGGCTTAGCTGGTTGAGTGTCCAACATCTTAGATGTCAACTCAGGTCATGATCTCTAGGTCAGGGGATCAAGCCCCGCAATGGGCTCTGCACGTGGAGCCAACTTGGGATTCTCTCTTTCCCTCTCTCTCTGCCCCTCCTCCATGCACGCATGCATGCACACATTCCCTCTCTCAAAATAAATATATATTTTAAAATTTTTTTAAACTTTGTTTATTTTTGAGGGAGAGAGACAGAGCATGAGCAGGTGAGGAATGGAGAGGGAGGGAGACACAGAATCCGAAGCAGGCTCCAGGCTCTGATCTGTCAGCACAGAGCCCAACGCAGGGCTTGAACTCAGGAACCGTGAGATCATGACCTGAGCCAACGTCGGATGCTCAACCGACTGAGCCACCCAGGCGCCCCTCAAAATAAATATTTTTTAAAAATTAAAGAAAAGAAGTCCAACCCTGAAGGTGTCAAACAGAGGATGGGAAGATACAGCAGCAGTAAACACTGACTGTGGAGTCCCACCTCCATCACTTACTAGTGTCAAAACTATGCTACTTTGCATCAGTGTCATAACCAGACTGAGTATTCCTTTCCTTATCTGTAAAATGGGGTTAACATTATCTTCCTCAAGGGAGCCTGACTGGCTCAGTTGGTAGAACCTGTGACTCTTTTTTTTTTTTTTTAAGTTTATTTCTTTGAGAGAGACAAAGACATTAGCCAGGGGAGGGGCAGAGAGAGACAGGGAGATAGAGAACCCCAAGCAGGCTCAGCACTGTCAGCACTGAGCCCAGTGCAGGGCTCAAACTCACAAACCCTGAGATCATGACCTGAGCAGAAATCAAGAGTTGGACGCTTAACTGACTGAGCCACCCAGGCACCAGGAACCTGTGACTCTTGATCTCACGGTTGTGAGTTTCGAGCCCCATGTTGGTATAGAGCTTACTTAAAAATAATAAAATCATTTAATAAATAAATAAAAAATTACCCTCCTCAGAGGGTTGTGTGAGGATTAAATATAACATGAAAAGTTCCTAGCCCATTTAAAGGGTTAGCTCTTTTTTTTTTCCTCAAAGAGATCAGATTTTATTGGGAGAAATAGGCAAGTAAGCAGACAATTAAAATATTGTGTTCTAGGGGCGCCTGGGTGGCGCAGTCGGTTAAGCGTCCGACTTCAGCCAGGTCACGATCTCGCGGTCCGTGAGTTCGAGCCCCGCGTCAGGCTCTGGGCTGATGGCTCGGAGCCTGGAGCCTGTTTCCGATTCTGTGTCTCCCTCTCTCTCTGCCCCTCCCCCGTTCATGCTCTGTCTCTCTCTGTCCCAAAAAAAAAAAAAAAAAAAGTTGAAGAAAAAAAAATCACATTAAAAAAATATTGTGTTCTAAGTACTACAGCAGGAGTGAGCTCAGGATGCTTTGGGAGTACATGAAATCTCTCCCAATCCAGCCCCAACGTGGGGGAGACACTCAGGGAAGGCTTCCTTAGAGGAGGCAGTATCAGTGTTGTACTTCTCCTACCTTTCTCGGGGAGGTTGAACTGTAAATTATTTACCTAGGTGATGTCTAAGTGGGAGATATAACAAGAATTCATTATTTGATTACTTTCAGTTTTATACCACATGGAATTACAAAACATATTTCTGGGACTGGAGGTAGAGGTGAAAAGAAAAGGAAAAAACCAAAGAGACAAACATACAATTTTCATGAACTGAGTAAATAGGGTGGGGACTCAGATGTTCCCTGGGAGAATTCCTGGAAATTAACAATTAGAAGGTTGAGGGCAACTGGGTGGCTCAGACAGTTAAGTGTCCAACTTCGGTTCAGGTCATGATCTCGTGGTTCACGGGTTCGAGCCCCGCATTCGGCTCTGTGCCGACAGCTCAGAGCCTGGAGCCTGCTTTGGATTCTGTGTCTCTGTCTCTCTCTGCCTGTCCCCTACTTGCTCTCTGTCTCTCTCTCTCAAAAATAAATAATCAAATAAGGAAATTTTTAAAAATTTTTAAAAATTAAAAAAAAATTTTTTTTAATTAGACGGTTGAATGCAGTCTGATAGGTGACCATGCTTAGGATCTTTCTGAAAAGGGTGATGTAGTTAGATTTTTTTAAGTAACAAACAAAACACACGTTTTGAGTTGTGTGCATTAGCTTGTTTGTTCAAGTGTTAGCTCTTATTACATATGCCTAAGGACGTAAATATTCAACCCACTGCTGTGACGCCACCCTCTGGCAGGCACCCCATGATCAGTGCATCATGATTGTCTGGGACATCTGTGAATGTAGGAAGGGTTGGGCAGCATGTTTGTGGACTGAGAGGTTTTTGGAATTTATCTTCAGGACCAATTGGTGATTTTGTCATGCCCTTCTCTTTGGCTGACATCTGCCAAGATTAAAAACAAAACAACACAAAACAAAACAAAAAAAACCCACTACACTATTTCCTACCAGTGTCGTGCCACATAGGATATAAAACAAACAGCTGGTAGGGGCGCCTTGGTGGCTCAGTCGGTTAAGTGACTTTGGCTCAGGTCATGATCTCGCGGTTCCTGAGTTCCAGCCCTGCTTTGGGCTCTGTGCCGACAGCTCAGAGCCTGGAGCCTGCTTCAGATTCTGTGTCTCCCTCTCTCGCCGCCCCTCCCCGGCTCATGCTCTGTCTCTCAAAAATAAATAAACATTAAAAACATTAAAACAAACAGCTGGCAATCAAAATATAAAAGGAGTTGCTGCTTTATTGGCTTGGGATTGTCTTTGTGTCTCCTCTCTAGCCTTCTCTTTACTAGGTAGTAATACTATACTAGTAAGAAGTCTTTTGGTTTAAAGTGACTGTTTAAATCAGTTTCAGAAGGGGGGGAAAAGGAAATTTATTAGACCCTATAACTGAAAGGTCCAGTGTCTCAGGAATTAAAAGAATTTTGTTAGGTGCCTGGCCTCCCCCCCCCCCCCTTTTCTGTGTCTCCACACATCATCCCAGCTCCCAATTGTTTGCCTGTTTTTCTCTACAGGCTGGATTTTGTCATAAGGGTGTCTGTGTTTGTTTTGGGAGCAGTAGAGCTGATGGTTCAGGTGCTCTCCACTGCTGCCACCTAGTTTAAAATACCCCAGCACTGAATGCTGCCATTGCTACTGTCAACACACAGGAAATGAATCAAGGAGTTTTCTAACATTGGTTTTAACTAGATGCTTCCCTTACTGATAGGTTGTATTATGATCACTAGTGACAGGAATCCCTGTCCCAAAGTTCAGGTGTATACATTCACTCAAACTTGCCTGCTGTGTGATCTTTCCTACATAAGCTGTCAAAAACCCCTGAGCAGGGGACAGAGGTCTAGTCTACTTATCACATGGCACCATACAATGGCTATCGTGAACCTCAGCCTTTCTTTCTCCTCTTCATAAATATTCTCAATACTGAAATGTTACGATATGGCAAATGTAGACATTGAAGGCATTTGGGACTTTGTGAGGATGAACAGATCAGAATATGGGGCTTATGTGTCACACACATGTTTCCACGAGAAGTTTAAGCAAGATTCACATAGATCCTACTAAGGTCGATTTCCATCCTAGTTTATGTCATACAGCAGAAGGATGCTGGACCAGGAGAGGGGGCAGAGTGGAGTGGGAGAAATGGCCACAGAAGCAAAGGGAAATGACCTCAAAGGCAAAGGGAAGCTTCTTGCTCTCTCAGAGTACATAAAATATAAGGAACAGCTCCAGGCGGCCCAGCTTGGGCTCTTTTGTGGGCTAGTAGCTTCACCAAAGGATGAGACATTCTGATTGCCCTAGCTGGGATTCTGTGTCCACCCAGTGGCGTGAGGCTCAGAGTAACAGCTCCACAAGAACAACATAGAATTGATGTGGTTGGAATGGAATAGATAGAGAGGAAATTCCCCAAGGAATGTAGGGTACCTTTTGCCAGAAGAAGAGGGAGCAATTATGGACAGACAAAAACAACAGATGTTCACTACAAGTAGAATAGAACTGCTGGTGAGGCCAAACGATATGGCTCTGTGAGGATGCTAGAGTAGAATGTGTTAACCCTTGCTACGGTCAGGTACAAGAAAGCAACCATCACCTAGATACAATGAACTTCCATATCTATGAGGTCTTCTGACCTTTACCATAAGTCTGAGAAATGGACAGGGCACACTCATTTTACAGAATATATTGTTGAGACTCAGGCAACACTAAGAAGCACAGCAGAAAGAAACATGGTTCGGGGCGCCTGAGTGGCTCGGTCGGTTAAGCATCCGACTTCGGCTCAGGTCATGATCTCACAGTCCGTGAGTTCGAGCCCCGTGTCGGGCTCTGTGCTGACCACTCAGAGCCTGGAGCCTGTTTCAGATTCTGTGTCTCCCTCTCTCTCTGCCCCTTCCCTGTTCATGCTCTCTCTCTCTCTGTCTCAAAAATAAATAAACGTTAAAATTAAAAAAAAAAAAAAAAGAAAGAAACATGGTTCACAGGACAGGATCAGGTATAAATCTTACATGTACACCAGTTTGGGAGGCAGGTGCCTTCCAGACATTCTCAAAGCCTTAGACAATCCTGAAAATATCTGGCATGTGCAGGAGCCCAGGAGATGCCCATCAGTCAGGCACTTGGTACCAAGGTGACAGCAACTTCCTGGGAACACAGCATATGTATGCATCTTTTCCTAGAGTTCTCTATCACACCAGCCTTTGTAGTTAGCTATTCTTCCACATACTCCCTGATAACAGTTTTTATTCACTCATTCTTTTTTTTAAATGTTGTATTTATTTTTGAGAGAGCTCAAGAAGGGGAGGGGCAGATAGAGAGAGAGGGGCAGATGATCTGAAGCAAGCTCTGCGCTGACAGCAGTGAGCCTGATGTGGGGCTTGAACTCCTGAACCATGAGATGATGACATGAGCTGAGGTCAGACACTCAAGCAACTGAGCCACCCAGATGCCCCTCATTCTTTTTTTTTAAAGTAAGCTCTATGCTCACCATGAGGCTTGAACTCAGAGCCCCAAGGTCAAGAGTCACATGCTCTACCGACTGAGCTAGCCAGGCATCCGTATTCACTCATTCTGATTTCCATCTCCCACACCTAAACCAATTTCTGACATATAGACGACTCACAATAAATGTTTATGGAATACTGAATTGATAAGATAGCAAACATTTATTGGATGTCAATTACGCGGATTATACTAGGCTCTGTGGAAATACAGATGAATAAGATACCATTCCCATTCTTGAGATCATCGCCTAATGGAAAATACCAACACATAAACAGTTCTACGTCATTTACGACTCTTTGGTCCCAAATGGCAGAGAACCAGACCCAAAGTAGTTTAAGAAAAATGAGAATATTTTGGTTCGCACAAGCTAAACAGTCCAGAGTTAAGATTGGCTTCGGGCAGAGTTAGTTCCATGCCCATAAAGGCTCTGATTTCATCTTCAGGTCTTCCACTGTATTGCCTCAACTACCTAGGCTCCCTCATCCAAAGGTGGTTGTGGTAAAATCCACATAACAAAATTTACCATTTAACCATTTTCTTTCTTTCTTTCTTTCTTTCTTCCTTCCTTCCTTCCTTCCTTCCTTCCTTCCTTCCTTCCTTCCTTCCTTCCTTCCTCAGTAGGCTTCATACCCAGCACAGAGCCCAGCATAGGGCTTGAGCTCATGACCCCGAGATCAAGACCTGAGCTGAGATGAAGAGTCAGACACTTAGCCGACTAAGCCACCCAGGTGTCCCCCATTTTAACCATGTTCAAGTGTAGTTCAGTGGCATTAAGTATATGCACACTGTGGTGCAACCATCACTGCTCTCTATCTCCAGGACTTTTCTCATCTTCCAAAATGCAAACCCTGTACCTATTAAACAACGCCTTCCCATCCTACCTTCACCTCCCCAGTCCCTGCTATTCTCCATTGCACTTTCTGTCTCTATGAATTTGACTACTCTAGGAACCTCATACAAGAGGAATCACACCGTGTTTGTCCTTTTATGACTGCCTTATGTCACTTAGCATAATGTCTTCAAGGTTCATCCATGTTGCAGTAGGTGTCAGAATTTCATTCCTTTTTATGGATGCATAATATTCCGTTGCATGTATATACCATATTTTGCTTAGCCATTTGTCTGCCAATGAACATTTGGGTTGTTTCCACCTTTGGCTACTGTGAATGCTGCTGCTGTGAACATGGGAGTGTCTGAGTCCCTGCTTTCCATGTTTTGGATGTATAGAGGTTGAGCTTTTTATTTATTATTATTATTTACTTAATATTTACTTATTTTTGAGAGAGAGAGAGAGCACAAGCAGGGGAGGGGCAGAGAAAGAGAGAGAATCCCAAGCAGGTTCTGCATTGTCAGGGCAGGGTTCAATGCAGGGCTCAATCCCAGGAAGCATGAGATCATGACCTTAGCCGAAATCTAGAGTCAGAGGCTTAACCTACTGAGGCACCCACATGCCCCGAGGGAGTAATCGTTTTAAGAACAAAATAAATAGCAACTTTATTAAAGGCTGTGTTGGAGGCACCTGGGTGGCTCGGTGGGTTGAGCGTCCAACTCTTTTTTTTTTTTTAATTTTTTTTTTCAACGTTTATTTATTTTTGGGACAGAGAGAGACAGAGCATGAACGGGGGAGGGGCAGAGAGAGAGGGAGACACAGAATCGGAAACAGGCTCCAGGCTCCGAGCCATCAGCCCAGAGCCTGACGCGGGGCTCGAACTCACGGACCGCGAGATCGTGACCTGGCTGAAGTCGGACGCTTAACCGACTGCGCCACCCAGGCGCCCCATCTTTTTTTTTTTTTTAATATGCTTTTTTTCCTCAGTGCCCTCATCAGCAGGTAACAGCTACAGATCTATTAAGAGTCTGGTCAAGACAATCTAGTTTTGTTTTGTTTTTTTAACGTTTTATTTATTTTTGAGACACACACACACACACACACACAGTGCGGGAGAGGGGCAGAGACAGAGGGAGACACAGAATGTGAAGCAGGCTCCAGGCTCTGGCCTGGCCTTAAAAAGGCCGATGCAGGACTCGAACTCATGAACTGCAAGATCATGACCTGAGCTGAAGTCAGACACTTAACCGACTGAGCCACCCAGGTGCCCCCAGCGTCCAACTCTTGATCTCATCTCAGGTCATGATCTCATGGCTCGTGGGCTCGAGCTCAGTGTCCAGCTCTGTGCTGAGCATTCAGCCTGCTTGGGATTCTCTCTTTCCCCCTCTCTCTACCCCTCCCCTTCTCACATGCACACACACATGTGCTCTCTAGCATGTGCTCTCTCTCTCTCTCACCTTCTCTCTAAAAATAATAATAGTAATAACATTTTTTAAGGCTACGTTAAATTCCCATAGTCCCATGCCACTTCTGGCTTGGATCATTCCCACTCTACTTCCAAAACAAAGAGTCAGCCCTTACCATTAAGGACAGACACGAATCCAGAGGTTTTCCCATCACCACCACTGGCCACTACGTTCTGCTTTGGAATTGGATAATGTACCGTGAAAGCTAGCTTTCCTCTCAGATCAGACTCTTTGAATGATAGGAGGAACCTAGGACTGAGCAACTTTGGCTCCCTGCGAGGGAACATGCCGGCTGTGGAAAGCCCATAGTTGTAAATTGTCAGGTGGTGACTGCCTGTGAAACCTGTCAAGGCTCTGACAGCCCAGCTGAGAACCTAATTAGCAGTTACAAAGAGAGACAGGAAAAACATGTTGTCAGAGAGCTCCCCGTCTGAGAGAATGAAGTACAGTGTCCTGCCCCGTCATCAACCTCCTTCTTGTTTCAACTGGAGCAAAGCACATTAGTATAATTGACATTACACATGTTTATTATCTGGAACAAAGGAACCATGTCAAACCACAGCCCTGTGTCAGCTGAGTCTTTGGTAATCACAGAAATTGAACAGTGGCATTTGACCTGATTGTATGAGCACTTCCGATCTTCTCAGTGCCAAGGATACTACCAGACCATGTTCACTTTTCTCCTGGAATTTACACAAACTTCAAACAATCCTCCTCCTTTCCTGGAGCGAAGAGGAACAGTGATCCTTTGTTCTCGTGAGACCTAGAAAGGGACGATAACTTACCCAAAGTCACACGGCCAATCAGCAACCCGGCATCTTATCTTCCAAGGAAAATAAATTTGTAGCAACCATGCTGTAGTGGCAATGTGAGGAAACCAGCAATCTTCACCAAGAATCCCTAAATTGGGGAAAAGCAACATTAGAGTATTCACATGCCAGTTTTTACCAAATCTTGGTCCTCTACTTTTGCAAAACACTCACTCACACTTCCCACTTGCTTCAATTGTATCAGCAGCACCTGAGCAAGGATGCTAAATTTCTCAATGGGAATTTTTTTCCCCCAAAATCTTGAAAATAAAGGACCTGGTACTTGTAGCCTCTGGAGATGGGAGGAAAGAGAGTTAACATTTACTGGATACAACTGTTACATTCTAGATACTGTGTTTTGCCTCTAATTTAATCTACAAACCAACTGACAAAGTAGATATTACTATATACAACTTCAGATGCCATACCCGGAGCTCAGAGAGGTTAGGTAAACTGCCCAAGATGACACAGCTAGTAAATGATAAAGCGGATTTAAAAAAATTGGGGGCGGGGGGCGGGCGCCTGGTTAGGCCAGTTGGTAGAGCTGTGACTCTTGATCTCAGAGTTGTAAATTCGAACCCTCCAGAGGGTGTAGAGATTACTTAAAAATAAACAATTTTAAATTTTTAAAATTAAGTTTATGTTTTTTGAGAGAGGAGAGGGGCAGAGAGAGAAGGGGGGGGACAGGGGTTCCAAAGTGGACGCTGTGCTGACACCAGATGCCTCCATGCAGGGCTCAAACTCACAAACTGGGAGATCATGACCTGAGCCAAAGTCGGACACTTAACCAACTGAGCCACCCAGGTGCCCCCCCAATTTTTAAAAATCTTCAAAAAATGTATTTAACAATGGTTTTAATGTTTATTTTTGAGAGGGGGAGGGGCAGAGAGAGAGGGGGACAGAGGATCTGAAGCAGGTTCCGCACTGACAGCTCGCACCCACAAATGACCTAAGCAGAAGTTGGACGTTCAACCGGCTGAGCCAACCAGGATCCCTACCCTAAAAAATTGTAAATGTATTTATTTATTTATTTTTTAGGACAGAGCTTGGCACCTGCTTCTTTCAGGCTTCAAGGTCTGTGTTCTTTGTAATGCATTATTCTACCTCAGAAGAGAAAAAACTAAAGGGATTCCCAAGAGATAAAGGTGATACAATCAGCCACTCTGAACTTCTAGTGCATTTGACTTTCTTACACATGTATGGATTAGAATTAAGTACAAGGCATTCAGCAAAACACTCCATCAGGTTCCAAGCCCCTACAGAGAAAAGGGACCCCGGGTGGAAATTGGAAGAAAGGAGGGGAAAAGAAGTGGAAGAAGAAAGGAGGAACAGGAAGAGAAGTTTCCTGGGAAATGTAATGGGTAGCTGGAGGTTGTTCTCAGAGGCCTTCCACCTACACCCAAAGAACGGTGCAGAAGCTGATACTCCTTTTTTGCTCCATTCACCATTTATGCTCTCTTCTTCTACAAAAGGATTAGCAGGATGGGCTCAGTGGGAAAGGAGGCCCCTGTGGGATCCTGTTACCAGCCATCTGTGTTCTGTTCTTTACTTTCGAACAAGACGGCTCCAAAACTCTGAACTGGAGAGGGAGTCGGAGCTGTGTACGGATCAGCAGAGCTGTTGCTAACAGCTCTGACGCCTGCAGGATGACTCAACCCTCTGTGCCTGGCGGAGTCAGCTGTGGTCCCCTGGAGCCTCCTACTCTAGGGACAAAATCAGAGATGTGGAGAAGTATCAAGATCCTTGATCTTGGGCAGGAATTCAGGATACAGAGATAGGTAGGGGCTCCTGAGTCTTTATTTAAGCGTTCTGGCTGATGATGGGGGAGGGATTAAAGGCAACAGGAAGTCACAGTCCTTTATATACTTTAGCTGCTCCACAAAAGGAATATACCGTCTGGAGGATGGCAGTCAGCAAAAGCCATATGGCTGTGTCACCAGGAATTCAGCCTAAACACAAATATCACTCACTTCCCTGGTGAATTTTACTCAGGTACAAGCATCTCCCGCTGTTCCCTCACTTGGGAGAAAACCAGACTTCCTGTGCTGACATGATACCATGAATACTGACTGAACCGTTGCTCCCCTGGTTACTCTCCCCTGGTTACTTGTTCAGATCTCTGAGATACAGGCAATTAGGAGGAAGCTACTCGTGCATCATGTCGGGAGTCACCTGGATTTACCCCAGACCAACACATAGACACCTTGCTCTACCTCCAACTCCAAACAACCCCAGGCTTCCTCAAAGACTTTTCCTTTCAGTTGGCTCCTTCTCACCGATAAACAGCCCCCAAAGTTTGGCTTCTTGTTGTCATGGCAACCTGGGAGAACAGGCTGAAGCTGCCAACAAAGGCGTTTGCAAGAGCTCCCTAATCTCAGACTCTTAAAAACAATAGTAGGAAGTGGGATCACCACTATCTCCCCTCCCCACCACACTACGTACCCAATTGTCACCAACTGGTGACACCAATTGGTCCCTACCGCCAATTGTCAGTTTTATGGAGTGATTTAGTTCTTGGAATAGCTAAGACAGTGGCTGTTTTGCCCCCACGAAAGGTTTTCATATTTTAATGCAATCCTTTCTTTACACACTAGCCCAGTAATCAGAACAACCTACTGGGTATTAGCATCTCTAAGGGTTCATGGTTACAAAATACGACTCCTGTGCTCTTTATTCTATTTTCCTGTGCCTGTAGGAAGTATCTGGGTAGTTGGTATTTCAGGGCTAGAACTGCTGGCTAGTTTCCAACCAAGGGCGAGAAGACTCCTGGTGTTCTCATATAATATGGCGAAAGTACTTTGTATAGGAGTGTTCAGATATTCATATTAACTACTATCCCCTGTCCACAAAACCCTTTACCTCAAGGCTATATTGCATAGGAGTTAAGCTCATGGATTCTGGTCCAAAATTCCTGTTTTGAATCCCTTCTCTATCCTCTACCTTCTATGAGGCTTTCTCTGTCTCACTTTCCCCTTCATGAAAGGTAAAAATAATAGTATCCACGTCAGAGGGCTTTCATGAAGATTAAATAAATTAAAATATGTGAAGTATTTAGATCAGTACCTGGTTTTGTATATCAAGTGTGTCCCTAGACAGAGTACGTTGGAGAGAAACACGGAGAAGCTACCTTGTCCTCAAAGAGCTCACAGGCTGATATCCACATGGTAAAGATAGACAAACCAATATTTATAGATAACATGACAAGTGCTTCTCTAAATGGAGAAAGGAACAGAGAAGGGGGCCAGAAATTCAGCCCTGAAGGATGCCTGGGTTTTCCTAAATCAGAGAAATGGTTTATCAGTTAGGCACTCTGTGTGGCAGAGGACAACTCATTCCATTTATCTCAATATTTTTTTTAAGTTTATTTATTTATTTTGAGAGAGAAAGTATGCATGTGCAAGACAGGCAGGGACAGACAGAGGAGAGAGAATCCCAAGCAGGCTCTGCGCAGTCAGCATGGAGCCCAATGTAGGGCTCAATCTCACAACTGTGAGATCATGACCTGAGCCGGTATCAAAAGTCGGTTAAGTGTCCAACTTCAACTCAGGTCATGATCTCGCTGTTCATGAGTTCAAGTTCCGCGTCGGGCTCTATGCTGACAGCTCAGAGCCTGGAGCCTGCTTCAGATTCTGTCTCCGTCTCTCTCCCCTCCTCCATTTGTGCACTGTCCCTCTCCCTCTCTTTCTCTCTCAAATATAAGCATTTTTTAAAAATTAAAAAAAAAAGGGGGCTCCTGGGTGGCTCAGTCAGTTAAGCGACCGACTTGAGCTTAGGTCATGATCTCACAGTTCGTGAGTTCGAGCCCCACATTGGGTTCTGTGCTGACAGCTCAGAGCCTAGAGACTGCTTCAGATTCTATGTCTCCCTCTCTCTCTGCCCCTCCCTGCTCGTGCTCTGTCTCTCAGAAATAAATAAATGTTAAAAAACTAAAAAAAGAAAAGAATTAAAAAAAATAAAAAAAGAATGGAAATATGGATGTAGCAGTCATGACATTAGGTTTAGAACAGAAAGAAGTATTAATATATTCAAAGAGCATGGAAAAGAGAAATACAGTGGAATTGACTCAACACAATTATTGAGGCATTGTTAAATGTCAGTCAGTATGCCAGGAGTAGGTAACACATCCGTGATCCATGTTCTACAGCGTGCTGTGGGAACCCATTGCAGGGCCACCTGAACCAGACGTGAGGTGCCAAGAAAGCTTTCTTAGAGGAAGGAAACCCAACTTTGGGACGAGAAAGAAGAGTAGAAATAAAAAGGAGTATGGCACATTCAGGAATCTGAAAGTAGCTTAATGGACTTCCAATGAGAGGAGGTAGTAAGCGGCAGGCAGGGACTACATCATTCAGGTCCTAATAATTGTAGTTACCATTTATTGAACACAGACCTGAACACTGTACTATTTTATGTGTAGTAGCTTATGTAATCCTCCCAACAACCCTAGGAGGCAGGAGTAATTATCGCTCACATCTTTTAGATGAGGAAACCAAGTCTCAGTGAGATTTAGTAACTTTCCTCTGATCCCTTACCTAGCAGGTACCCAAGCTTCTAAGTTACACTTCCTTTATGGATCATATATTTTTTTAAATGTTTATTTTTTTATTTTTGAGAGACAGAATACAAGGAGGGGAGGAGATGGGAGAGAGGGAGACACAGAATCCAAAGCAGGCTCGAAGCTCCGAGCTGTCAGCACGGAGCCCGATGCGGGGCTTGAACCCATGAACCGTGAGATCATGACCTGAGCCGACGTCAGACGCTCAACCGACTGAGCCACCCAGGTGCCCCCCTTTATGGATCATATTAAGGATTATGGCCTTTAAGAGCAATGGGAAGCACGAAGAATTTTAAGCAAATTTGCATTTCAGAAAGATCACTCGCTGCTACAGAGTATATAAAACAGATTGCAAGGAGCCAAGGGGGACGTAAGGAGACCACTTGGGTTCCTGCTGCAGAGCAGAAAGGAGATGGACTCCTTTCTGGTGGACTAGGATGGTAACAGTGAGGTAGATGAATTCATTCATTTATTATCTTGATCGATAAATGTTTAATGAGCTCCTAAAAGAGTGCTAGGACACAAAAATGACAAAAGTAGATGTGGTCTCCACCCTCAGAGTCTATCTGAGAGAGAGAAGAGACAGGAATTAGTGGAGTTGAATATGAGGGTGATGATAAAGGGGGAGTCTGGGATGATTTACTGGCTTGAGGTTAGCTCCAACATCCTCGCCCTTTCCACCTCATTGCTCTCCTAGGATTGTGTATGTTCAGGTGGGGAGCTGGGAGTGGGGGTGGGGACAGGGGGGTATGGGAGGGGTGCTAACTGGTAAAGTTAGAAAAGAAGACCAACAACAGGGGCACTTGGGTAGCTCAGTTAAGTGTCTGACTCTTGGCTTTGGCTCAGGTCATGATCTCACAGTTTGAGAGTTCAAGCCCCGCATCAGGCTCTCTACTGTCATCACAGAGCCAGCTTCAGATCCTGTCCCCCGTTGTCTCTGCCCCTTCCCGGCTGGTTCTCTCTCCTATCTCAAAATAAATAAATAAACTTAAAAGAAAAAAAAAAGACCAATGACAGCTCAGGAAGAGCTTTGGTATGCCATCCTCCTCAGCTCAGACTCTATTCTGGAGACTTCAGGGAGCCATTGAAAATGTGTAAGCAAGAAAATGGCTTGACCAAATACACATGTTAGCAAGATCAAGATTTATCCTTTCTGAATCTTCGAATTCCTCCAGGGCTACGGAAGCTAATTTGAGAGGGTGAGAAAGCTCAAATCTTCTTTTCACAGTCTGCCCTCTCGTGGCCAGAGGAAAACCAGCAAGTCCCAACTCCACAGGTTTGTAAGGGGCAGCCCCCTCGATCTGCCCTCAGTGTCACAGCTCCTGCGCCTCTCAGCAAGTTCTGTTGCTCAGTCTTCAGCAGAGACCAGCCATTCATTCCAGGATTCCGCCAGCTTCATGGACACCACTCTGTCTCCGACTACGGAGAACCCTCTTCTGAGAACTCTCACTAGCCTAGTCCCCAAGCTCCCACGCGGACTGCTGCACTTGGTGCTACACTGCCTCTCTCTCAGTAAGCAGCCCTATGGAGGTGGCAAAGGCCAGCACTGCTGCCCTCAGGTGGCAACCTAGTGAAGTGCATATTGCTTTTCCCCTGCAACCGTTCCCTCTCAGAAGGTCAGTTCTTTAAACTTGGTGTTTTATTGAGCATCCACTTCGTTTACATTCTACTTATAAAAGGATCCGAGCGCCTGGGTAGCTCAGTCAGTTAAGCATTCGACTCTTGATTTCGGCTCAGGTTTTGATCTCACTGTTCGTGAGATGGAGCCCTGCTTCCGGCTCTGTGCTGACAGCGCTTGGAGTCAGCTTGGGATTCTCTCTCTCCCTCTCTCTCTGCCCCTCCCCAGCTCATGCTTACTCTCTCTCTCTCTCTCTCAAAATAAATAAACACTTAAAAAAAAAAAGGATAGTACCCCCTTCTACTCTCTGGTTCAAATCTAAGGAAGAAATGTGGAGGAAGAAAAAGCAGGAACTCCTCCTCCCCATGAATCCAGCATTGTCATCATCACCATTACCAGCAACAGGCCCCGGAAAACAACTCTTCACAGTCTTGAGAACAGAGAGTAGGGCAGATATAGGGTAGCCTTTTCAAGGACATCTGCTTTCCTTGAAAAGAGATATTCTCCTTCTCTCATATCTATATCCTTGTCTCTTTGCCCTAGGATCCCTGTGCTTCTAAGATGAGGTTCTGATAATGACCATCACAATATAAGGCAGTCTTATTAGTCTATGGACCTTAGAAATAAAAACTGGAATCACTTCTCAAAAATCCAGATTGATTTTAAACACTCTCTGGCAATGTTCCTTTGGCATCCTTGCCAATGTGCTAACGAATCGGGCCACAGTCTCCTCCACTCATTGACTCAGCACTTAGTGGCAAAGCGACCCTTTTAAGTCTCATCTCAGCTAAGACAGCTCCTCTACCTGCTAAAAGGGTGATTTTGTGAATTAAACGTTGATGCTGTTTTTCTGATCTAGCAGATACACACCACCCACAGATAATTTATTCCAGAATTTCTTTTAAAGCCAGGGGCTTTAAGATTTCTGACCGACAGATTCCCTCCCCCATTCAAGCCCTCTATTCATCCAGGAATTTGCGATGGAAATAGTACTGCTGGCTAGAGTAGAGCACATACCAGTGCTGCTGAGAGCTGAGTGGCCGTTGCCATGGGGGCCAGTGTTTGTACAGAACTGCCTATACGAGGTGGTGGCCTTGAGGGCCGCTTAGATTCAGAGGATTCTAGAACTGAGCCAACCCCTCTCACTTTGCCAATGAGGAATTTGAGGCCCAAAGACTTAAGTTAAATAACTTAATGGAAGGTCCAAGGGCAAGTTAGCGTCAGAGTGGTGCTCTTTGCAATGCGTCACCCTTTTCATTAAAACACTCATGCTGGTTGGACGGGTGTTCCGCCAGCCGTTCCCACTCGTGCCACTGTGCTATTCCAGCACCACCAATTCCAGAGAAAAGTGCCAGGAACTGTGGGACTGGCAACGGTGGCTCGTAAATATCCTTGCATGTGTATGCATGTGTATTCTTGCACCAAATTACTTGTGCATACCTAGAAGTAAGTGATTGTGCTAACTAGGTATTTGTATAACTGTCTGATTACATGGAATTCCTTAAGCCTCGGTGTCCTCAGGAGTGAAATTCAGATAAGAAATAATACCTATCTCAAAGGATTGAGGTAATGTATTGAAAGCACTTAGGTACAGTAGCTGCCATATAATAAGCGTTGGGTATTATATTATTTCTACTATGTCTTTCTAATGGAATATGTCAGGGATTGCCCTGAAAGCTTTAATTTTGGGGGTGCCTGGGTGGCTCACTTGGTTAAGCATCCTACTTCGATTCAGGTCATGATCTCACAGTTCGTGAGTTCGAGTCCCGCATTGGGCTCTGTGCTGACAGCTTCGTTTCCTCTGTCCCCCTCTCTCTCTGCCCCCTCTCAAAAATAAACATTAAAAAAAATTAAAAGGCTTTCTTTTTTTTTCATTTGATTTTCACAATAACTCTTTGAAGTAGGCCCTTTCACTTTCTATGTAGCACTGATGAGAAAACTAGGCCTAGGGATGTTGAGTAACTTACATAAGGTCACAGGGCTAGCAAGAATCAAAACCAGGTCTGCATAACATTAATGCTCTGAATCTTAACCATAAAGTTATACTGTCTCTCCTACAGAAAAGCAGAGGAATAACTGAGCTATTCTAGTATCTTTGGATTTGTTTGCTGGAACTCGAAATTCAAATACATTAGATACATATTGCATGTGAAATGGCCTGGCTCATCCATCTAAATACATTATAATTAAAGCCACTGAAACTGTAAGCAAATAATTTGTTCTCACTCCCCTTTAATTACAGTTCTTTACAGAGACACTACTTAGCCATTTTGTACAAGAAACAATTTCTCAATGAATGAATGCCGTTTTATTCAATATCCTGTTGTTTCTAAACTCCTAGTTGGTCGTGGTGAGACCTATGTAAAATATACTAATCTCTTGAAATCAACACAAAATTCTTGAGATCCTACTTATCTGATTATCTATTCTTTAAAATCTCCTTGGGCATAAGAGACAGAAATTAAACATTTAAAAAAAATGTTTATTTGAAAGAGAGACCAGGGGAGGGGCAGAGAGAGATAGAGAGAGAGAGAGAGAGAGAGAGAGAATCCTGAGCAGGCTGTGCTATCAGCACAGAGCTTGACGCAGGGCTCAAACCCGCAAACCACGAGATCATGACCTGAGCTGAAATCAAGAGTCAGACACTTAACTGACTGAGCCACCCAGGCGCCCCAAATCATTTTTCTTTAATAGATATTCTTCCATTCTTTTTATTAACATTTATTTATTTTTGAGACAGAGAGAGACAGAGCATGAACGGGGGAGGGGCAGAGAGAGAGGGAAACACAGAATCGGAAGCAGGCTCCAGGCTCTGAGCCATCAGCCCAGAGCCCGACGCGGGGCTTGAACTCATGGACCGTGAGATCGTGACCTGAGCTGAAGTTGGAGGCTTAACCGACTGAGCCACCCAGGCGCCCTGATATTCTTCCATTCTTATCAAAAATTTCAGCTTTAGGATCTTCAGAGTCCAACCCAAATTTCTCTTATAGTCACACCATTTATTTTCTATCAGATCAGTTTCAATCCAAAATTAGTTGTTCTTGGTTTTTCTCTTTTCCTATTCTCTCTTTTCTCCCTCAGTAATTTCTTCCTTTTTTTGCTTTTAATGTTTATTGTTTATTTATTTTTGAGAGAAAGAGAGAGAGAGAGACAGAATGCAAATGGGAAAGGGGCAGAGAGAGAGGGAAACACATAATCTGAAGCAGGCTCCAGGCTCTGAGCTGTCAGCACAGAGCCCAACATGGGCTCGAACTCACAAATTGTGAGATCGTGACCTGAGCCCAAGTCAGAGGCTTAACCGACTGAGCCACCCAGGCGACCCATCTCCCTCAGTAATTTCATCCATTCCTGTACCTCCAACAATCTCTGCTAGATAGAAAACTACCACATCAGAGGTGCCTGGGTGGCTCAGTCGGTTAAGCCTCTGACTTGGGCTCACGGTTTGTGATCTCACAGTTTGTAAGTTCGAGCCCCATGTTAGGCTCTGTGCTGACAGCTCAGAGCCTGGAGCCAGCTTCAGATTATGTGTCTCCCTTTCTCTCTGCCCCTCCCCTGCTCACATTCTGTCTGTCTCTCTCTCAAAAATAAATAAACATTAAAAAAAAAAACACCTACCACATCAATCGTATTTGTTCAATAAATATTAATTAACTTCTTGCTGTGTGCTACGATGTGTATCGCACTGGTCCAGTCAGACATCTATCCTAAACTCCAGTCCAGATATCTGTGGAACGTTTTTTCGACAGGATGACGTGAGGTGATACCCCTGTAGAAGTTGATCCGTGTAAAGAACGTACCTTGGCTTCTCTGTACTCCACTCTTGGCGTGACCTCTCTGACCCTCCTTATCCTTGCATTAGAGATACCCACAGTCTCTGGAATTCTCTGCACTCAATCTGTAAATCTTCTTTACCTCAGTCCAACTTAGAGCCTTGGTAGAAGTAACTAGTGTTATCACCCCAAAGTCAATAAAATCTAAACCGATGTTGTCACCTTCTTCACCAAACCCCACTGTGTTCTTAATTTCCTTCAGTATTCTATTTGGTAGAAGCACTATTTGTCTGAAATTTCCCTAGACCTCCTGATTGCCCTGATGCAATCCATCCCCATTTAGTAACTAAGATAATGTTAAACGCAAAGCAAATCATGTTATTCCCCTGCTTAAAACCAGCCCTTAACTTCCCTTTGCTCTAAGAATATACTTCAAATTCCTTACCGGGGCTTAGAAGAACCCCTGAGTGATCTGGCCTCTACCCACATATCTACTCTCATCTTACGCCACTCCTCTTGCTGTGCTCCAGCCACACTGGCCTCTTTTCAATTCCTGGAAAATGCAAAACTCTTGCTGTGAGGTTTTAGCAAAAGCTCTTCCTTCTGCTCTTGTCATGGTCTCTTTCTTATCCTTTGAGTCTTGGTTTGAAGCTATTTCCCTTCTCCAACCTGGCCTCCAACCATTATTCTTTGTCATGGCTCCATTTGTTTCCTCATGGCATGTATCCCAAATTATAACGTTATATATACATTTTTATTATTTGAAAAAATTTTTTAATGTTTTTAAATTTATTTTTGAGAGACAGAGTGTGAGCAGGGGAGGGGCAGAGAGAGACAGAAATATAGAATCTGAAGCAAGCTCCAGGCTCTGAGCTGTCAGCACAGAGCCCAACCTGGGGCTTGAACTCATGAAGGGGAAGATCATGACCTGAGTCAAAGTCGGCCACTTAACCAACTGAGCCACCCAGGTGCCCCAATAATGTTACATATTTTTAGAATATACCTATTTGTGGTCTGACTTCTCTACCTGGACTGGAGGCTCCATGAAGGCAGGGACCATGTCTGCTTAGTTCATCAATGCATGTCCTGCATTTAGCAGAGTGCCTGGTATATAGTAAGTGCTCATAACTGGTAACTGATATAATTTCTAGTGAACTCCCTTTCTCATTCTGTAAAATGGCTGCTTCAGATTCTCTTTAAACTACCTTCTCTAATCTCCACCTCTTTTTCTTTGTTTATTTATTTATTTTGAGGGAGGGAGGGAGGGAGAGGGAGAGAGAGAGAGAGAATGAGAATCCTGAGCAGGCTTCACACTCAGAGCACAGCCCAACAAGGAGCTCCATCCCATTACCCTGGGATTATGACAAGAGCTGAAATCGAGAGTTGGATGCTTAACTGACAAGCCACTCAGGTGCCCCTCTAATCTCCACCTCCTTAAAATCTGACCACAAATTGCCATCCTAGTCTCACTTCCTTAATGAGGAAAATTCTCATAATTTCCTTAAATGCCCTACATTTGAGTGCCCCTGGAACACTCAACTATCACACCTTCTGTTCATTGTTCATGCTATTTCTCTGCCAGAAATACCTACTCTCTACCCACTTCCCAGCCCTTGTTATCATATTGCCAGTGCAAATGGCACATTTCCTCTTCCACTTTTCCTAATAGCCTATAATAACCCACTCCCTTGTAAGCATTCTCAAAGCCTTTCACAATATTTTTACATAAAAGTTCCCACATTTGGGGCACCTGGGTGGCTCAGTCAGTTAAGCCTCTGACTCTTGATTTCGACTCAGGTCATGATCTCATGGTTTGTGAGTTGGGACTCCATATCGGGCTCTGTGCTGACAGTGAGGGAGTCTGCTTAGGATTCTTTCTCCTTCTCTCCCTGCCCCTCTCCCGTGCATGTGTGCACATATGTGTGTTCTCTCTCTCTCTCTTTAAGACTTAAAAAAATATTTAAAAAAAGATAAAAATAAAGAAGTTTCCACATTTTATCTGTTGCTTGTGTGGGTCTCTTACCATGGAGAGTGAATTATTTAGAGATAAAGGATTTGTTTCTTCTTTCTTATTTTTTAAAGTCATCTCTACACCCAACGTGGAGCTCAAACTCATGACCCTGAGACAAAGAATCACATGTCCCATTGAGTGAGCCAGCCAGGTGCCCCTGTTTTCTTTAAATCCTCACCGTCTAGCACAGCTTTTGATGCATGGTATACAGTCAATATATAGTAATCAAATTAATAAAGCCAGAACAGAACACCTCTAAAAGAAATTCAAAGCTTGTCCCAGAAACTAGTAAAAAGACACTTGATAGTATTCTGAGAAAAGGCAGGTGGTATGTTCTTCTCTTCAAAAGCCACAGAAATCTTCAAGAAGACTCTCTTTGGATATTCTTCCCATATGGAAAAAACAGAGAAATCCAGGAATGAAGTGAAAATTGGGTGAAATCAGGGCTCCTTGAGCTGACTGCTAAGTCTTTAAGAAAATTAGTGCTCGTTACTTTTTTTACAAAGTGAAAACCACCTCTTTCTTTTCCTCTTTCTTTCTTTCTTTTTAAAAAAGATTTTATTTTTAAGTAATCTCTACAGCCAACGTAGGGCTCGAATCCACAACCCTGAGATCAAGAGTCACATGCTCCACTGACTGAGCCAGTCAGGTGCCCCAATATTATCTGTTTCTAACACTGCCTGGCACATAGCAAATGTTCAATAAATGATAGCTATTGGAGTAATAGCAATATTAGCATTATCATCACCATCATCAAGTAGATAACCACAGGGTGTTAGACACTTCCTTTAATTTTCAATAATGAATTAAAGATGCATTCTTTTTCTGATAAAGACATTAAGACTTAGAAGAGTGAAGTCGTTTGACCAAAGTTTCAGACTCAGGATTGAAATTATGACTGAAATCTGAATGTTTTTAATTCCACTATGTTAATGGCAGGAGAAACAGCTTCCTGTTTAGTTACTTAGAATAACAATTCCCAAGACTAATATTATTATTCATACTTAACTTGATTCCTTGGACATCAGCCACTTTTTTTTTTTTTTCCAGATTAGGCCCTCCAATGCTAAAATAAAAGTCATAATGGGCTAAAACCAAATACAGGTGGGCAGACATTTTGGACCTAAAAACCTAACAGTTTTAAAATTCCACTTCTGGTATTTATCCAAAGAAGACAAAAACACAAATTAAAAACGATATATGCACCCCTATGTTCATTGCAGCATTATTTACAATAGCCAAGATATAAAAGCAACCTAGCTGTCCATCAATAGATGAATGGATAAAAATGATGTGGTATGTATATATACAACGGACTGTTACTCAGTCATAAAAAAAGAATGAAATCTTGCCATCTGTGACAACATGGATGGACCCAGAGGATACTATGCTAAGTGAAATGAGTGAGACAGAGAGAGACCAATACCATCTGATTTCATTTATATGTGGAATCTAAAACCCAAACCAAACCAAGAAAACAACAGAGACGGCCCCACAAATACAGAGAACAAACTCATGATTGCCAGAGGGGAGGTGGGATGGGGAGGTGGGTGATATAGGTGCAGGAGATTAAGAGGTACAAACTTCCAGTTATACAAGAAACAAGCCAAAGGATGTAAAGTACAGTGTAGGAAATATAGTAAAGAATATTGTGATAACTGTAGAGTGACAGGCAGTAACTACACTCTTCGTGTGAGCATTTTGTAATATATATAAATGCTGAATCACTATGTTGAATACTGGAAACTAATATAATACTGTATCTCAACTATACTTCGTTAAAGAAAAAGAAAACCCGGGGCGCCTGGGTGGCTCAGTCGGTTAAACGTCCGACTGCAGCTCAGGTCACGATCTCGCCGTCCGGGAGTTCGAGCCCCGCGTGGCTCAGAGCCTGGAGCCTGCTTCGGAATCTGTCTCCCTCTCTCTCTGCCCCTCCCCCGTTCATGCTCTGTCTCTCTCTGTCTCAAAAATAAATAAAAAACGTTAAAAAAAAATAAAAAAAAAGAAAAAGAAAACCCTAATGGCCACACCTGGTAACAATTAACCTTGCAACCTATAAGAGACTCTTAAATACGGAGAACAAACTGAGGGTTGCTGAAGGGGAGGTGGGTTGGGGGATGGGCTACATGGGGGATGGGCATTAAGGAGGACTTGTTGGGATGAGCACCGGGTGTTATATGTAAGTGATGAATCACTAACTTCTTCTACACCTGAAACCAGTTTTACCATATATGTTAACTAACTAGAATTGAAATAAAAATTTGACAATTAACCTTATTTACAATACAGAACCTCCTCCGGTGCCTGGGTGGTTCAGTTGGCTAAGCATCTGACTTCAGTTTAGGTCATGATCTCGCCAGTCCTGAGTTCCAGACCTGCCTCCGGCTCTGTGCTGACAGCTCGAAACCTGGAGCCTGCTTCGGATTCTGTCTTCCTCTCTCTCTGCCCCTCCCCCACTCACATTCTGTCTCTGTCTCCCTCTCAAAAATAAATAAACATTAAAAAAAAAAAACAAAAACAGGGGCGCCTGGGTGGCTCAGTCAGTTAAGCGTCCTACTTCAGCTCAGGTCACAATCTCGCGGTCCGTGAGTTCGAGCCCCGCGTCGGGCTCTGGGCTGATGGCTCAGAGCCTGGAGCCTGCTTCCGATTCTGTGTCTCCTCTCTCTCTGCCCCTCCGCCGTTCATGCTCTGTCTCTCTCTGTCTCAAAAATAAATAAACGTTAAAAAAAATTTTTTTTAAAAACAAACAAACAAAAAAAAAACAACCAAAAAAACCCAAAAACAACACAGAGCCTCAGGCTCATACGCTACCCCTTGAGGCTTGAAGAAATCAGATTGCTAAAGAGCCTTTTTCTAGAGGTTCATTTCTTATCCGGTACTCATGCCCTTCTACCCTCCTTATTTTCTACTAACTGTTCATTTTCTAAAAACTCAGAGGATAAAGCTCGGAAACGGGTCCAGAAGATGGGAAAAAGTGAGGAGAAGTGCTATTGTTGACATTATCCCAATATTCCCAGAAACCCAGGTCAGACCAGGACATTTTTGGTGCCCTAATTATTTTACTCTGTCCAAAACTGGATCAGGTTTTTGACAGTCTGACTTCCTTTTGATGAGAGAAAAACCCAGAGATGGGCCAGATTCCTGCCAGGAAGCCCTACATTTCACTTGGCTAATATTCTTTCATAAAGAACCGAATCAAAGTCCTCTCTTTGGTGACATAATGTTAACATTTTTCTCTGTGATCCTCACCTTGGAACTACCTTTGTTACAGCATTTGTTATTGTATTACTTTTTAAATGTTTATTTTCATTTTTGAGAAAGACAGAGAGAGACAGAGAGAACATAAGCAGGTGAGGGGCAGAGAGAGAGGGAGACACAGAATCTGAAGCAGGCTCCAGGCTCTAAGCTGTCAGTACAGAGCCTGACATTGGACTTAAACTCATGGGCAGGGAGATCATGACTTGAGCCGAAGTAGGACACTTAACCAATTGAACAACCCAGGCGCCCCTGTATTAAAAATGTTTGATTACCTGTTGCTCCCCTTCATTTTGCTATGAGGAAATAGAAATTTATCTCTATTCTCCCTCTAACAGTAGCAATTACAGAGTGGTTGATACATTGGAGATGATCAAGAAATGATAGCTAAACAAATTGATGCACAGGGGATGCCTGGATGGCTCAGTCAGTTAAGCGTCCACTCTTGATTTTAGCTCAGGTCACGATCTTACGGTTTGTGAGTTCCAGCCCGGAGTCAGGCTCTATGCTGACCGCAGGGAGCCTGCTTGGGATCCTCTTTCTCCCCCTCTCTCTCTCTCACAAAATAAATAAACATTTAAAAAAATGCACAGTTGCAGAGGATATACTTTTGCATTATTTGGACCTGTATCTTTGTATCATACTACATGATTAACTAGATGATAAACTTCAGTTTGCCCTATTCATCTTTATATCTTCCACAGCATCAGTTTTCAAGAAATATGTTTTTTTTTAATTTAATTAGAAAAAATTTTTTAATGTTTATTTTTGAGGGAGAGAGAGAGAGTGCATGTGTGTGAGCAAGTGGGGGAAGGGCACAGAGAGGAAGGGAGAGACAGTCCCAAGCAGGCTTTGCACTGTCAGTGTGGAGTCCGAGGCAGGGCTCAATTTCAGGAACCGTGAGATCATAACCTGAGCCAAAGTCAGGAGTTGGATGCTTCACAGACTGAGCCACCCAGGTGCCCTCGGCAGGGCAGAGGTTTAAATCAAGCCCTGGGGGGCTCCTGGGTGGCGCAGTCGGTTAAGCGTCCGACTTCAGCCAGGTCACGATCTCGCGCTCCGTGAGTTCGAGCCCCGCGTCAGGCTCTGGGCTGATGGCTCGGAGCCTGGAGCCTGTTTCCGACTCTGTGTCTCCCTTTCTCTCTGCCCCTCCCCCGTTCATGCTCTGTCTCTCTCTGTCCCAAAAATAAATAAAAAACGTTGAAAAAAAATAAAAAAAAAATGTTTAAAAAAAAAAGATGTTTAAATCAAGCCCTGGCTCTTCTAGATTCTAGCTGTGAGACGTAGACAAGTTATTCCAACTGCATAGCATAAACCTTTATTTTCCCATCTCTAAAATAGGGATGATAAAAATAGTACTTACTGTAGCTACCCAATGAAGACTAAGTAAGGTCATGCAATAAAGCACAGAGCACATAGTGATTATTCAGTGAATGTTAGTTCTTGTTATTATTAGTGTTATCAGAAGATGGTGTGAGGAGATCTGCCTGATAGGATGAACACATGGTCCACATCGGGGGCCTGAAGGCTGGAGTGCAGTAAGTGAGGTGGGGCAAATTGATAGAGACTGTGGTATTTGTATTTATTTTCAAAAGGTACATGGAGATTTAGAGGGAAGAGAAGATCTCCAACCCCAAGAAGGAAAGGAATTAACTGTGGGATTTTTGAGATCAAACACAACAGCTAGGTGGCAATAAAAACACAGAAGGAAACTGCAGATAGGCAAATTGTTGACTAAAAAAAGATAGGAAATGAGCACTAGTTGGATGATGATAGCTGTATTGATTCTAGATTCTAGCTGTATTGAGAACACTTCTCTTTTCTAAATTGGATTTGTATATGGGTAATAAACCTTAATTTTAGGGGAGCCTGGCTGGCTCAGTCGGTAGATCATACAACTCTTGATCTCAGGGCTGTAAATTCGAGCTTTGTGTTGGATGTAGAGATGGCATAAAAATAAATTCTTGGGTCGCCTAGGTGGCTCAGTCAGTTAAGCATCTGACTCTTGATTTGGCTCAGGTCGTGATCTCACGGGTGTGTGATTGAGTCCCGTGTCAGGCTCTGTGCTAACAATATGAAGCCTGTTTGAGATTCTCTCTTTCCCTCTGTCTTTGCCTCTCTCCTGCGCACGCACATACGCGCACTCTCTCTCTCTCAAAATAAATAAATATTTAAAAATAAATTGACAAATCTTTAAAAAGCAAACAAAACAAACTCTTAATTTTATTTACTCATGTATTTGCTCATTCACACATTCATTTATTCAACAAAATGTACACACCAGAGACAATAAGAGTGCCTACCATATAGAGTTGTCATGAATTAAATGGATTAATTCCTGTAAAGCACAGTTCATAAAGTTGCTTTTGCACATCCTATTAGGGAATTAGATCTGAGCTTCTAAGAGTTGTTTTCAACCTGTTTATATTAAGGCTCACTAGTTAACTGGCAACCCAGAGCTGTTGTATTCCATGTTCTTGTTAGAAATATAGTCTAGAACTCACTGCCATTCCATACTTTTCAAAAGCTTAGCTGGGAAAAATAACCTTTGTGGAGAATATACAAGTTTATCCATTTATCATTTTGAGGACTTTTTGAGGTCTTGGATCTCTTTGAAATTTAATGAAAGCAGGAGTTCTCAATCCAAAAAGTCTTAAAAATCAATGAGCTTTTGTTTATGTGGGTTATATCTACCAATAATTACTATATTAGAAATTAAAATAAAGAAATAATTATTTTATTTTAAAATAAGAATAAACGAATTGCTTGTTGACAGAAATAACATATTTTTTATGAAATGTAGCTATATTTTCCAAAACAACAAAAAAATGTAATAAAAACAGTGTCAATGTTTTATATTTTTACCAAGTTCTTTAATGTCTGCTTTAGCTAGATTTTCATATGTGCCTCCACATTCAGTCTGTTGCAATATGTTGTTTTTAGCTGAGGTATATGAAGAAAATATGGCCTCATATAGATATGCATTTGGAAAAGGAGGAATTATTTTAATAGATTTTTCAGAAAATTGTGGTTATTCTTTGATACTACATGGAAACTTAACAAGTGGTAATTTCTTTTTATTTAATGTTTATTTATTTATTTTGAGAGGCGGAGAGAGTGCAGTTGGGGAGGGGCAGAAAGAGGGGGAGAGAGAGAATCCCAAGCAGGCTCCGTGCTGTCAGCCCAGGGCCCCACGTGGGGCTCCATCTTACAAACTGTGAGACCAAGAACTGAGCTGAAACCAAGAGTCAGACATTCAACTGACTAAGCCACCCACGTGCCCCAACAGGTGGTAATTTCTCGAAGTTTAGTGGCAGTGTAGAATCTGAAACCATCATATCAATGAGCTTTTTGTTTTTTCTGTTTCATTAAAATCCACTGGTCTTTCTTGTTCTTTGAATGGATCTTTTACACCTTAATTGGTCATTTGAAAATATGAGTTCACTGGGTTATGAAGAGCTTCCAAATGCTGACACATTTCATCATACCATATTTTATTTAATTAATTAATTAATTTATTTATTTGCTTGTTTATTTATTTATTTTTATTAAAGTTTATTTTTATTTATTTTGAGAGAGAGATAGAAAGCAAACGGGGGAGGCGCAGAGAGAGAGGAACTCAGAATCCCAAGCAGGCCGTGCGCTGTCAGCTCAGAGCCGGATGCAGGGCTCCAACTCACTACCCGTGAGATCATGACCTGATCTGAAGTCAAGAGCTGGACGCTTAACCAATTGAGCCACCCAGGTGCTCCTATTTTTTTTAAGATTCTATTTTTAAGTAATCTGCACACCTAATGTGGGGCTCGAACTCATGACGCCAAGATCAAGAGTCACATGCTTTACCAACTGAGCCAGCTAGGCTCCCCTTCATTATACAGTATTTTTTTAAAGTTTTTATTCATTTTTTAAAGTTTATTTATTTTTGAGCGACAGCACGAGTAAAGAAGGGGCAGAGAGAGGGAGGGAGAGTGAGATTCCCAGGAAGGCTCCATACTGTCAGTGCAGAGCCCGAAGCGGGCCTCCAACTCACGAACTGTGAGATCGTGACCTGAGCCAAAATCAAAAGTCGGATGCCTAACCAACTGAGCCACTCAGGCGCCCCTAAGTTTTTATTTATTTTGAGAAAAAGAGAGAGACAGAGAGACTAAGGGAGGTGCAGAGAGAGAGATACAGAGAATCCCAAGCAGGCCCCACACTGTCAGCACAGAGCCCAACGTGGGGCTTGAACCCACAAACTGCGAGATCATGACCAGAGCCAAAATTGAGAGTCAGAGGCTTCACTGACGGAGCCACGCAGGTGCCCCACACAATATTTTAAAAACAAATGTATCATCATCAGAAAAATCTTTTAAGTACGGGGAAGCTGTTGAGCTCATGGTGGTCGAAATAAGTTTTCTAAAATTCTAATCTTGGTTTGAAAACTCAAATTTTATCATTGACAGGAAAGGCTGTCAATGATTTTTCGGGAAGTTCAGGCTCACTTTGTTCGCTTCTGAGAAAATTTCAGCCAAGTGTCCAAGTCTGCGCAGCCATAGTTTGTTAGTCATTGTCTCAAGTAAAAATGGTAGTCAATAGGAAAAGCAGCTACCTCAGGTCACGACTCAATGAATCACTTAACTATTTTTCCTCCAGACCAGCCATCAGTTGCTCTTACACATGCAGCGCAAGTGCCTCATAAATCCTTCCCATTCGTCATACAGACCAGTTAAAGGCACAGTTCCTGAAGGGTCAAGACTGAATAAAATTAATAAGTTTCACTGCTTCATAGAGGATATTCTTAAGTAAAACAGCATCCTTTTTTTAAAAATTGCAAGTAGATGGCAGTAAAGAATACAATGAGCCCTAGTATGGTTTGGTGTCACCACTTGATTTGTGTTAAAGCATTTGCAATTTTTTTTAAGTTTATTTATTTATTTTGAGGGTGGGGTGAGGGGCAGAGAGAGAGAGAGAGAGAGAGAGAGAGAGATGCACAGCCTGACAGGGGACTCCATCGCACCGTTCAGGAGATCACGACCTGAGATACCAAGAGTCAGATGCTTAACTGAATGAGCCAGCCAGGTGCCAGGCATTTGCAATTTTACCCACCATTTGTGCAAATGGCAACATCTTGGTGTTAATATATGCATAGAAACCATTCTCCCCTACCCCAAAGATTCCCAGATCACACTTTGAATATTACTGTTCCGAAGGCTTTCTACCCAAAGTATTTTCTGAAGATCAGCAGTGGCGTCAGAAGGGCAGACTCTCAGGCCTAACCCCAGTTATACTGAATCAATATCTGCATTTTAACAAAATCCTTAGGTGTTTGGTATCGTATTAACTTTGCACATTAGAATCACCTCATAACGGCACCTGGGTGGCTCAGTCAGTTAAGTGTCCAACTTCAGCTCAGGTCATGATCTCACGGTTCGTGGGTTTGAGCCCTGCATCGGGCTCTGTGCTGACAGCTCAGAGCCTGGGGCCTGCTTCAAATTCTGTGTCTTCCTCTCTCTCTGCCCCTCCCTGCTTGCACTCTGTCTCTGTCTCTCTCTTTCTCAAAAATAAATAAACATTAAAAAATTAAAAAAAAAATAGAACTACCTTGTGAACTTTTAAAACATTGCCATATCCAGGCTCCCTAAGACTGACTAAATCAGGATGTCTGGAGACCCTGGCATTGGTATTTTTTAAAAGCTCCTCAGGTTATTCTAATGTGTGGTTAAATTTGAGGACTACTGCTCTAGACTTTCCCCTCACAGAAAAATACATCTACTCATGGACACATTTTCCCCCTGTTTAAAAAAGACTTTCTTTGGGCGCCTGGGTGGCTCAGTTGGTTAAGTGTCCAACTTCCGCTCAGGTCATGATCTCACCAGTTTGCAAGTTCAAGCCCTGCATTGGGCTCTGTGCTGACAGCTCAGAGCCTACAGCCTGCTTCCAATTCTGTGTCTCCCTTTCTCACTTTCTGCCCCTTCCCCGCTCATGCTCTGTCTCTAAGAAGTAATAATTAAATGTTAAAAAATTAAAAAAAAAAAAGACTTTTTTTTTTAGAGCAGTTTTAGGTTCACAGGAAAATTGAATGGAGGATACAGAGGTTTCCCATATACTTCCTGCCCCCACACACGTAGCTTCTCCCATTACCAACATCCCCACCACAGTGGTACATATGTTGCAATTGAATCCACACTGACACATCATAAACCTTCAAAGTGACACAGTATTTTTGTATACAATTCTAGAGAATTTAGAATACCTTAAATGTTGCTCATGAACCCCAGTTCAAGAACTTTTACACTAATCCTTTAAACTAAAGAAGCGTTGATCTAATAAAACCAGAAGAGAGTTGCTTATCTTCTGGGCAGCAGAATAAAAATAAAATAATAATAATAATAATAATAATAATAATAATGTAGTAATTAATACAATAATTATTAAATTATACTAATAATTAAAATTATTATTATTATTTGCTTTTACTGAATGGTATATGGCTGTAATGTTTTCAGCTTTTATTAGAGGCACTGTAAGAAACAGCCCTTCAAAATTGATCTCCATGCTTACCATAAGGAGGATGCTGTTGAAGGTGACATTGCTCACAAGATTTGCAATCAGAGAAGACACAGGAAAAATTGATGTCAAGCCTTATCTTCAGGAAAAGTAGTGATTTTCCTAAAAACAAGGCTGCTTTTGCCTGTGAACACTGCCAGTACTGTTGTAACTTATCACATTTTCATCTTTTTGTTAGTTGCCAAGGAGCTTAAAGTAAAAGTTGTTTTTGACCTTATTAGCAAGCACATAGAACTTCATGGTATGCATGTTTTTGTAATTCCCTCATTCTTGGCTCTATTTTACTTGCCTCCCCTTATATGCCCTTTGCTTCACCTTTCTTATATATACTTTACATATATATATGTATATATTTAAGTTTATGTATTTATTTTGAGAGAAAGAGACAGAGATCGTGAGCAGGGGAGGGGCAGAGAGGGAGAGAGAATCCCAAACAGGCTCCATGCTGCTAGCGCGGAGCCTGACATGGGGCTCGAACCCACAAACCATAAGATCGAGACATGAGCTGAAATCAAGAGTTGGAGGCTTAACTGACTGAGCTACCCAGGTGCCCCTTATATATAATATATTTTGTCTTGCTCTTGGCTTTCACAACTTTCTAAGCCACCTTAAGTTCTCTTTGCAATAAGACAAACTATAGATGAATGAATTGAGTTCAATTATAAAATAAGGTGATTCCATAAAGCCCCATCCTGGAATCTCCATTAAAGACAGAGCTAGTCATTTTTCTTAGATGGGCTTTTATTTATTTATTTATTTATTTATTTATTTATTTATTTTTAATTTTTTTTTTCAACGTTTTTTATTTATTTTTGGGACAGAGAGAAACAGAGCATGAACGGGGGAGGGGCAGAGAGAGAGGGAGACACAGAATCGGAAGCAGGCTCCAGGCTCTGAGCTGTCAGCACGGAGCCCGACGCGGGGCTCGAACTCACGGACCGTGAGATCGTGACCTGAGCTGAAGTCGGATGCTTAACCGACTGCACCACCCAGGCGCCCCTAGATGGGCTTTTAGATCAGATACTCTAAATGTATTTAATAGTCATGAAATAAATATTTATTATCTACTTTCTGTCAGGCTCTAGGCTGGGCAACTCATCAAGAAGTAAAGGAGCCCACTTTTCTTTTTTGCCCTAGAAAACAAGATGTTTATTCTGCCCTGTAAGCACCCGCTTTTCTTTCTTTCTTTTTAATGTTTATTTATTTTTGAGAGACAGAGAGACAGAACACAAGCAGAGGAGGACAGAGAGAGGGAGACAAACAATCTGAAGCAGGCTCCAGGCTCTGAGCTGTCAGCACAGAGCCTGACGCGGGGCTTTAACTCACGAACCGTGAGATCATGACCTGAGCCAACGTCAGACGCTTAACGGACTGAGCCACCCAGGCGCCCCCAGCTTTTCTTTTGTAATAGAAAAGCTAAATAGAAGGGAGGGAGTAGACAAGTCCTCCAAGTGAGAATAGAAAAAAGTTATTGATGATTTAAAAATCTTTATATTCTTTGACCTGGTAATTCTGCTTCTGAAAATTTTCCTATGAAAATAATTCAACAGAAGAATAAAAAAGTATATATGTGAAGGCGGATTATCTTTATCATAGTGAAAAATAGGTTTTTAAGCAAGGGTGTCAGATGGGCAATAGTAACAGCTACTTCTTAGAAAGGTGTGATAATTAAATAAGAAAATGCACGCAAACTACTTGGTGTAGTGCAAGGCAAAAAATAAATGCTTCATAAAAGATGCCTGGCATATATAGTCAACTAATATTTGACAAGGTGTCAAGAATACACCACGAAGGAAGAATAGTCACTTCAATAAATAGTGTTGGGAAAACTGGATATTCATATGGAAAAGAATAAAATTGGACCCCTATCTCATGCCAGTTGCAAAAATTAATTTGAAATGGATTAAGGACTCCAAATGTAAGACCTGGCACCATATAGTTCCCAGAAGAAAACATAGGGAAAGATGTCCTTGACATTGGTCTTGGCAATGATTTTTTGGATATGACACTAAAAGCACAAACAACAAAAGCAAAAGTAAACCAGTAGGATGACATTGAACTAAAAAGCTTCTGCACAGCAAAAGGAACAGTCAATAAAATAAAGAGGCAACCTATGGAATGGGAGAAAATATTTGCAAATCATATGTAAGATAAAGGGTTAATGCCCAAAATATATAAGGAAGACATAAAATTCAGTAGCAAAAAACCCCCAAATAATCTGATTTATAAATGGGCAGAGAACAGGAATAGACATTTTACCAAAGAAGACATGCAAATGGCAAAAAAAACCACCCCAAAAAACAAAAAACAAAAAACCATGAAAATATGCTTAGGTATAAAAAATATACTTTAGTTTTAAGTTATCTCTATGCCCAACATGGGACTCAGATTCATGACACCAAGATCAAGAGTTGCATGCTCCTGGTGTCTGGCTGGCTCATTTGGAGGAGCATATGACTCTTGATCTTGGGGTCATGAGTTCAAGCCCCACGTTGGGTTTAGAGATTACTTAAATGCATAAAACTTAAAAAAAAAAAAAGATTAGAAAAAAACTGTCACATACTCTACTGACTGAGTCAGCTAGGAGCCCTAAAAAGATGCTTAATTTTACTAATCATCAGGGAAATGTAAATCAAAACCACAATGAGGTATCACCTCACACTTGTTAGAATGGTTCTTCCTAAAAAGAAAAGATGTAAGAAATGCTGTCGATGATGTGAGGAAAATGGAACCCTTGTGCACTGCTGGTGGGAATGTAAACTGTGGAAAACAGCATGGAGGTTCTTCAAAAAATTAAAAATAGAACTACCATATGATCCAGGAATCCCACTCCTGGATATTTATCCCAAGGAAATGAAATTGCTATCTTGTAGAGCTATTTGTGCATTTCAGCATTATTTACAACAGTCAAGACATTGAAACCACCTAAATATCCATTGACAGATAAATGGATAAAGAAAATGTGAGATTATAGATATAGATATAGATATAGATATGGAATATTATTTGGCCATAGAAAGAGAATGAATTCCCATCATTGGTGACAACATGGAAACTTAGGACATTATGGTATGTGAAATAAGTTAAACAGAGAAATGCAAATACTGTATGGTCCCACTTACATGTGGAATCTAAAAAAGCTGAACTCAAAAACAGAGAGTAGATTGGTGGTAGCCAGGGGGAGGGGGGGGGCGGGAATGGGTGAAGGTGGTCATAGGGCATAAACTTCTAGTTATAAGAGGAATAAGTCCTGAGAATCTAAGGTATAGTATGGTGACCATAATTACAATACTGTCATGTATACTCGAAAGTTATGAAGAGACTAAATCGTAATTGTTCTTACCACCACCACCACAACAAAATGGCAATTATGTGAAGCGGGAGGGGGGGGGAAGGGGTTAACTAACTTTATTGTGGTGAACATCTAACAATATATGTGTATATCAAATCATCGCAGTGTACCTTAAACTTACATAATGCATTTGCCAATTGTATTTCAATACGGATGGAGGAAAAAGGTGGCTGGTCTTATGCTAGCAAGCAATCCACACCTCTGCAATGCTGATCTCCCCCTCTCTCCCAATCCTTCACACTCACACTTTAACAGACACTTGTACATTTACAGAGCTGCCTTAGGGAAGGCAGGAGAGCCATACCCAACCTCTGTTCCCCTGTCCTTCAAGTAGATCCCTGCTACCTCAATTTCCTAACTTTTATATATACATTACCTTAGAAATAGAACCTTAGAAGTTTATATATACATTACCTTAGAAGTAGAAGTAGAATTTTTGATGAATTTCTTAGGGGTGGAAGCTCAGAGGAAGAAAAGAATCAAGAATGACTCAGGCTTTTAGTAACTGAGCGGATGGTAGTGTCATTTACTAAGAAGGGACAAGCTCTGGGAAGGTCAGACTTGGAAGAAAATCAAGACTGATAGAAAAGAAAAGAAGGTCCAGGACCAAGCCTCAGGAAGCAACAGTGTGCTAGATATTTGTCGTGTTTTTTAAATATATCCACAGTGGCCCCTGGTTGGCTCAGTCGGTTACACTTCTGGCTTCGGCTCAGGTCACAATCTCATGTTTGGTGAGTTTGAGTCCTGCATCAAGTTCTCTGCTGTCAGCATAGAGCCCGCTTTGGATCCTCTGTCCCCCTCTTTCTCTGCCCTTCCCCTGCTTCTGCTGTCCCTCTGTCTCTGTCAAAATAAATAAATAAACTTAAAAATATATATATGTATATATGCACAAAATCTTTGATACTCCTCTCTTCAAGCTTGATCCGTTTCCCTTTGAATGTGGGCTGGACTTAGTGGCTCGCTTTTATTGAACAGAATATAGCAGGAGTGATGGTGTTTGACTTCAGAGACTAGATCATGAAGGACATTACAGCTTCCTCCTTGCTCTCTCTCAGATCACTTGAGGAAGCATTTGTGGGAGGTGGCACACAAAACAGCCCTATGGAGAACTTGACTTGAGGAGGAACCTGATAGCCTTCTGCTATCAGCCATATGAATGAACCCTCTTGTTAGCAGTTCCCACAGCCTTCAGGGAACTATAGCCCTTACTGACATCTTGGTCTCAACTTCACAAGAGACTCTGAGCCAGTTAAGCAACTCACTTTCATATTCCTGACCCTCAGAAACCGTGAAATAATAGATAGTTGGTTTCAGCTACCAAATTTTGGGGCAGTTTGTTGACCAACAAAAAATAGCTAGTAAAATACTTTGCCTATATTTCCTCTGTTTTTTACAGCACTCAGGTAAATGGTATTATTTACACCCATTCTACCAAAGAGAGAACTGAGGTTTGGAAATATTAACTGGGAGGATGACGGAATACGGGGCATTCTGGGCTCACCTCATCCCCTGGATACAACTAGGAGGCACCCACATCAGGGTAGATAACCAGAGAATAACCCAAAGACTGGCACAACAGATTCTCTATAGCTGAATGTAGAGAGGAGGCTACAGTGAAGAGGTCAAATAAAAAGTGAAGGAATAAAACGTTAACTGATTTGTCCAAAGACTCTTAGCTAGTGATTTTTGGAACAGATGGTAATTTATGGAACTAGATTTGAACTCACACTAGCAACAACTCTCATGTTGTTTCCTTGCCTTCCATGTGTGTGTGTGTGTGTGTTCTCTCTTTTCCTTTACCCTCTCTTCTTCCCCTCCATACAACTCTCTCCTTTCTATAATTGCAACTCTTGCTCTGTGGATGACCCCAAATCTGTATATTTCATTTAAGTCTCTCCTGAAGTCTCGTTTTATGTTTTGATTTTTCTGAGTGTACAAAACTTAACCTGTTCAGGGTGTCTGGGTGACTCAGTCATTTAAGTGTCTGACTCTTGGATTTCAGCTCAGGTCATGATTTCACGTTTCCTGAGATCAAGTCCTGCATCGGGGTCTTTGCTGACAGTGTGGGGCCTACTTGGGATTCTCTCCCTCCCTTTCTCTCTCTGCCCCTTTCCTGCTCACACACACACTCTCTCTCAAAATTAACAAATAAAAGCAAAACAAAACAAAACTTAACCTATTCCAAACCGAAGACATTAGTTCCTAATCCAGCATCTCTCAGCCCGTCCAAAATAAAAGGGTTCATCATTCTGACTTCCTCTTTCCTTTTTTTTTAAAAGATTTTATTTTTGGGGTGCATAGGTGGCTCAGTCAGTTAAGTGTCCAACTTCAGCTCAGGTCGTGATCTCACGATTCATGTGTTCAAGCCCCACATTGGGCTCTGGGTTGTCAGCACAGAGCCCACTTTGAATCTTCTGTCCTCCTCTCTCTCTGCCCCTCCCCTGCTTGCACACGTGCTCTCTCTCAAAAATAAATAAAAATTAAAAAAATTGGTGGTGGGGGGACCTGGGTGGTTCAGTCGGTTAAGCATCTGACTTCAGCTCAGGTCATGATCTCACAGTTTGTGAGTTTGAGCTTTGAATCTGGCTCCGTGCTGACAGCTCGGAGCCTGGAGCCTGCTTTGCATTCTGTGTCTCCCTCTCTCTCTGCTCCTCCCCAGCTTACACTCTGTCTCTCTGTCTCCCTCTCAAAAATAAATAAACATAAAAAATTTTTTAAAATATTTTATTTTTAAGCAATCTCTATACCCAGTGTGGGGCTTGAACCCTCAAGATCAAGAGTCACAAACCAAAGCCAGCCAGGCACCCCCAAAAACAAAATCATTAAAAACTAAATTAGTGCTATATGTCTATTGCAGAAAATGTGGGCAAGCAACTATTTTTTAAAATTTAAAATTATCTTTTTTTTTTAAGATTTTATTTTTTTAAGTAATCTGCACTCAACGTAGGGCTCGAACTCACATCCCTAAGATGAAGAGTTGTATGCTCCACTCACTGGGCCAGCCAGGAGCCCCTTAAAATTATCTTTCAACAACAGTATGAATAACTGTAAATAAGGAACTTGTGAAATGAGTTAGGGAACATCCATACAATGGAACATCATGCACCAATTAAACATTTTCAAAAAGAAGAGGTAAAGTTTAAATTTTATATTATAGATAAAGTCAACTTTCTAAACTATAGGTAATACTTGCAGGGCAATACTCATTTTCCTAGATATAGGCTGAAAAACAAAAGAAATGGATATATTCTCTTCATTGTCCACAGACTTGCTTCTCTTATATTCTTTAGCTTGGAGAATGGCAGGCAGTACCATCCATTCAGTTGCAAAGCCAGAGACCAGAGAGTTATCTTTAACCAGTCTCCACTGCTCACAGCTACAGCCCATAGGCAACTTCTTCCATCGCTTTGTTCTCTTCCCGCTGCTCAACAGATTCCTAGTGCCTCTTGCCCAGACGACCACAATATCATCACAGATCTCCAGGATTTTAGAATCTCCGTCCTCCAACCCATCTTCCACATCGCTGCCATAGATATCAACCCTAGACTCTCGTAATAATAAATAATTTTTCTGCTGTTTGCTTCTAAGACCTACAGGAGAAAGTTTAACCACATAATAGACTCTCAAAATGACATGACTTTACTTATACCTAGTAATACTGTGTTTTTTTTTTCTCCTTTGCCTGACAAGTTCCATCTCATTGTTTTAAGGTGTCTTCATTTTTGAGAGAGAGTGTGTGAGTTGGGGGAGAGGCAGAGAAAGGGGAGACAGAGAGGATCCAAAGTGGGCTTTGGTTGACAGCAGTGAGCCAGGATGCGGGGCTCCAACTCACAAACCATGAGATCATGACCTTAGCTGAAATTGGATGCTCAAGCGACTGAGCCACTGAGGCACCCCAATTCCATCCCATTAAAAAACACTTTTTTTAGGGCCACATGGGTGGGTCAGTTGGTTGGGCATCCAACTTCACCTCAGGTCATGATCTCTCATGGTTTGTGAGTTTGAGCCCCTTGTTGGACTCTTTGCTGTCAACACAGCTTTGGATCCTCTGTCCCCCCCCTCCGCCCACCCCTCCCGCACTTGTGCTATCTCTCTCTCTCTCTGTCTCTCTCTCAAAACAGATAAATAAACATTTTAAAAAAGGGTTTTTTTTAATGTTTATTTTTGAGAGGGGGGAGGGGCAGAGAGAGAGAGAGGGAGAGAGAGAATCTCAAGCAGGCTCTGCACTGTCAGCACAGAACCTGACGTGGAGCTCAAACTCACAAACTGCAAGACCATGACCAGAGCTGAAACCAAGGGTCGGTCACCCAACAGACTGAGCTACCCAGGAGCCCCTCCATCTCATTTTTAAACACAGCTCAAATGTCACTTCCTCTCTGAGTCTGCCAAAATTACTGTACCCTTTGTGCTTCCAAAAGCTCTTTGCCCAAACTCCTTTTATGACACTTATTATATTATACCACCCAGTTTAACAATGCTTATTATCTAAGAATTATCTTTACCTCCCTTTTTTTTTTTTAACTTTTTACTTCTTTGTTTCTAGAAGGAAGCACAATACTATATGGGAAGTCAGACACCCATTTTATATTAATCTTAGCAAATGTTTTAATGTACCATTTAAAATATGTATGTTCTTTTTTATTAAAAATTTCTAATGTTTGGGGCGCCTGGGTGGCGCAGTCGGTTACGCGTCCGACTTCAGCCAGGTCACGATCTCGCGGTCCGTGAGTTCGAGCCCCGCGTCGGGCTCTGGGCTGATGGCTCAGAGCCTGGAGCCTGTTTCCGATTCTGTGTCTCCCTCTCTCTCTGCCCCTCCCCCGTTCATGCTCTGTCTCTCTCTGTCCCAAAAATAAATTAAAAAAACATTGAAAAAAAAAATTTTTTTAAAATTTCTAATGTTTATTTTTGAGAGAGACAGAGACAGAGAGCTAGTGGGGGAGGGGCAGAGAGAGAGAGGGAGACAAAGAATCTGAAACAGGCTCCAGGCTCTGAGCTCTCTCTCAGCACAGACCCCAACTTGGGGCTCAACTCATGAACTATGGGATCATGACCTGAGCCGAAGTAGGAGGCTTAACCGACTGAGCTACCCAGGTGCCTCTCTATGTCCTTTTAAAAAAATGTTTATTTATTTTTGAGAGAGAGAGAGAGACAGGGCATGAGCAGGGGAGGAACAGAGAGAGAGAGAGAGATACACACAGAATTCAAAGCAGACTCCAGGCTCTGAGCTATCAGCACAGACCCCAATGCAGGGCTCGAACTCATGAACTGCAAGATCATGACCTGAAGTCAGATGCTTAACCCACTGAGCCACCCAGGCACCCCCACGTTCTTTTTTTAAAAGTAAGCTCTATGCCCAGGGTGGGGCTCAAACTCATAACCCTAAGATCAAGAGTGGCACATTCTACCAACTGAGCCAGCCAGGTTCCCCTAAAATATCCATGTTTATATTTGAATTGAGTTGGGGTTGAAAGCAAAGCACAGAAAATGGAAGGAAATCTCTTATCTTTCGCAATTATTTAATTGACTCTGGGATATAGTCATTTTGGGTTTTTTTGTTTGGTTTGTGTGTGCATGTGTGTGTTTTAAAGTAATCTCTAGGGGTGTCTGGGTGGCTCAGTCAGTTAAGAGACTGACTTTGGTTCAAGTCATGATCTCGCAGTTGGTGGGTTCAAGCCCAGTTAAGCATCCAACTCTTGATTTCAGTTCAAGTCATGATCTCACGGTTTGTGAGTTCAAGCTCCATGTTGGGCTCTATATTGAGTGTGGAGCCTGCTTGAGAGTCTCTCTCCCTCCCTCTCTCTCTGCCCCTCCCCATCTCATCCTTTTTCTCTTTCTCTCAAGATAAATAGATAAACTTTAAAAAATAGAAATAATCTCTATACCCAACATGGGTTTGAACTCATGACCCTGAGATCAAGAGTCGCATGCTCTTCTGACTGAGCCAGCCAGGAGCTCTGTTATTTAGTTTTATTAAGGCCAAATTGTTTTTTTGTTTTGTTTTGTTTTGTTTTGTTTTGTTTTGTTTTGTTTTGTTTCAAAGACCTTATTTTTCAGTAACCTCTAAATTCAACGTGAGGCTCAAACTCACAATACTGAGATTAAGAGTCATATACTCCACCAACTGAGCCAGCCAGGTGCCCCAAGGCAAAATTGTTTTTGAATAGATTTTTTTGAGTAGATATTTAAAATCTGTATTTATGACATGGAAAATTTTTTGATAGTTTTTCATCAAAGTGTGGAGTGATGGCACGTCAAAAAAGTATCAAGAATTCTATGAGTTAATGTTTAAAAATATATATATATTATTTTGGTCTATGGCAGCTAAAGATGATTTCATTTGGCTTTTCAACTGTTTATATTTTTACAAGACGTGTTCTTCTTTTCGTATATGTTTATTCTTTGTTTCTCTTTTTTAATATATGTGCATTCCCTGCTTCCTCTTTCTTTTTTTTTCCCCTTTCTCTTTTTTTATTTATTTTTTAAAATTTACACCCAAGTTAGTTAGCATATAGTGCAACAATGATTTCAGGAGTAGATTCCTTAGTGCCCCTTCCCCATTTAGCTCATCCCCCATCCCACAACCCCTCCAGTAACCCTCTGTTTGTTCTCCATATTTAAGAGTCTCTTATGTTTTGTCCCTCTCCCTGTTTTTATATTATTTTTGTGTCCCTTCCCTTATGTTCATCTGTTTTATATCTTAAAGTCCTCATATGAGTGAAGTCATATGATATTTGTCTTTCTCTGACTAATTTCACTAAGCATAATACCCTCTAGTCCATCCACGTAGTTGCAAATGGCAAGATTTCATTCTTTTTGATTGTTGAGTAATACCCATTGTATATATATACCACATCTTCTTTATCCATTCATCCGTTAATGGACATTTGGGCTCTTTCCATACTTTGGCTATTGTTGATAGTGCTGCTATAAACATTGGGGTGCATGTGATTCTTCAAATCAGCACACCTGTATCCCTTGGATAAATACCTAGTAGTGCAATTGCTGGGTCATAGGGTAAAAATATATCTTTTTCTAAGTTTATTTATTTATTGAGATAGAGAGAGAGAGACAGAGAGTGTTGGAGGGGCAGAGAGAGGAGAGGGAGAGAGAGAATCCCAAGCACAGAGCCTGACATGGGGTTTGATCTCATAAACAGTGAGATCAGTGAGATTGTGACCTGAGCTGAAATCAGGGGTCAGATGCTTAACTGACTGAGCCACCCAGGGGCCCCTAAAATTGTATCTTTCTATACCTAGTTGCAGTATAGGTTTTTAGATTATAAAACATGGTTACTGGAGGCGCCTGGCTGGATTCTTGATTTCAGCTCAGGTCATGATCTCACAGTTTGTGGGATGGAGCCCTGCGTCGGGCTCTGCGTGCGGAGAGTGTAGAGGCTGCTTGAGATTCTCTCTCTCTCTCTCTCTCTCTCTCTCTCTCTCTCTGCCCCTCCGGGCTCACTCTCTCTCTCTCGAAAATAAATAAACTTAAAAAAAAAAAAAGAAACATGGTTACTGTAGTTTTGTATGCTAGAATTTGTCTGTGTCAGACAGGACTCTATGTTGCAAATGTTAGAAAATTCAACCAGAACTGCCTAAACAAAAATATAAAACAAAACAACAAAAATTTATTGGTTCACATACCACTCAAACGGTTTCTTGCTTCTGATAGAGTTTGATCCAGGACTCAAACAATGTCTACTTCCTTGGTGATGACTCCATTTTCAGGCAGGCTCTCTCTTCTTGGTGCCAAGCCAGCTGTTAACAGGTCCTGGAGTTATGTACATCTATCTGGCAGAAAAGATTTCCCTGATAGCTGGAACAACAGTCCCAAAACTTAGGTCTTATTAGCCCTGCATATCCTGTCTTGGGACATATGCCCATTCCTGAACCAATTTGGGCGTTAGGGGAGTTAAGGGGAATATGAGATATGGTAATTGGCATGAGTTGTTATCCAAGAGTTGCATATGCACAGAAAGAGGAAAGTGAAAGGGAAAATATTGGATCAGCCATTATTTTAAAATATGCTTTCCATAGGAGAAATGCCATAGTCATCAACCACAATATTTATGGAGCTTCTAATTTTAGAAACAGCTTGAAGGTCATTAGACTGATTTTTATTGCTTCTGCTTGCTTGCTACAGGAAATTTATTAAGGAAAAAAAAGACAATCAATAATTGTCTTGATATTTCTTGGTAAAGTGTAAAATTATTTTTCTTTAAAAAATATTTTGTTCTCATCATTTCCTCCAATCTTTCTGTTTTTTCGTTGTTTGGAATTTTCATTTCTGCCAGCAGGAATTTCATCTTACACAGGTCGAATACTGGGAGTGCTGTTAGTAGATTTCAGGGCAGTATTTTGAGTTCGGTTGGATTGTAGAATAAGGATGGCTTCATCAACTCGGGCATGGAGAGACTCAGGACATTTGAGCATATGAAGAACTTCAGCATCATCCATCTCCAATAATATGCCAGAGTTTTCTCTAGCCGGAGTTGGGTGAACAGATTGAATCAGAGGAACCAGCTTCTCACCCAAGATCTTCTGAGTAATAGCTGATGCTAACACAGATACATTCAACATATCATGACCTTGTCTACAAACAGGGTTAGGCTTCTGGATGGATGATGGTCTTTCTACTTTAAACTTTAGAGGCCTGTGAACACCTGAAACACCTGCAACTTTTTTGAATCCTTGAGTCAGACATGGTCTTGAGGCAGAAGTTAGAAGGTGAATAGCCAAGGTCTGGGTTGTTGGACTGGTGATCTGATAGGCTGGCTTGACTGCTAGAACTTGCGGTGGTCTGCAGGTGCTAAATGATGATTTAGGTGCTGCTGCTGCTGCTGCTGCTGAGGGGATAACACTGCATATATTGGGATAGATGAGGTTTGGCCCTGACCACAGGCTTGCAGAGTTGTGCACTTCCGTGTTGTCTGAAGGACAATTGGCATGAAGTTACTTGATGTTGCTGCTGCCCGTGAGAGTTGATGATAGCATTACCTCCAATTCCTATAGTCTCCATTTTCTCCATTTAGTGCTTGGTGAGAGCCTGGCACTCCTCCTTGCTTTGTGCAATGGCCACATGCAGTGGTTTGGTGCTCAGAGTTCTTCCATCCATTCCCATGATGGCTCGTTTGCTTCCTCGGGAGATGTAAAGCAAGTGAAGCTGAAGCCTTGGCTGCAGCCAGCCTCTCTAGTGACCTTGGCACTAGTGATTGTGCCAAAGTGGGAGAATTCTCTTCTTAGCCATTGATTAACAATAGCATCTTCAACAACTTTCACATAAAGATTAGCACCCTTGCACCTGGTGGGTTTACCGTTTTATTTGCTCAAATTTGTGCTTTAATTCAGATTGTCTCTCTGCTTCGTTCTGTGCCCTACCGGCATAAACGGGTTTCTATTAAGGATTTTTCAGTGTTTGCCTCTGACGGCTTTCTGAGCATTTTCAAAATTCTCAAAAGTTACAAACCCAAAGCCTCTGGAGTGTCCACTTTCATCAGTCATTTGGTGTCAATTTATGTATTATGTTTCAAAACCCTAAAGACTTCACCAAAAAAAAAAAAAAAAAAAAACCCATCAGAACTAGAAAATGAATTCAGTAAAGTTGCAAGATACAAAATCAATGTACAAAAATCAGTTGCATTTCTATATATTAATAACACACTATCAGAAAAGAAACTAAGAGGGGCACCTGGGTGGCTCAGTCGGTTAAGCATCCAACTTTGGCTCAGGTCATGATCTTGCAGTTCACAAGTTCAAGCCCCACATCAGGTTCTGTACTGACAGCTCAAAGTTTGAAGCCTGCTTCAGATTCTTTGTGTGTGTCTCTCTCTGCCCCTCCCCTACTTATGTTCTGTCTCTCTCTCAAAAATAAATAAAAACATTTTAAAAATTAAAAAAAAAACAAAAGGAAACTAAGAAAATAATCCCATTTGCGAATGGAATAAAAAGAGTAAAATACCTAGTAATAAATTTAATCAAGAAAGTGAAAGACCTGTACATGGAAAACAATAAAACACTGATGAAAGAAATAAGGAAGGCACAAATAAATGGAAAAATATTCCCTGCCCATGGATAGGAAGAATTAATATACCTAAAATGTCCATATTACCCAATGCAATATGCAGATTCAATGCAGTCACTATCAAAATCCCAATGGTATTTTTCACAGAAACAGAACAAACAATCCTAAAATTTGCATGGAACTACAAAAGATCCTGAATAGCCAAAGCAATTTTGAGAAAGAAGAACAAAGGCATCACAGTTCCTGATTTCAAACTATATTACAAAGCTATATTCATCAAAACACTATGGTATTGGCATAAAAAGACACATAGATCAATGGATCAGAATAGAGAGCATAGAAATAAACCCACACATATATAGTAAATCAATTTATGACAGAGGAACCAAGAATATTAAATGGGAAAAGGTAGTTCCTTCAATAAATGGTGTTGGAAAAACTGGACAGCCACAGAAAAGAATGAAACTGGACTGCTATCTCACCCTATAGACAAAAAATCAACTCAAAATGGATTAAAGACTTGTAAAGTAAGACCTGAAACTATAAAATCCCTAGAAGAGGGATGCCTGGGTGGCTCAGTTGGTTAAGCATCCAACTTTGGCTCAGGTCATGATCTCACAGTTTGTGCGTTCAAGCCCCATGTCAGGCTCTGTGCTGACAGCTCAGAGCCTGGGGCCTTGGAATGCTTTGGAATCTGTGTCTCCCTCTCTGTCTGCCCTTCCCCCTCTTGTGCTCTGTCTCTGTCTTGCAAAAATAAACAATTACAAAAAAATTTTTAAATCCCTAGAAGAAAATGTGGATGGTAAGCCCTTTGACATTAGTCTTTGTGATGATTTTCTGGATTTGACACCAAAAGCGAAGGCAGCAAAAACAAAACTAAACAAGTGGAACTACATCAAACTAAAAAGCTTTTGCATAGCAAAGAAAACCATATACAAAACAAAAAAGCCATCTATGAAATGGAAGAAAATATTTGCAAGCCATATATCTAATAAAGGGTTAATATTCAAAATATATCAAGAACTCATAAAACTCAATAGCCACAAAACAAAACAAACAGGCAAACAATCCAATAAAAAATAAGCAGAAGTTCTAAATAAACATTTTTCCAAAGAAGACATACGGATAGCCAACAGGTACCTGAAAAGGTGCTCAATATCACTAATCATCCAGGAAATGCCAATCAAAACCACAATGAGATATCACCTCACAACTGTTAGAATGGCTGTTACTGGGGAGCCTGGGTGGCTCAGTCAGTTAAGTGTCCGACTTCAGCTCAGGTCATGATCTCACGGTTCATGAGTTTGAGCTCGGCATCGAGGTCTGTGCAGACAGCTCAGAGCCTGGAATGTGCTTCAGATTCTGTCTCCCTCTCTCTCTGCTCCTCCCCTGCTCACGCTGTTTCTCTCTCTCTCAAATATAAATAAACATTAAATAATTAAAAAAAAAATTTTAATCTTTATTTTTGAGAGAGAGAGAGACAGAGCATGAGCAGGGGAGGAACAGAGGAGAAGGAGACACAGAATCCGAAGCAAGCTCCAGGCTCTGAGCTGTTAGCACAGAGCCCGACGCGGGGCTCAAACCCACGAACCGCGAGATCATGACCTGAGCCGAAGTCAGATACTTAACTGACTGAGCCACCCAGGTGCCCCAAACATTAAATACATTTTTAAAAAAAGAATGGCTATTACCAAAAAGAAAAGAAGTAACAAGTGTTGGTGAGGATGTGAAGAAAAGGGAACCCACATGTGCATTGTTGGTGGGAATGTAAACTGGTGTAGCCACTTTGGAAAGTAGTGTGGAAGTATGGAAGTTCCTCAAAAAATTAAAAATAGAACTACCATGTACCAGCAATTCTACTTCTGAGTATTCATCCAGAAGAAAGGAAATCACTAGCTTGAAGAGATATCTGCACCCCCATGTTCACTGCAGCATTACTTACAATAGTCAAGAGATGGAAGCAACCTAAGTGTCCATTATGTATTAATAGATAAAGACAACGTGACACAGGTGCACGCATGCACACACATGCACACACACACAATGGGATATCATTCAGCCATAAGAAAGGAATCTTGCCCTTTGCAGCAATGTGGAAGGACTTTGATGGTATTATGCTAAGTGAAATAAATCAGAGAAAGACAAATACTGTATGCCCTCATTTATATATGGAATCTAAAACAAACAAACAAAACAAAACCCATAGAAATAAAATAAGTAAGTCCTTATTAGGTTGTGATGTGCAGCATGGTGACTACCGTTAATAATGCTCTACTGTATACCAGAAAGTTGCTAAGAGAGTAGATCACTTAAACATTCTCACCAGAAGAGGGGCGCCCGGGTGGCTCAGTCAGTTAAGCGTCCGACTTCAGCTCAGGTCACGATCCCGCGGCCCATGAGTTCAAGTCCCGTGTCGGGCTCTGGGCTGACGGCTCGGAGCCTGGAGCCTGCTTCCGATTCTGTGTCTCCCTCTCTCTCTCCGCCCCTCCCCCGTTCATGCTCTGTCTCTCTCTGTCTCAAAAATAAATAAACGTTAAAAAAAATAAAAAAAAATAAAACATTCTCACCAGAAGAAAAAGAATTGTAAGAATGTGTGATGGTGGACGTTAACTAGAGTTATTGTGATGATCACATTGCAATATAGACATATATTGAGTCATGTTGTGCACCTAAAATTAATGTCATATGTCAATTGTATCTCATTTTTTAAAAAGCAGGCAAAATAATATTTCCAGAAATACAATTAAGATCTTCAGGAATTAGGAGTCAGAATATTTGCCCACTTGCCATCCGCTCCTTTCACTTAGTGGCTACTCCAAGCTATTTTAGTTTCTGGTCCCATGTTCTAGGTTGAACTTCGATTTCAACCCATTCTTCTGTTCAAACTTACTTCTTTTTTTCTTTTTACCTTCTTTCTTTCTTTCTTCCTTAGAGAGCACGTGTGAGCAGGGGAGGGGCAGAGAGAGAGAGAGGGAAAGAGAGAGACTCTTAAGCAGGCTCTACACTGTCAGCACAGAGCCCAATGCAGGGCTCCATCCCATGAGCTGTGAGATCAGGACCTGAACTGAAATCAAGAGTCCCAGGCTTAATTGACTGAGCCACCCAGGCACTCCAGAGGGGCAGGGGTAGAGAGAATCTTAAGCAGGCTCTATGCTCAGCACAGAACCAGATGCAGGGCTTAATCCCACCACCCTGGGATCATGACCTGAGCCAAAATCAACAGTTGGAAGTTCGACCGACTGAGCCACCCAGAACCCTTCCAGAGACATTTTGACTGTTGCAACTGGAGGGGTTGTATGTTACTGTTATCTAGTGGGTACAAGCCAAGGATGCTACTAAACATTCTAGAATGTACAGGACGGCCCCCTGAAAGAAAGAATTATCCAGTCCAAAATGACAATAGTGCAGAGGTTGAGAAACCCTACAAATAACATCCTGTTATTATTACCTGTTTAAAGTGGCTTTATTTCATTGCCATGTTTATTTCCTTCACAGTACTTACCATAATATGAATTTATCTTATTTCTTTGTGTGTTAATTCTCTGCATGTTCCATTAAAACATGAACTCCATGATGTCCAGATCCTCATTTGCTTTCATCACTGCTGACTAAATGAATGAATGAATTCCATGAACCAGTTTCCCCAATAATTTAAAATTTTATTTTACAAATTAATCTAATTCATTACCAAAAAAGCATCTACTTTTATTCATTAATTCAACCATTATTTTGTTCTGAGTACCAACTATGTGCCAAGTAAGAAGCTAGATGCTGGATCTATAATAGGGAATAAGACATGGCCCTTGGTCTTAAAGAACTTATAAGTCAAGCACTGGCTGGGGAGGGTTACATATAAGTAAAAAGTCCATTTATAGTTTGGGACTGTGGGGAATTAAGGGGAATATATGGTCTCTGCTCTCAACAGGCTTCATTTCTTCCAAGGGCGGGGCTGTGGAATGAAAGATACAGATGAAATAAACAACTACAGATATCAGAAAAGAACACAAACAAGAAAAGCAAGATCCATACCAGCTATGGAAATCAGAGAAGGCTTTGCGGAAGAGGTGTTATTTGATTTGAGACATATAAAACAGATGAGAGGTTGATAAAATAGAAGGAGGAAATGGAGAAAAGGGGAGAGGGCATTCCAGGCAGAGAGAATAGCATGAGCCAAGGCACAGAAGCGTGTGCGCCAGGAACAAGTAGACGTGCTTGGCTAAAGCACAGGAGACCAGTGAGAGCTAAGGCTGGAAAGGGAATCTGGGTCCAAACTGGGTCAATTGACTATGAATACAAATGACCCAGATCTTGCCCACATTTCCGCTATTTCAGAGCAGCATTTCCTTCATGCACACCGGGAAAGGGAAGCTTAGAGAAATCGGGTGACTCACAAGTCATTAGTAGACCTTTATTGTTTTGACTGTCAGGATTTGGGGGAGGTTCCTGGTTTACCATCGCTCCCAGGACCTTGGTATGATGACACATGTGAAGGGACAGAGCTCCTGATTTATAATAAGGACACTTCCTGTCTCAGTGTATAAACAATGTATTGCCAGATTGAATTTGGCAGGGGGGTAGATAAATAGGCTCAAAAACGAGTATTATTTTTCCTTTAATTCTGAGGTAAGATAGGAATGGGTGTACACTAATGAAGGAAGGATAAGGAAACAGGAGGGGGACCCAATAACGGAAAGAATAGGTCAGTTTGTTTGAGAAACAAGCTATGCTGAAGTATTTATTTGCAAAATTCCAGTTGCCATAGCAATTGGATGCTGTTCTTCCCACTGTTCCTCCTTTTATCCTTTGCAGGGCCTTTAAAGAAGTCATTTCCTAGGCGGATGTAGTCCTTGCCGTTTATCTTAAAGATTTGGGGTCATTTCTTGCCTCCTGCTTTCCCCTTTCCCTTTTAGCAGTCCAAATCCAGCCACTCATCTGGGAAGAACTGGATGGTACTGGCCATTTCAGGAGAAGGATCTTCAGTACAGAGGAGGTTTACTCAGCCAGATCCTAGTGGAAATGCCCAGCTGCTGCCTTCTGTAGCATCCCAGTGTATAAATAAGTGGTAAGTATAGGGACTAAGTAAAATGTGGCATGGCTTGAGAAACACACACACATATACACATACACACAACTTGCAGGTTATAGACACTATAGTCAAAACTCTCTAAAACCCAAGGGTGCCTGGGTGGTTCAGTTGGTTAAGCGTCTGACTTCTGCTCAGGTCGAGCCCCACGTTGGGCTCTGTGCTGACAGCTCAGAGCCTGGAGCCTGCTTCAGATTCTGCGTCTCCCTCTCTCTCTGCCCTTCCCCCTCTCGTGCTCTGTCTCTGTCTCTCTCTCAAAAATAAATAAACATTAAAAAAAATTTAAAAACAAAAAACAAAAGCAAAAACCACAACGCTCTAAAACCCAGAGTAAGAGGTGCGTGGCTGGCTCAGTCTGAAGAGCATGCATGTGACTCTTGATCTTGGGGTTGTGAGTTCGAGCCCCATGTTGGGTGTAAACATTACTTAAGTAGATAAAACTTAAAAAAATTTTTAAAGAAATAAAATAAAATAAGACCCAGAAGAAGAATTATCCCTTATTGGAGGAAACAATAAGGGTTACGAGTCACATTGTCTTATTCCCCTGGGTCCTCCCAACAACCCTGTGAACCGATTGTAGGTAATATTTACTGAGTGCTTACTTTGTGCCGGACACTCTTCAGACCCTGTGTTATCTCATCTAAGCTATCCCAACAACCTTTGTTGCAGATGATTATCATTATTTCAAAATTGAAAAATAACATAGACTTAATTATTGGATACAGATAACATGCCAAGGTACTGGGTAAGCATTTGGCATGCATTTTCCTGTGGCAAAGTGGTTCTATATTTTACTGAGGATCAAGGAGGTTAAATAGCTTGCCCTAGTCTATATAGGGCAGAATGGGAAGAAGCAAGATTCAAAGCTAGGCTTTCTTATTCCAAAGCCCATGAGCTTAAGCTCTCCAAAAATAGAAATGGAAGTTCAGAGAGTTTAAAAGTCTTGCCCAAGTTTACACAGCCAGCAAGTCTCAGACTGAATCCAGGTTGATTCCACAGTTGAAATGCTGACATTTCACAATAAGGAAGATAATAGCAAATAATTCAGTTCTTTCGTTTGAAGCTAACTCTGAGAGCAGAGCCATCTAACTGGGTTTGATTCCACTATAGTCTTTAAATATAGTTCCCTCTGGGGCACCTGGATGGCTCAGTCAGTTAAGCGTCCACTTTGGCTCAGGTCATGATCTCATGGTCTGTGAGTTTGAGCCCCGTGTCAGGATCTGTGCTGACAGCTCAGAGCCTGGAGTGGAGCCTGCTTTGGATTCTGTGTCTGCCTCTCATTCTCTGCCCCTCCCCTACTCGCACTCTTTGTCTCTCTCTGTCTCAAGAATAAACATTTAATAAATAAATAAATAAATAAATAAATAAATAAAGTTCCCTCAGAAGTTAGTTGGTGAATCACTAGCCAGACTTTTTGGTATCTGGCTACTAAACTGTAAACTTACAGGGCAAATGCTTCCTATTCTAAAGGTGTTTACCAACTATTTAGGGGAAATAGACTTCAAAAAGGAGAGAAGGAAAGGAGGAAGGGAGGGAGGCAGACAGGCAGATAGGAAGAGAGGAAAGAAGTAAGGGAATAAAAATAATAGTATAGGAGGCAAGATACAGTATTTTTATCTTTAACTTCTGGAGCTAGTGAAGATCGACTTTTACTATGTACATTTTGTAAGATGAGACCAGGATGGATTTTGCTACTAACTGGTGAGTGTTCAAACTCAGTGCTTTTCAAATTTTAATGTACAGATGAATCACCTGGAGGATCCTGTTAAATGCAGATGCTGATTGAGTCCTCCAGGGCAGGGTTGCGATTCTGTGTTTAGAAGACGCTGATGCAACTGTTTGTGGGTCACACTGAGCAGCAACGCTCTAGCTTAAGTGGTATGATTTATTTTCATGTAAAAATGATGAACATAAATCTGTAGAAGAGAAAAAAACCGAATTCACATTAAACTGTATTTATACTTACCTTATTACTTAATGATTGCCATGAGGATCTGCTTCCTCCAAAATAAAATTTCCACTGGCCTGTCAGAGCATCCAACATTTTTCACTATAGTTCTCCTTTGGGTTAAAATATGTCTCCTAAAAGTTTTATTCAAAGGCAAACATATGGGGGTGCCTGGGTGGCTCCATCGGTGGAGTGTGTGACTCTTGATCTTGGGGTTGTGGGTTTGAGCCCCACGTTGGGTGTAGAGATTACTTAAACAATCAAATCTTAGAGGCACCTGGGTGGCTCAGTCAGTTGAGTGTCCAACTCTTGATTTCGACTCAGGTCATGATTCCAGGTTTGTGGGATCCAGCCCTGTGTCGGGCTCCACGCTGAGCATGAATTGGGATTCTCTTTCTCTCCCTCTACCCCTCTCCCTGGCTTGCGGGTGCACATGAGCTCTCTCTCTCTCAAAAATAATAAGTAAACTTAAAAAAAAAATCTAAAAAAAAAAAAAAAAGGCAAACGTGCCTCCCTGTCTTCTTGCTTGCCTTCCTGTCCTCCTGACTCCCTCTCTTCCTAAATAACCCAGTCCAAAAGCCATTTGGTGGCGCTGAGCAAAGCAGGTGTCCACATAAAGGGCAGTGTCAACTGGGTGAACATTGCTGCAGTGGGAGTGGGGTGGGGAGAGTGTTTGCCTGGGGAGGAGGCATCATGGATATGGGTGATTAGCCACTTTGCAAAATGAGGGAGAATTAATTCAATAAGTAAATATCGAGGATATTTCGCTGTGGGAGTCACAGATACAGAAAGGGAGAAAACTAGAATGGCCCTCTAATATTATATTAGAATTGGACTTACAGTGTGAACTCAAGGTTTAACGTGTATAGAAACGGACATAAAAACAAATATTATAGATGCAAATATCTGTGTATGTACATACACATATATGTACACAATATATACATGTAAACAATATTATATATTGTACACAGCATAAATTCTATACATATATATGTATAAACAACCCTTAGCTTCTAGAGGGTCTGGGAACAGCAAAAACCCAATAGCAATGAGCACACAGTACCCATATCTTGGTTTCTAAATAGTACTCTCTGTTAAAAGATATCAGGGATGCTGGGAGAAATAGCTTATTCCAAGGCTGGGATATGGAAAATATAAAATAAGCTTGGAACATCTTACTCTGGCAAAAAAAAAAAAAAAGTACTCAAAAGAATGATAGGGTATGTCAAAAGGACACAGAAATCAGCTCAAAGGGACTAAATAAATAAAACAAATAATGACAGTAATGTATTATACAGAAATCTATAAGTCCATATTGATATAAATAAATAGATGAATAAACCAACCGGAGGACTAGAAAGATTTTCTTTACATTCAAATGCTAACTAATAACCACAGAAAGAAGACTAGAATGAGAAAATCACCATTTGGCAACCATTGTAGCCATAGTTAATTCAGCCAGGAAACATCGTGAATACTAAAATTAATGGGTGAAAATTTGATGAGGAACAGAATTTTCACATAGTCTCAAAATACTTCCCCATAAAATACTTAATTACAAAGTGAAAAAGAGAAACTTTAGGGTGGAGAAACCTGGCAGATACAACATTAATCAAGTGATCAAAGTTACCATCACCAGTAATGGCACAAATTGAAATTGCGTACCTTTTGATAGGATGCGATGAGAAAAATACAATGTTACTTCTGTGAAAATTCTACCAAAAATGCACTACCTGAATCTAATTTTTTAATTGTTTATTTATTTTGAGAGACAGAGAGTGTGAGCAGAGGAGGGACAGAGAGACACAGAATCCAAAACAGGCTCCAGGCTCTGAGTTGACAGCACAGAGCCTGATGCGGGGCGCAAATCTATGAACTGTGAGAACATGACCTGAGCCAAAGTTGGATGCTTAGCCAACTGAGCCACCCAGGTATCCCTGCCTTACCTGAATCTAATCATTAGGAAACATCAGTCAAACCCAACTTAAGAGGCGGTCTACAAAATCATTGGCCAACAGTCTTCAAACGTGTAAGATATTAAAAGTCAAGGAAAGATTAAAGAACTACTATTCCAGATTAAAGGTCACAACTAAAGGCAACATAAAACCTTAGATCTAATCCGTAGCTACAAAGGACATTATTGGGACAATATGAATAGATTCTGAGTATTAGGTGGTAGTCACGTATCAGTTTTGATGATGGATTGTAGTTATGTAGGAGAACATCCATGTTTGTAGGAATTACATTCTAAAGTATTTGTGGATAATGGGACATCATGTTGGCAACTTTCACCCAAATGAATTGGGGTGGGGGAGGAGTTACTCATATTATTCTTACCAAAAAAAAAAAAAGTATACTTAGGATGTTGAAGTGACTTATTAAAGAGCTCAATTAATAACACCTAAGTATACAGGATATTATTATCCAAACAGTATATTTTCTGGCTGTAGCCTATGGGTGTGATGACATTAAATAATCACTATTTAGTAGTGTGGTTGACCCTGTTTGTTGCCTTCCCAACTGCTGCTCCCTTCTATTTTTTATTGCTAACAGAACCCCAACTTTATTGAGATATGGACACCTTGGTCCTTCCTATCTCCAGGAGGTGAATTTTTATTTGGTCTAAGCCAATCATGGTTTAGGCATGGGCATGTAATATAATTCTAATCAATGATGCATGAAACAGGTATTTTGGGGTGAGAGACCCTTAGGGAAAGATACAGACATACAGAATGAAAAGTTTCTTTTGATGTGGCCATGTCTACATGTGATACCCTAGAACTGCAGCAGCCATCACACAACCATGAGGAGATAACCCTGAGGATAAAAGCCAACACACTAAAGATGACAGAGAAGGAAGGGAGAAAAAAACAAACAAAAAAAAAACCCATCAAACCTCCTATATCCATGATAATGTCATCTGCTGCTAAATTAAACATCTTAGTAACTACACTACCTCCCGTCTATTATGTGAGATAATAACTTTTCTTATTTAATATTATTATTATTATTATCATTATTATTTTAAGTAAACTCCAACCCCTAACGTAGGGCTTGAACTCAAGGTTCTGAGATCAAGAGTTGCACGCTTTACTGACTGAGCCAGCCAGGCGCCCCTAAATTTTCCTTACTTAAATCATTTGAGCTGGAGTTTTCTGTTGCTTGCAACCAAAAGCAGCTTAATTGAGAAAGACAGCCCAGAGGAATTTTTAGTCCCCAGATTTTCCAAGATAGACCTCGTTGCCCTCTGGTTAGGTAAACTAACATGTACCCCATTCCCACAAATTTGAATGGAGTTTGAAGACCCCTCACGGAAAAAGACAGTTACCTGAACACTTATGTAGCTCACACATGAAACCTGACATGCTGTTTCTGAAAACCTAATGGCGTTGCACTGGCTGGAATATAAGCTTTTGATTTAACACTTCCCACAATCTGGACTGTTTTGCTTACTAGACAACAAAAGTTTCTGTAAAGATTTATATGGAACATTCCATTCTTTAGCATATTCCCAATGATATATGCTATTGTTTATTCTTTCTCATCCCTTAATCTGTTGATAAAATTTTATGTAAGGGTCAGAAATTAAAATTTTGTAAAAATTTCTGTTAACTGCATACTAAATAGATTCTCATTGAATAAGCACATCTTTCTCTTACCCTTCCTTCGTAGTCATATACTATGAGTGCTTGAAAAAGTTTTGTGTTTCTGTCTTATTTTTTTTAATAATCTTCACTTATTTTTTTTTAAAAGAATGTTTGAGTTTAGGGGTGCCTGGGTGGCTCAGTTTATTGAGCACTGACTTCAGCCTACGTCACGATCTTGCAGTCCGTGAGTTCGAGCCCCACATCAAGCTCTGTGTTGTCAGCTCAGAGCCTGGAGCCTGCTTCAGATTCTATGCCTCCCCCTCTCTCTGTTCCTCCCCTGTTCATGCTCTGTCTCTCTATGTATCTCAAAAATAAATAAATGTTAAAAAATGTTTTTAAATAAAATAAAATAGGGGCGCCTGGGTGGCTCAGTCGGTTAAGCGTCTGGCTTCAGCTCAGGTCACGATCTCGCGGTCCGTGAGTTCAAGCCCCGCGTCGGGCTCTGTGCTGATGGCTCAGAGCCTGGAGCCTGCTTCAGATTCTGTGTCTCCCTCTCTCTCTGCCCCTTCCCTGCTCATGCTCTGTCTCTCTCTGTCTCAAAAATAAATAAACGTTAAAAAAATTATTTTTAAATAAATTAAAATAAATTTTTAGTTGATTTATTTATTTTGAAAGAGACAGAGAAAGCATGAGCAGGGAAGGTGCAGAGTGAGAGGGAGAGAGAGGGAGACTCCCAGGCAGGTTCTCCACTGTCAGCGCAGAGCTGGATGCAGGGCTCAAACCCATAAAACCATGAGATCATGACCTGAGCCGAAATCAAGAATTGGACGCTCAACCAACTGAGCCGCCCAAGTGCCCCTAATCTTTACTTGTTTTATCAGATTTTTCCCAATGTTCAATTTCTGTCTTTTTGTTGCTCTTTTGGTCACGTGCTCATTCTTGGATTTAGAATAATATGGTGGTTAAAAGCTTGAGATAGGCTTTTCTTATTTGCTGTATGATCTTAAACAACTTACATAACTCTTCTGGGTCTCAATTTTCAAATCCATCAAATGGGGATTCAGACAGCACCTACCTCACAGGGTGATTATTAGAATCAAGTGAGAAAATGAATAGAAAGATCTTTGTAGAACATCTACTATTTCATTTGGTAACTCATTAAATAATAGGAATGTAGTACTAAGGTATCACCTATACATCACCTTACATAACTTTCTGTAGGATTTTACTATTATAATTTGTTTAACTGTTTCCCTATTAATAGACTTTAGGAGATAATAGTGGTTGGAAGCATTTGGCTTTGGAGTTGAGCAGAACTGTTGAATCCTATATTTACCGCTATTTATTTATATATTTATTTATTTATTTACTTACTTACTTAAGATTTTATTTTAGGTAATCTCTATACCCAACATGGGGCTTGAACTCACAACCCTGAGATCAGAGTTGCATGCTCCACTGACTGAGCCAGCCAGGCACCCCTAACACTTTTTATTAGAATGATCTTGGGAAAGTGACTTCACCTCTCTGATCTTCAGTTTCTTCATCTGAATAATGAAGATCATAAACCTACAGTCGATCCACATTATTTATAGATTCTGTATTTGTAAATTTGCCTGGTTGCTAAAATTTCTTTGTAATTCCCAAATCAGTACTTGTGGTGCTTTTGTGCCTCTTTGTGGACACGTGCAGAACAGTGAAAATTTATTTTTTATTTATTTTTAATTTTTAAAAAAATGTATTTAGGGGCGCCTGGGTGGCGCAGTCGGTTAAGCGTCCGACTTCAGTCAGGTCACGATCTCGCGGTCCGTGAGTTCGAGCCCCGCGTCGGGCTCTGTGCTGACGGCTCAGAGCCTGGAGCCTGTTTCCGATTCTGTGTCTCCCTCTCTCTCTGCCCCTCCCCCGTTCATGCTCTGTCTCTCTCTGTCCCAAAAATAAATAAACGTTGAAAAAAAATTAAAAATAAAAAAAATGTATTTATTTTTGAGAGAGAGAGAGAGAAAGGGAAGGGGAAGGGCAGAAAGAATACCAAGCAGGCTCTGCACTGTCAATGTGGGGCTTGAACTTACAAACTGAGAGATCCTGATTTGAGCTGAAATCAAGAGTCAAATGATTAACCGACTGAGCCACCCAGTCGCTCCCAGGGCAGTGAAAATTTTGAGTTGTCCACCTTGCAAGTTCCCAGCTTGAGATCTGCCTTCTTGCTTCAGCTCTCACACTGTAAACATGTGTCCTTTTTGGGGTCTAAATAGTGTGGTCTAACACTAAATAGTGTTACATTTTTTTGCATTTTATGCCTTCTGTTGATTTTACCAATTAGATGGCCTCCAAGCATATTGGGGAAGTGCTGTCTACTGTTCCCAAGTACAAAAAGGCTGCCAAGGAGACGATGGAGAAAATACACGTATTGGATAAGCTTCATTCAGGCGCGAATTATAGTGCTGTTGGTTAGGATTGCAATGTTAAGGAGTCAGTATATATTAAATATGGTATCTTTAAGCAGAAATACACAGAAAACAAAGTTATGTATTGTTGATCAGCTGAAAAAAATATTATGACCAGAGGTTCACAGGAACCTAATCTGGTATCTACCTTAGTAGCAATGGTTTCCACATTATAGAATAACTACTGTAAATAATGAGAATTGTTATTTATAATAACTATATAATTAAATAATGAGACTGGATTTCATAAGGCTGTTACGGCAAGGCTTAACTGAACTATTGCGTGCAAGCGTTCAGCATTATGCCTGGCACATGGAAGTTAGGACAAGTGTAAGATGGAGGGGAAGACTTTGGATAGATTTTTGTCATTTTGATTGTGACACGTATCTAAGTACCACATGGTTAAAAGCAGGAATATATTTGAGTGAAAACCATGAAGATCTAGAAATTTCACAATGAAACTCTCAGGCTAAGCCACCGGATTCCCCTTAAGGTTCAAATAGACCATTTCCTTGTAAACAACAGTTTACTTTTACAAAAATAGATGACCTAGCTCATGATCATAATTAGCCTTCTGGAATTGAATGACAATTGCAAATGAGTGACTATTGTTCCTTCTTCTCACTTTCCTAAACTGCTGGAGAGTTCCTACTCCTTTTTCTCAGAATGGGCATTTTAAGAGTGAAAATGCCACATTTTGTTGATGATTCCATTATAAATACGCTTAAGTAATACAATAAAAAGGGCAAGTATTTTACAGATGAAATATATTGCACTTTCACAAGAAGCTCCAGAAGGAAACTCATAATTCTCATTTCAAGGATGTCGAAACAAGGCTCAGCAATAAAGTTGAGCAGCTAAGTGACAGATCTGAGTAAGACCTGTGCCTCGTATCCTGCACTGTGCTCTGCAATTACTGAGATTAGAAACAGTGGAGCCTAGACATGCCTTTCCGTAAGAGATTGCACTGATCCTCTCTCAATTACCCCAAGGCTCCAAACTTTTTTTTCCCTACCTTATGGGCTCTGCATATGCCATTTTCTTTTCCTGGAACACTCTTCCCCATCTTTTCCCCTAACTCTTACTCATCTGGGTTCCGGCTGAAACGTCACTTACTCAGAGAGGTCATGTTGAACCACTCCCTTCTCCTACCCTAAAATATCCCCTCCCCCAATTATCTTTCATAATATTCTGTACTCTTCTCTGTAATCCTCATCACAATTTGCAACTATATGTCCATTTGTATAAGTATTTGTCTTCTCCACTAGGCTCTTGGCCCTATGCGAGCAGGGACCCCGTTCTCCACTGCAAATCCACTCCCTAGTACAGTGCCGCATGTATAACAATAGGCTCAGAAATAAAAATTAACTGAAAGACTAAATGAATGAATGAAATGTCGTGTTTCACACACTACCTGGTAAAGATCGCTTGGAGTGGAAATGGATGTTACTAATAACACTTTAATGATTGGTGGTGGGCTTCAACATTCTCTACTCTCCCTGCCCCCCAAACCTCTACCCTCACCGTCAAGTAGTATTTGTCTAGTACATCTTAATCTCCTAGTGCCAGACCTAGTCTCTGTAAATTTGGAGACTGGTTTTTGGAACAGATACACATACCAGGACTGATTCAATTTGTAGGATTTTAGGCTTAAAAATCCTTTCTGAAATAAAGTTCGATTTCATATTATTTTGGAGTAACTCCAGGCATTCACCATTCAATGTGAATAATTCAATATTATTCTGGAGTAACTCCAAGGCATTCACCATTCAGAGAAAAAGACATTTGTTTTGTTTTGCTAAAACTGAACTCAGACTATTTGAGAGACACTGCTGCATTTACAGATAATTTTGTGCATTTTAGGTATCTAAGAATGGATATTGCTTTTGGATGGTTATAATATATTCTTTCTACTTGTACTGATACCCTACAAACTTTTTATTATATATTATAATTATAAATGATAACTTTTTTCTAATTGCAAAAGCAAGCATATTCTCTGTAGAAATTTTGGAAAATGCAGAAAAGCAGGAAGAGGAAATAAAAAGTATAAAGAAACAAATAAAAATCACCCCAAATTCTACCACCTAGAGATAACCATTGTTAACATGACACACACAGATATTATATATGACTTATTATACATAACATATAAACACATGATATAAACTATATATTAGTGTACATATGCAATATATGTACATACATACATGTATAATCTGTATACTGTATAATCTCTGTCTCTATATAACACACACACACATGTATATATTAGTTATCATTTACTGAGTATGCCAGTTACTTCGATTTCCTTTTTATACATTTATCTCTTGTAATCTTCTCAGTAGTTCTCCAAGAAGATACTATCATTCTCACTTTACAGGTGAGTAAATTGAGGATGAGAGTTAATTGTTGGCCTAAGGTCATCAGTTAGTAAATGGTAGATCTGAGACACAAATCTAGATCCAATTCTAAAGTCTATAATCAACCATTATGCTGCAGGACTGCCTGTCTATTTCTATATCTTCAATTAAATTGGAATTACTGTAGAAATAATGTTGATCTTAAAAAAAAAAAAGAAATAATGTTGATCTTGCTTTTTGTTATATTTTGTATAACATTCCATATACTTTGCTAACCTAATTTTTATTTATTTATTTTTTAATGTTTGTGCATTTATTTTTTAATGTTTATTCATATCTGAGAGAGAGAGGGAGGGAGAGCACTAGCAGGGGAGGGGCAGAGAGAGAGGGAGACACAGAATCCAAACCAGGCTCCAGATTCTGAGCTGTCAGCTCGAACTCAGGAAAGGTGAGATCATGACCTGAGCCAAAGTCAGATGCCTAACTGACTGAGCCACCTAGGTACCCCTTTACTAACCTAATTTTAATGGCTTTATGATATTCCATAAGATTACTGAAATAATAAGTGAATAAATGAAATACTGTTTATCATAAACAGTCAAGGATAGATTGGATAAATACTTTGATGTTTTAGAATTTTTCTGTCATCTTATTTTCTTTTAAAAAAATATTTTTTAATGTTTATTTATTTTTGAGAGAGAGAGAGACAGAGACAGAGAGTGAGCAGTGGAGGGGCAGAGAGAGTGGGAGACAGAATCTGAAACAGGCTCCAGGCTCTGAGCTGACAACCCAGAGCCCCGATGCGGGGCTCGAACTCACAAACTGTGAGATCATGACCTGAGCTGAAGTCAGACACTTAACTGACTGAGCTACCCAGGCGCCCCTCATCTTATTTTCTTAATCTTTTTTTTTTCATATTCTGCATAATTTTCTCTTTTTCTTGTCTCTTACTGTCTGGACTATGTATTCTTTGCTTTTTATTTTATTTTCTAATTTTTAATTTTTTAAAAGTGTATTTATTTTGAGGGGGAGGGGCAGAGAGAGAAGGAGAGAGACAACAAGCCCAAGTCAGCTTCACACCTCCACACTGTCAGCACAGAGCCCTGTGGAAGGGCTCCATCCCACAAACTGCGAGATCATGACTTGAGCCGAAATCGAGAGTTGAGCGCTTAACTGACTGAGCCACCCAGGTGCCCTTCTTTGCTTTTTAAAGTCTGTTTAATGATTTGGAAGTTATATATCCTGTTTTTATTCTAAAATTATCTACACTTATTTTTACTTTATTATTATTTTTTTTTGCCTACCTTTAAATTAAAGAAAACGACTTCTTTTCAATATCACAGTGAAATCACAGCTCTTGATTTCTCCAGTGTAAGATGCAGTATTTAGCACACTTTATTCCCCCTCATTCTTTTTTTTATTAAATTTTTTAAATCTTTATTTATTCTTGAGAGAGAGAGAGAGAGAGCACAGCAGGGGAGGAACAGAGAGAGGGAGACACAGAATCTGAGGCAGGCTCCAGGCTGTGAGCTGTCAGCACAAAGCCCGACACGGGGCTCGAACTCACAAACCGTGAGATCACAACATGATCTGAAGTTGGACGCCCAACCGACTGAGCCACCCAGGTGCATCCCCCCGATTCTTTTTCTTTCTTTCTTTCTTTCTTTTTATTACTTCCTCCCTTCCTCCCTCCTTCCCTCCCTCCCTCCCTCCTTCCTTCCTTCCTTCCTTCCTTCTTTCCTTCCTTCCTCCCTCCCTCCCTCCATCCCTCCTCCTTCCTTCCTTCCTTCTTTCCTTCCTGTATGTAAGGTCTATGCCCAACATGGGGCTTGAACTCCTGATCCCGAGATCAGACATCTCATGCTTTACTGACTGAGACAGCCAGGTGTCCTCCCCTCATTCTTTACCTCCCATTCTCCACCTCTCCCAGCTTGATTTTAGTGCAACCTGGCCCTTTCTACCTTGATTATTCTTCTTGGAAAAACAAATTTCTTTTTTCTTATATTCTGTATTTTCTCTCATTTTAGACACTCAAAGATCTTTTTTTTTTTAATTTTTTAATGTTTATTTCTGAGAGAGAGAGACAGAGCACGAGGAGGGGAGGGGCAGAGGGAAAGGTGACAGAATCCAAAGCAGGCTCCAGGTTCTGAACTGTCAGCACAGAGCCCAATGAAGAGCTCAAACTCACAGATCATGACCTGAACCAAAGTCAGACGCCCAACCAACTGAGCCACACAGACGCCCCTGACATTCAAAGATCTTTTAAGCATAAGTCCTTTCATGCCATGACTTTCTTCTCTCTTCTTGAGTTCTAATTCAGCAGTATGTGTTTGAGCCATTTTTTCTTTCAGAACAGATAATCTGGGTGGTTTAATTTTTGAGACTTTAAGCCCAAGCACTTATTTTTGAGGCTCTCACAACTGCATGACAACTTGGCTAAATCTACACTTAATTCTTAAATTATAAACATTTACCCTGAGAATTCTGTGGGATATGCTTTGACTTGTGTCCTACAGCGTTGCAGAATTCTGAGGCCAGCTTGAGTTCAGTTCCTTTGGAGATAAACTGTTTTGTTTTTGTTTTTCCCTGGCTGGATTCTTGAAGGCTTTTTTCTTTATCCTTGAAATATTTAATAATGTCACCTGGTTAGTCTAGATGTTGGTTTCTTTTCATTCATTTTACCAGCAGGCTTAAGTCTGGGGACAATTATTTAATTATTGTTTCTATTCCTGCCCTGTTTCCCCCTTCTGAGATTCTTTTTTTTTTTTTTTTTAGATCTTTTTTTAAATGTAATCTCTACCCTCCACGTGGGGCTTGAACTCATGACCCCAAGGTCAAGAATCGCATGCTCCACCAAATGAGCCAGCCAGCATCCCCCCACACCTCCCCTCCACCAGATTCCTAATGTAATCAGTCAGCTTATTCAACAAAGATTTATTGAGCAACTACTTAATGGTAGGCACTATTTTCTTTTTTTTTTTAATTTTCTTAAATGCTTTTTTATTTATTTTCGAGAGAGAGAGACAGAGCGTGAGCAGGGGAGGGGCAGAGAGAGACAGAAACACAGAATCTGTGCTGACAGTTCACAGCCTGAAGCAGGGCTTGAACTCATGAACTGCAAGATCATGACCTGAGCTGAAGTCGGCCGCTTAATCCACTGAGCCACCCAGGCGCCCCTAGACACAATTTTCAGTAGTGGGGAAATATTATTAGGGAATGCAAATGCTTACATTTTTGTTGATTGGATTTCCTGAATCTGCTCTATATATTACCCGCTTTTGTTCTGATTTTTCTTTTTTTAAAAAAAATTGTTTTTAACATTTATTTATTATTGAGAGACAGAGAAAGACAGAGCATGAGCATGGGAGGGGCAGAGAGAGAAGGAGACACAGAATCCGAAGCAGGCTCCAGGCTCTGAGCTGTAACACAGAGACCGATGCGGGGCTCGAACTCACAAACCGCGAGATCATGACCCACGCCAAAGGCAGATGCTTAACTGACTGAGCCACCCAGGCGTCCCTGTTCTGTTTTTTTTCAAGGGAACCTCATACTTTGAACTGTGGCATCTTTGTATATGTGTTTTTTAAGTAAACTGTGCCCCCAGTGTGGGGCTTGAACTCACGACCCAGATATCAAAGTCACATGCTCTACCAACTGACCCAGCCAGGCACCCCAAACTGAGACATCTTTGAATAGTCCTTTGGTTTTTCTCCATTTGCTCATCTTAACATAGAGAGGTCTATGTGTGTCTAGCTTTGGTTAATATTTAAGTAGGAATTGCAGTGGGTTCAGTTAGAGATTGAAATGGGTCTGAGCGTAAGGCTTGACTGTGTCTCCACCTGCCCTCACCTGGCCTTCAATCCTAAATAAGGGAATGCTCATGGACTTCTATTGGGGTGATAGTACATTTTACAGAAGTGGAATCTTGAACTGGCCCTTCCTTGTAATTGAGTCCTTTTATATTCTAACTAGCAGAAGTTCCTCAAAGTTTTTGGCACGTGGAAGACTTTTCTTCTATGTTTATTCCTTCGATCTTTTCTACGTAAACTTAAAATGAGGTGATTTAGAAGCCTTGTCCTCATAAAGACATTTTATTAAAGAAACCACAAAATAATATTTTTTCTTTATGTGAAGAGGGTGATAAAAAAATGCTCAAGACTCATAATTGTACGTAGTCTTGAAAGTTTTAGTAAAGGGTCTCAAACCCCGTGTGGGAGTCAGGAGGATGGAATTTGATGATTGTGATAGGTAATTTCACTTGTGGCTTTGAACAAACTATTTGAACGTCAGGTTCTCTAATCTCAGATCTCCTTACGTCATAGTGTGACAGGGAAAGCACCAGAAAAAAAAAAAAAAACAAATGTGGAATGAACTGCTCAAAGACAGACACTAAGGAAATCTGATTGTTTGTTGCTGTTTCAATGCTATTATAGTTTTGAGCACTTTCAAGCTAGCCCAAAGAGTGTCTGGGGGAGGGATAGCAAATGAGAACTGGTTGCTGGGAAGCTCAGATATGAAAAGCATTTCTGAAGTGTAGCTGGGAAGGAACGAACACTGCTTTGGACGCTGTCATGTAGTGTAAGCCCCAAGAGAGTGGTAAATGTGGACCCACACTTCTGTTAGGTCAAATTACTATTCAAGACTTATCTGAAATTAGTTTGCCCTTCCTCTTCACGAAAATGAAGGCCTCTTGGTGGGTGAATCATGCCTTAATAAATGACTTTAGTACTTCTGGCCAGAATAGACAGCACGTGTTGTCTATCTTTCCGAGATGATTTGGAAGTGTGCAAAAGGAAACATCGGTACAGTTACCTCAGAAGCTTAAAGAAAATATCTTGTTGCCCCAGGCCAAACTTTCCGGCTTCTACCTGTTTACACTATTAATTCTTTCTGTATTTTATGATTCAATTTCTTTTTTTTTTAAGTTTTTTTAAATGCTTGTGTTTTTTTTTTGTTTGTTTTTTTAAAAAAATTTTTTTCAACGTTTTTTATTTATTTTTGGGACAGAGAGAGACAGAGCATGAACGGGGGAGGGGCAGAGAGAGAGGGAGACACAGAATCGGAAACAGGCTCCAGGCTCCGAGCCATCAGCCCAGAGCCTGACGCGGGGCTCGAACTCACGGACCGCGAGATCGTGACCTGGCTGAAGTCGGATGCTTAACCGACTGCGCCACCCAGGCGCCCCTAAATGCTTGTTTTTAAGAGACGGAGAGAGAGAGAGAGAGAGAGAGAGAGAGAGAGAGAGAGAGAGACGGAGTGTGAGCGGGGGGAGGGGCAGAGAGAGAGGGAGACACAGAATCTGAAGCAGACTCCAGGCTCTGAGCTGTCCGCACAACTGTGAGGACAGCTCAGAGCCCAACGCGGGGCTCGAACTCGCCAACCGTAAGATCATGACCTGAGCCACAGTCAGATGTTTAACCGAGTGAGCCACCCAGGCGCCTCTCTGATTCAATTTCTTTATGCAATTCCTGTAAAATTCAGTATGAAATTTCCTAATCATGGGAAAAAATATTGTCATTACTAAGATCCATAACACTGCAGCTGTTTCTGCACTATGGAGATAAATGGCCTTCTGTGTCATTTGTCATTTTCTTTTTTTAAGTAATGGACATGAAATGGAAGGATAAGAATTTCTCCCTTCTGGGCAACATTGTGCAAAATAACACTTGTAACACAGAGACCAAAATAGAATAGGACACCTTAATTTATTCAACAATTGGTTCATCTCCTGCCACGTCCCAGACACTGCACTAGGAGCTAGAGATACATCAGTAAACAAGACACAGTTCCTGTCCTCATGTAGTGTCAAATCTAGTGGGGAAGACTAATCAAGTATTTTATTTTTTATTTTATTTATTTTTTTTATTAAATTTTTTTTTAACGTTTATTTATTTTTGAGACAGAGAGAGACGGAGCATGAACGGGGGAGGGTCACAGAGAGAGGGAGACACAGAATCTGAAACAGGCTCCAGGCTCTGAGCTGTCAGCACAGAGCCCGACGCAGGGCTCGAACGCACGGACAGTGAGATCATGACCTGAGCCGAAGTCGGACGCTTAACCAACCGAGCCACGCAGGCGCCCCTTTTTTTTATTTTTTTAAGTTTATTTTATTTTATTTATTTTTTTAATTTTAAAAATTGTGTTTCCATATTTATTTTTTGAGAGAGAGCAAGCTGAGGACAGGTAGAGAAAGAGGGACAGAGAAATCCCAAGCAGACTCCATGCTGTCAGCACAGAACATGATGCGGGGCTCAAACTCACCAACAGAGATCATGACCTCAGCCAAAACCAAGAGTCGGAAGCTTAACCCACTGAGCCACCCAGGGACCCCCCCCCCCCACTTTTCTCTAATCAAGTATTTTTTTTTTAATGTTTTTACTTATTTTTGAAGGAGAGAGAGAGAGCGTAAGCTGGGGAGGAGCAGAGAGAGAGGGAGACACAGAATCCAAAGCAGGCTCCAGGCTCTGAGCTGTCAGCACAGAGCCCCACGCGGGGCTCGAACTCACGAACCATGAGATCATGACCTGAGCCGAAGTCGGATGCTTAACCGACTGAGCCACCCAGGCACCCCTCTAATAAAGTATTTTAATTGGGAGAAGGTGCCAGGAAGGAAATGTATGGGATAAAGTAAACACAAATAAGAGTAGAGGAGGAAAGATCTGCTTCAATAGGCCAGGAAGGGAATCTATGAAGTGATGCTGACATTCAGCTTTAGAATGAGAAGGAACCTGCTATGGGAAAAGCTGGAGGAGAAATAATTACACCAGAAGAAACAGAATGTGCTGAGGTTCCTGACTTGTGCAAAGAACTGAAAGGCACAATGGATGGTTATAATACAGTGGTTGAGCAGAGAATGACATAACATGAGTTTGGAAAGAAATGCCATGATGGGATTTATATGTTAAGATTACCCCACCTATTTTGCTAAGAATGGAAGTAGAGAGACCAGTAGCTTAGACTAGGAAGTAGTACAGATGGAAAGAAGTAAATGCAATTCAAATATATTTGTAGGCAGAGTTCATAGGACTTGTGAATGATCTAACTGTGGGGGATTAGAGAAAGAGAGGAGTCAAAGAACCCAGAAACGCCTGGGTTTCTGGACTCAGCCACTGGTGAATGGCAGTGTCACTACAGATGGAGAAGCTCAGAGAGAAAGGGGCTTGGAGGAAAAAATAAGAGTTTGCTTTTGGACATGATAAGCTTGAAATGCCTGTGGTATAATGAAGAAGGTATAACAAGTAGGCAGTTGTGTGTCTGGAGCTCAGGGGAGAGGACTGAGGCCATACATCAGGAATAACCCTGATGGTTATTGTTTAAGTCTTGGAGATGGGTGAGATCTCCTAGGAAGACAGTGTAAAGAGAGAAGAAAAGAGAGCTGAAGATTAAGCCTGGAGAACTAGCCAGGTGAATAGTTGTGCTACTAAAAGAAATACTGAAGGAGATTGAGAGGAGCAAGTGGTTTGAAGAGGAAATGGATGCTTTATCTGTGGAACTTGGTAAGTTTGGGCTACTAGCTGGATTCTTGTCATTTCTAGTGTGCCGCTGGGACAAAATGTGTAGGTCCCCTTCATAATGTTAGTGCTGTATTTGTATCTTATTCTATGATTCAGTCTTAGGATAACTCTGAATTTTTCAGAATAAAACATTCCTAATCACGCCTGAATTCGAGTTTGGAAGAGGAGAAAACTCTACTAAGATCCATGACGCTGCAGCTGTTTCTGAATTATGGAGATAAATAGTTCTCTATGTCACGAGTCTTAGACAAGTGGCTATTTCTTTTTAGTAATGGGCGTGAAATGAAGAAAGAATAATTTGTTCAATGTTTAGCGAGTCCGCTTTACTGGTAGCCCACGAGCTGGGGAGAATGCAGTGGTAACTACACATATATTGAGCACCTACCAATGTGTTAGGCTCTGGGGATAACTCAAAGAATAAGACATACAGGACTTGGGGCTTACAGACTAATAAAGGAGATGGAAAAAAAAATTAATCTACAAACGAAATAACTACAAAGTGTGGCAAGTGCTGTGAAAGGAACAAATACAGGAAATAAGTGGGAGGTGGTACTTCGAGTCTAGATATTTAGGGAGATGTTCCTTGAGTAGGTGACATTTGCTTAAGTTGATTCCTAAGTCAGTCATACCAAGATGAGGGGGTGCGACTGGCCACTGATGATCCACCAAATGGTTTTATGCGGTGCTTGGTCCTGAAAAGTTAAGGCAGGCTGAATAGCTTACATTGAACTATTCAATGGTGGCCCACCAAAAGTAGGGGGGTATGGGGAGTGGGCTGCTCCCATGGGGAGTATTTTATCACTGACATTGCTTGAAATTGCCTGCACATGGTAATAATAAAAAGTAGACTGACATTTAGTCAGTTTTACTATTATTTTAAAATTCTTTACAATGTCCTGTTGTGGGATGAATGGTCGTCTCCAAAAAGATGTGTACATGTCCTAATCCCTGGAACCTATGAATAGCATCTTACCTGGCAAAAGAGTAAAGATTACCTTATGTGAAAAGATAGGATTGAGGATTGAGAGTGTATATCAGATTATCTTTTAGTTAAACTGAAGGCAGATATTAGACTGAGAAATTAAGTTCCCCAGTTCTTAAGGTAAATAGGTGTATGTATATATATATATATATATATATATATATATATATATATATTTTATGTTTATTTTTGAAAGAGAGAGAGAGAGAGAACGTGTATGTGTGAGAGGGGTAGGGGCAGAGAGAAAGGGGGACAGAGGACCCGAACTGGGCTCTGCGCTGAAAGCAGACAGTCCAGTGTGGGGCTTGAACTCACAAACTGTGAGCTCCTGACCTGAGCAAATGACAAAATTCAAGTGGTTAAGAATATTTACTAATTTACTAAGTACTGAACCAAAACTTGTGACCAGGCCCAGGGCTATAGTCCTGTCTTGAGAGGGCCAATGTAAGCTGCCAGGAAGGAAGCCTCCTTGGAAAATAGGAATGCAAATATAAAATGCCTTCATGGGCCAGGCAGGTAACTTAACTTGGGTTGAGTTACTTGGGTGTCAGCAAACTTAGATATAGGAAACATTTCTCCCAACACAGCATCAAATTCTACAGTGATAGCTCTATTAAAATATATACCTAGGGCGCCTGGGTGGCTTAGTTGGTGGGCATCTGACTCTCGGTTTCTGCACAGGTCATGAGCTCACGATTCATGAGATGGAGCCCCACACATCAGGTTCTACACTGACAGGGCAGAGCCTGCTTGGGATTCTCTCTCTCCCTGCCTCTCCCCCTCTCTCTCTCCCCCCCCCCCAAAATGAATAAACTGAAAAAAAAAAGAAAGAATATTTACTAATGTAAAGATAATGAGGAACTTGTGTGTGCTATTAGTGTACTTTCTCACCTTAAAGGCAAGTCATATATAATATGAGATTATATTCAGAATATAGCTAGGTGATGACATCAAAGCAAGCAGAATAAGTTTGATGGATGTTTTTATCTCTGCAGTAGGCAGGCTCTGAGATGACCTTCAATGAGAGTGTGGTATTCATACCCTCCTGTGTTCCTCCCCGCTTCTGTGTAGGTTGAACTCACGTCGAATGAATAAAATGAAGCAGAAGTGATGGGATGTCCCTTCTGAGAATAGGTTACAAAAAGACTGTGGCTTCATCTGGAGGGCTCCCTCTTGTTCTATTGTTGATTCTTTTTATTTATTTTTTATTTTTTTTAATGTTTTATTTTATTTTTGAGACAGAGAGACAGAGCATGAGCCGGGGAGGAACAGAGAGCGAGGTAACACAGAATCCTAAGCAGGCTCCAGGCTCTGGGCTGTCAGCACGGAGTCCTACGCGGGGCTGGAACTCACTGACCGTGGGATCATGACCTGAGCTGAAGTCAGACGCTTAACGGACTGAGCCACCCAGGCGCCCCCTATTGTTGATTCTGAGGGAAGACAATTGCTATGTCCTGAGCTGCCTATGGAGAGGCAACAGCCAGTGAGGAACTGAGGTCCTCAGTCCAACACATCCTGAGGAACTGAATACTACCAAGAACCACGTAAGTGAGCTTGGAAGCAGAACCTCCCAGCAATTTCAGGAGAGGCCGTGAGCCGGCGCTCAGCTAAGCAGCACCTGATTTCCTGACCCTCAGAAATGATGAGATAATAAATGCCTGTTTTAAGACGACTAGGTTTTGGGTAAATTGTTACACAGCAATATGTAACTAACACAATACCAATTATATAACTTCTGAAATACTAATTTTAAAACACCAAAAGAGAATGGGGTGGGGGGAATAAAATTGATATGTTGTAGTTTTCATGTCTATTCTATTTATTTTCTTATAGCTTCTTAGACATTCTAATCATGCTGACTAGATTCCCTATTAGTGGTTAATTTCATCCAATTTATGCAGAGTCTTACCAGTTGTTTTTTCTCAGGGAGTGACCTTTTTAAAATTTTATTTTTATTTATTTTTTTAATGTTTATTTATTTTTGAGACAGAGAGAGAGCATGAATGGGGAAGGGTCAGAGAGAGAGGGGGACACAGAATCTGAAACAGGCTCCAGGCTCTGAGCTGTCAGCACAGAGCCCAACGCGGGGCTCGAACTCACAGAGGGTGAAATCATGACCTGAGCTGAAGTCGGATGCTCAACCGACTGAGCCACCCAGGCACCCCGATTTTTAATATTTATTTTTGAGAAAGAAAGAGAGAGGGGTGGGGGGGAGAATGGGAGAGGGGCAGAGAGAAAGGGAGACAAAATCTGAAGCAGGCTCCAGGCTCTGAGCTGTCAGCACAGAGCCCGACACGGGGCTCAAACTCACGGGCTGTGAGATCATGACCTGAGCCAAAGTAGGACGCTTAACTGACTGAGCCACTCAGGTGCCCATATTTATTTTTATTTTTTAACATTTATTTATTTTAGAGAGACAGCGCATGAGCAGGGGAGGTGCAGAGAGAGAGGCAGACACAGAATCCAAAGCAGGCTCCAAGCTGTCAGCACAGAGCCTGATGCAGGGCTCAAACTCACAAACCGTGAGTTCATGACCCAAGCTGAAGTCAGACACTTAACCGACTGAGCCACCCAGGCTCCCCTAGGGAGTGACCTTTTATACAACTTCTGGATGCATCTAATTATGGACTCCAACAAACTGAGTATACATACTGACAACTGCAGATGTATTGATTATTTCAAACTTAAATTCGTTTCATCTACTGGGGACTCAAAAAGGAATCCAAAATGGCATATCAATTCTCTTGGTCTTTTGGGGGGGATTAATGTTCATTATCGTTGGATGTTGAATTCATTAATTTTTTAAAGACACTTTCTTCTTTTCACAAAAGGGATAAATGCTCAACATATAACATTTAGAGAAAATAGCGAAGCAAAAGAGAAGAAAATGAAAGTCAGTTCTGAGCCTGCTGCTCAGAGAGGACTGCTATTGAGACTGAATATACTACTACTTTTAGTTGACAGCATTTGCCTATCTATTGTTTTAACATTACTAATGACTTTTGTCACATTAAAAGTCTGAATTTTAATGTTTTTTTTTTAACAATTTTTTTTAAAGTAGGCTCCACATCCAATGTGGGGCTTGAACTCACGACCCTGAGATCAAGAGTCAAATGCTCTATGGACTGAGCCAGGTGCCCCAAAAGTCTGAATTTTAAACAGCTTCTTGGACTGGTGGCTTATTGCTATTAGCTTGTTCAACTTCAGCATCTGTCTCATCTGAAGCAGCTTTTTCAGAACTACCACCTTCATCATGAAGCCCCATGAGTTTTCCCAGTACAACTTTAGGGTTTTCAACATTTTCACTTTTCTAACAAATGTATCATGGAGTGGAAAAAACAATTGGGAAGTTTTTTCTATGTCTTTCCCAATGCTGTCTGGAATCAATATTTTTTTCAAGTTTATTTATTTATTTTGAGAGAGAGAAACGGACCATACAAGAGGATGAGGGGCAGAGAGAGAGAGGGGGAGAGAGAGAGAACCCCAAGCAGGCTCCTGGCTGTCAGCGCAGAGCCCGGTGTGGGGCTCGAACTCACCAACTGCAAGATCATGACCTGAGCCGAAGTCAAGAGCTGGACACTTAACTGACTAAGCCACCCAGTGCCCCTAGAATCAGTTTATTAACCACTTCTTTCAAGTCATTTGTCTGCACCTCTCAGGTCATGACTTTCATCGCCTTCTTCTGGATTTGGCAAACCTATTGGTGCTTAGCGGGAGAGGTCTTCCAAATCTGATTATTGAGTTTTTAAGTAAAACCACCAACTGAATAGACAGAGAAAATAACCATCGATAGTCTTGACATCAACCTGAGCTTCAGTTATGGTCTGCCATTTTTTGACCACGGAGCACATTTGGCACTGGTAAAATCCATGCCATGGAAGTAAGGCAGTTTCTGCCCTGAACATCCTAGTAATTAGCTTGGATTTTCTAAATGCAACTTCATCATTCTGCAGATCAGCAAGGCTTCCTTCAAAAACTCGACCCTTGAGGCCATGAAATGCAATTTTCATTCCTTGAGTTCTCAAGACCAGTGTTTTTTATTTCTTATATTGAACACAGCTGGTGCTTTCACATCATACCAATATTTCTAGAAAATGGATTAGCCACTTTCTTCTTGGCAACCTTTTTGCTGCCTTTCTTAAAGTGCTTATTCTTGCCTACTGCCATGGTGTTGCTCAGAGAGCCAACAGGGCTATTTGCCTATCCTTTCAAAAATTGGGGAAAACACTCTATTCTTGGTTAACTTGCTAACTGAATTCTCTGAAAATCAGTTTCTTTAACGAAATATATCTGAGAGTTTACCTTTATATATCGAATATTTAATAATTTAGTATCAGTAACATTTAATATTTAGTACCACTTACTAATATTATAAACACTATACTCAACAACTTTGTTTATATTATCTTACTTAAAGTTCACTACATTTTGTGAGTTAGGCATTAATATTACTTCCATTTTTCAGCTGAGTAAACTAAGGTTTAAAGAGGTTAAATAATTTGCCCAAACAAGGTCACTAATCTAAGCAGTTTCAGAATAGGGATCCTATCTCATTTCTGACTACAAAACTTATACCACTCTGCTATAGCTTCTCCCTCAAACTTTTCTCATAATACTCTTCATAAAAGCAAACTGTCATTTTTGAAAACTTTCATATTTGGAAAAGTTGTCATATTCCAGTTATTAAAAGACTAACCTAATTTACCCATACCTCTGTTCAATTCCTTTGAAAGTTTTTTGAAGTTAGTGTCTCTAGGCAAAAATATTAAGATCTAAAGGAAATATACATGAATAAAATTCTTTCCCTGCTGAAATAAAACAGTGGATGTTACCAGTGATTTGCCCCATTTTGAAACTGGAACTATCATCAGAGAGCCAATTTCCATTTATATAAAATGACATAATATTGTTTCTGATTATAATTTCTGTAAAGTTATAATCAATTGTTACAGTTGAAAACTTAACTTTTATCAGCTAAATTTCCTGCTGTTGTATAGTTTTATTATAATGAAATAAAGGGATAATCTGGGAAGAAAGTGCAGAGTTATGATCATGACATGTTAGAGTGGGAAGAAATTTGGAGGCCTCTTTACCCATTCTCCATAATTTAGACAGGAAAAAACTGAGGTCCAGAGACTTAAATATTTCTGTATCTCTTAAAGTTGTCATAGCACACAAAATGTAAGATTAAAGGTATGTAAAAAGTGGTTTCCATTTGACAATTAAGACAGGCTTGCAAATATATTTAACCAAGATGCAAAACTGTGTTAATAAGAGAAATGGATTGAAAACACAAAACAAGGGGCACCTGGCTGGCTCAGTCAGAGGAGCATGTGGCCCTTCATCTTGGGGATCATGAGTTCGAGCCCCACTTTGGGTGCAGATATTAGTTAAATATATAAATAAATAAACTTAAAAAAAAACAGAATGAGGGGTGCCTGGGTGGTTCAATGGGTTAAGTGTCCGACTCTTGATTTTGGCTCAGGTCTTGATCTCACCATGTGTGAGATGGAGCTCCACATTAGGCTCCATGCTGACAGTGTGGAGCCTGCTTGGGATTCTTTCTCTCTCTCCTTCACTCTCTGCCCACCTCTCCCCCCTTCCCCCTGGCCTGTAGCTTGCTCTTTCGTGCTCTCTGTCTCAAAATAAATAAACATTTAAACAAAGCAAAATGAAACGAAACAAAGCAAACAACACCCAAATAACAAAAAGCATAATTCCTGGTACCTCAAAAGTGCCTAATTGGGGGCACCTGGGTGGCTCAGTTGGTTAAGCATCTGACTGTCAATTTTGGCTCAGGTCGTGATCTGACAGTTCATGAGACTGAGCACCACATCAGGTTCTGTGCTGACAGCGTGGAGACTGCTTGGGATTCTCTCTCTCCCGCTCCCCCCACCTCTCAAAATAAACAAACTTTTAAAAAAAGTGCCTAATAAATATTTGCGAATGAACAAATGAATAAAAGGCTTTTTGCTTTCATTTTTCAAGTTCTCTGATAGTCCTTGAATTCATATTTTATATGCAATAATAATGTTTGCGATATTTGCGCAATGAATAAATATTTGCGAATGAACAAATGAATAAAAGGCTTTTTGCTTTCATTTTTCAAGTTCTCTGATAGTCCTTGAATTCATATTTTATATGCAATAATAATGTGTACATATAATTTGTTACTTTGCTTTTTGCACTTGAGTTATACTGCCAACATTTCTCCATATTGTTATAAAATATGACTATAATCTTTCAAAATACCTCTGAAGTTACAACACTTCTGAGTCAGATTCCCAAATGACTGTTAACCTGGGTACTCCTGGGTTTGGGGAGCCCTTCCTCATTAAGGAATAAAATACAAAAATATATTGCTTTAACAAATTTTACAAAATAATGAAAAAATATCTAGCTCTTTCAAAAGGCCATTTCTAGGGCCCCCTCCAGGGCCTTAGATGGGCCTGTGCATTGAAGGGCTGTGAATCTTCATTAGCTTTGCAGTATGGATCTGCCTCTGTTAACCAGATACCATCTTCGTGGTGGTTATGATATAACTTGAATGTTTTTCAGAGACGTACTAAAATTTTAGAAATGTACATCACACTTTGATAGGGTTAGATATTCTTTCTATCCAGCCAACCTGGAAGCTATTTCAGTCCCTGCTATAAATTTGGTAGCTTTTAATTATAAGCAAGTCTCTTAATGTCTTCAGGCCTCAAATTCCTCATCTGTAGAATGGGCTTAATATCTACCTTAAGACTTACAATGAACACCAAGATAAATACTTGGTACAGTTCCTGGCACATAGTAAATGCTCAATAAATATTAGCAACTGTGATTATATCAATAGTTAAAACATTAACCTACCACACATAGGAACCTCCTATCTCCTTACAACTTCCCACATTGACTGTAGGTACAATATACTGTAAAATGAATTTCAAAGGATGGTGCAGATTCAATTTTTTATTACTTTAATTTTTAAAAATAATGTTATTATGCGGGGTGCCTAGGTGGCTCAGTTGGTTAAGCATCCAACTTCAGCTCAGGTCATGATCTCATGGGTTTGTGAGTTCAAGCCCCATATCAGGCTCTGTGCTGGCAGCTCAGAGTCTGGAGCCTGCTTCAGATTCTGTGTATCTCTCTCTTTCTGCCCTTCCCCCACTCATGCTCTGTCTGTCTGTCTGTCTCTCTCTCTCTCTCTCTCAAAAATAAACATTGAAAAAACAAAAATAAATAAAAATAATGCTATTATGAAAAGTAATAACTACATAACAGAACATTTGGAAAATAGAGAAAAGGAAAAAGAAGCATCCATAATTTTACCAGACTTGGTATATTTTCTTCCTTAATGCAGAAGCATTTTATTGAAAAAATGAATTAAGTATACTCTTTTTTTTATGTTTTATTTTAGAGAGAGAGAGAGAGAGTGTGTTAGCTGGGGAGAGGGGCATAGGATCCAAAATCAAGAGTCAGATGCTCAACTGACTGAGGTTAGCCCTACAATTATTCTCTTTGATATTATGGCATTATTGTTTTCAAATACATGTCAAATCTCAAATATTTCACATAAAACTTTTAGAAAAATCAGGTGGAAGAGAAGGTACACATTCTCCTGTTATATTTCCATACTTTATATTTTTAATGTTTATTTATTTTTGAGAGAGACAGTGTGAGCAGTTCGGGGGGTGCAGTGAGAGAGGGGGACAGAGGATCCCCAGCAGGCTCTGCACTGACAGCAGTGAGTCCGATGCAGGGCTTCAACTCATGAACCTAACCATGAGATCATGACCTGGGCTGAAGTCAGACACTTAACCGACTGAGTCACCCAGGTGCCCCTTCCATACTTATTTTAAAATATTCATGTTTTTACAAGGTTATGATGCTAGTGTACATAGAATTTAATATTCTGCATTTTTTCTTACATTATATCACAAGCCTTTCTCCATACTACTACATGCCACTAAGGCAACATTCACAGTAACTAAAGCACCTGAAAGCAAGACTTAATTTCCGAAAATTCATACAGTGTATGTGAAGAAAGTAAGTCCAGCTAAGGTGTGATAAGTCAGAATAAATGCTTTTGGTTTGCCTGCAACTGTAATGTGGAAAATGTAGAAAGAGAAGTTAGAACTCAGGAATTCTGGCCTTCCAACTAAAAGTCTAAGTTAGCAAAGAATGTAAAGCCCTATCAACATAATTCTTTTTATATACACTTTTTACATATATATATATATATACACACACATATACTTATATATAATACTTTTTATATACATAATTCTTTTTATTTCTTCTTTAATAGATGAGAAAGTGGTGGAATATTGCTCAATGGCAAAGACTTATTTGTTATGATGTTATTATTGGGGTTTTAGCTCTCAAATTTGGGTAAATGTACTCCCCACCACACCCCAAAGGGGTCTTTCTTCAAAATTTTGCAAGGCAAAGCCAATCCTTACTGTAAAGTCAAGAGCTGGTCATGGTTGGATTCAGTGACATATGCTGTTGTAAAAAGGCTTTTACCTTCTAATTATGCTTTTGTGCTGACATTCATTAATTTCAGAGCACAAATTTTTCCTTTAAAGCTTCTTTATGCCTTTATTTAAAAAAAATTTTTTTTAAATGTTTATTTATTTCTGAGACAGAGAGAGACACACAGCATGAGCAGGGGAGGGGCAGAGAGAGAGGGAGACACAGAATCCCAAGCAGGCTCCAGGCTCTGAGCTGTCAGCACAGAGCCCGACGCAGGGCTCAAACCCACAAACTGTGAGATCATGACCTGAGCCGAAGTCAACCCAGGTGCCCCTAAAAAAATTTTTTTTTATGTTTATGTATTTTTGAGAAAAAGACAGAGTGCAAGTGGGAGAGGGGCAGAGGGAGAGAGGGGCACAAAATCTGAGGCAGGCTCCAGGCTCTGAGCTGTCAGCACAGAGCCAAACGTGGGGCTCGAACTCACAAACCCACAAACCCACAAACCCACAAACCGTGAGATCATGACCTGAGCTGAAGTCAGATGCTTAACCAACTGAGCCACCGAGGCACCCCTCTTTACTCCTTTAATATTGTCCTGCTATGGGAAGTCGAGCCACTTTATTTATTTATTTATTTATTTATTTATTTATTTATTTATATTTTAATGTTCACTTACTTTTGAGAGAAAGAGAGAGGCAGAGCATGAGTGGGGAGAGGCAGAGAGAGATGGAGACACAGAATCCAAAGCAGGCTCCAGGCTGTTAGCACAGAGCTGGACGCGAAGCTCAAACTCAAGAGCTGTGAGATCAGGATCTGAGCCAAAGTCAGATGCTTAACCGACTGAGCCACTCAGGCACCCCAGTATTTATTTATATTTTTAAGTAATTTCCACAGCCAATGTGGGTTTCCAACTCACAACCCCAAGGTCAAGAGTTGCATGCTCCATTGACTGAGCCAGCCACTTGCCCCCTAAGCCAGTTTTAAAAACTGTAAAATATACATTGAGGAAACTATCCATGTGCCCATTGCCAAATGAATGGATAAACACAATGTGGCATATACATACAATGGGGTATCATTCAGCATTGAAAAGGAAGGAAAATTTGATTCATACCACAACAGAGATGAACATCAAAGACATATTAAGTGAAATAATCCAGACACAAGAGGATAAATATTGTGTGGTTCCACTTGTCTGTGGTATAAGGTATCACGGACACAGAAAATGAAATATTGGTTAAAAGGGAATGGGGGAGGAGAGTGGAGGAATTGTTGTTTTATGGGTGCAGAGTTTCAGTTTGGGATGTTGAAAAAGTTCTGGTGATGGACAGTTGTGATGGTTGCACAACAATGCGAATATACCTACTTCTAGTGAACTTAAAAATGGTTAAAATGGTAAATCATACACATTTTATGCTAAATAAAAAAAATGCGCTCAAAGAACATACACTGAGAATAGCGTATTATACATATACGTATGTATATATATATATATATATATATATATGTTCAGTTTAAGAAATAATTATGAAGCAAGTATATGGATCATCGCCATCGAGGTCAAGAAATAAAATATTATCAAAGGGTACCAGTGTGCCCCTTCCCAACAAAACCCTTTTCTTCCTGAGTAATCACTGTCACAATGTTCCGGACTAACATTTGCTTTAAAAAAAATCAGGCTGTGATGTAATAATGCAGGATAAATTAAATCAACATTACAAAAGCAATAGAGTATTTTTTTAAAATTCCAATATTTTCCATACATGCAATTATTTTTAACTCAATAACGTTTAAAGTGCCCTTTCCCCTGTCTTTCGCTCTTGAAACCACATATTCTAAAACTTATCTTGGTTCTACAGTTGACCTCACCTGCAGAGTTAAAAACAACAACAACAACAACAACAACAACAACAACAACAACAAAACTACTTCACTGTAGATTTTAGATTTTCATTCCTCCCGCTCTCCCTTGCCTCCAACTACAAAGAAACAATGATTTAAACCCTTTGTGCCCTTTTAGAAAATTACACAGATACCCCATTGTGGAACCCTATAATCCCTTCGTGGAAAGGAAGAGATTAGCATATGAATACAAAGCAAAATGAATCCAGAATACAAAATGATCTACTGGATTGTGAAGCTCTTGTATTCTTTCTTTTTTTTTTTTAAATGCATTTATTTCCTCTTTTTGTATTGCCCCTTTAGTGGTCTCAGGGTTAAGGGAACTGAGCTTCCCCTCTGGTTACCCGGAAAAGGGTAAAAAAAAAAAAAAAAAAAAGCCAACAGATTCCAGGAGCTGCAAAACCAACAGATGACTCCCAGAGCCAGTGGAATTGCCAGTGGAATCGCCAGTGGAATCTGCTACACTCGACGTGAGTTTGCTTGCGGGCGAGGAGTGTAGAAAGTGCTGTTCGCAGAATGCGCGGTGAAGGAGAGAAAGCGACAGAAGAGAGAGCCATAGTGCTGACGTTGAAAGCCCGGCCCTGTGAGGTTGCACAGGGTAAGTGGCGTTGGCCAGGAGGCAGTGGCGAAGGGGAAGGAAAGAGGATTTGGGCTAGGGGCGGGGCCTGCGGCGCAGCCTGTCTCCTGATTGCTGGAGCGCCGCTGCCAATCTCGCAGAATCGCTCGGTTAACCAGTGCGCTGGCTAGACGCGCTCAGATATACTGAGTGTGCCCTGAGAAGCAGTCTCAGATCCTGACGGTGCAGCAGCCCGCAGCCTCAGCCAGGGAGTCCCAGCCGCTTTCAATGGAGGAGAAGCCCGGCCAGCCACAGCCTCAGCACCATCACAGCCACCACCATCCGCACCATCACCCCCAGCAGCAGCAGCAGCAGCAGCAGCAGCAGCAGCAGCAGCAACAGCAGCCGCACCACCACCACCATTATTATTTCTACAACCACAGCCACAACCACCATCACCACCACCATCACCAGCAGCCTCACCAGTACCTGCAGCATGGAGCCGAGGGCAGCCCCAAGGCCCAGCCAAAGGCGCTGAAACATGAGCAGAAACACGCCCTCCAGCAGCACCAGGAAACGCCGAAGAAGAAAACAGGTCTGGGAGGGAGGACGAGTGGGGGAAGGGGAATGGGGGTGGGGGGTAGAGAAGATGGGGGTGGGGCTGGATCTGGAAAGCGCGGACGCGGTCGGAGTGTATGTGTGTGTGTATGTCTGTGCCCTGCGGGTCTGGGGAAGCCCCCTTCCATTCTCCCAAAGCCCGAGCCAGGCCGCGGGATTTGCAGCGCCCTCTCCTTCCCCTCAGCATGGGAGAGGCCCAACCAGGCCAGTATGACCTTCCCGGCCCCCGCCCGGGCCAGAGGGAGACCCGGAGGGTCGGCCTTGGAAATCTGGCCTCATTATTCCTTTCTCGTTTACCTTCGTGAGGCCCTGGAGGAACCTAAATTTGGTGGCCCTGAGTTGGGGTGAACATAGCTTTCCCCCCCCCCCACCAAAAAGCCTTCGGGGTGTTTCTCAAGAAGGCCTACCTAATTCCGACTCGGGTGGTGTCGCGAGACCCTTTTGCAGGCGGCGAGGCGAGGGTAGGTGGGCAGAGTTGAGGAAGTGTCCTCCCTCACCCGCCACCCCAAGCCCACCTGTGGCCTTGGGGTTCCCCGTCTGGGGGGGGGGGTGGCCGGGACCCCCCGTTTCTTGGGTTATTTCCACCTCTAGACGCCCCTTTTGGGCACCGGATCTGGCAGTGTGCCCTCGCGCCTCCTCCCGAGGCCGGCGCCCCGGGCCCGCTCCCCCCAGAGCCGGCGCGGCTGGAATGTTCTCTCCTCCTCGCGGGGCCGCTTCCTGTCCGCCATGTTGGAAGCCGATTCCTGTCACCGACTCCGGCCCACTGAAGAACGGAGGGGGAAGGGTGTCGAGGGGCGCTCGGCTTGGCGGAGCTGGGGGGCTCGGGATCCCCACCGGCGGTCGCCTTGCCCCCCGCATTGCGGGGGCGCAGTCGCCCCCGGCCCGCGGCCGCCCCTCCCCCCGCCGCCGGCCGGGTTGTGTAACCCGGTGGCGGCCGCGCGGCCCCGGGCGGGTCCCTGGGGTGAGGGGCGGGGGCGGTTGGGGTGGGGGAGGGAAGCGGCCACGAGGGGAGCGGCCTGCACCGGGCCCCGCGCGCCGGCGGCCGCGTTTCCCGCTCCCGGTGCGGCGGGAGGCGCGGGCGGTCCGGGCGGGGAGCCGGCCTCGAAGTGGAGCCGCGGGAGGAGGAGGCCGCGGGCGGTGGCCGCGGCGCTCCGTGGGGCAGGAGGGCTGGGGGTGGGGTGGGGGGGGATACATTTTGGGTAGAGGCGGTGCCTGAAGGCCGGGTGGGGTACCCAGCGGGAACCAGGCTCCCCGGTCACGAGTTTCTCTGCCACAGGAACCTCGTCTCCTGCCAGGTTCGCTCACGACTCCGCCTCTCAGGCTTTCACTTGGGCCCTTTCCTTCTAGCAGCTCATTTTTACAAAAAAAAGAAAAAAAAAAAAGGCTTGTTCCGGCGGCCTCCAGCCCCCAAGCATTTACCCTCTGGGCCTAAGTAGTCTTTCAGGGAGAGCGATTAGGAAAATGATTGGATAGGGGAAGAGGGCGAGGTGTTTTTTGACCCCTATTTCTTGTCCTTAAGGAAGAACCGCGGTGGCCCATCCATGAGGTTGGTTCACTACCATCTTGTCTCGGACGAGGCTTTTTTTTCCATGTTAAAAGGAAAGGTGTTTTTCTATTTTTAAACTGATACCGAACCCCAAATGCTTGGTTCTAACAAATGTTAAATTGAGGGTGAAAGTCATTTTAGAAAACATCTGAGAAGAAATGAACTTAAAAGTTTGTTGCCAGGCAGATTTTTACCAAATTGAAGGTTCTTTATAAAAATGAAGGGAGTAATAAGAAAATGGATGTTAAACCCAGGCTATCAAATTTAATGCAAGCAGTTACTGAGAGCTGGAGGAAAATTGCTTTAATTTAAAGACTGAAATTGGAATATCAGACTTTCCACTTTGGGGGGTAGGGACTGATGATGGCGTGCTGTAGCAATGAACATGTAAATATATTCAGTATTTAATCTTAACGGATTTGGAACAGTTTAAAAACTATTAGAAAGTGTACAACACTAAATCTTTTAACTCTAGGTCTTTTTCAACTTAGAGATAAGAAAATCTTACTTTATTATCGTTGCTTGGAAGATCAAACAGTATTACTGTTCAGATTCGAAAATTTTATTTTGTTGTCTCTACGTATAGAAGCAGCCCCTGAACCATTCAAGGTGGCATCCTTCAAATCAGTAGGTCTTGTCCTGGAAGAGAATAAAGAGGGGAAACTGGGCTTAGCAGTTTTGAGAGAATGTAAACCATTTGGGATGAACAGTTTTTTATGTGTGGCCTGGTCACAATACTGTTGCTTCAACATGTATGATGCTAATTTACTAAGAAAACTTAGGAGCGTTTTTGAAATATATCTGTTGTATGTTGAAGTGGGCTTTTATGACCCATTACCCACAAACCTATAAAGAGGAACCTGTTTTCTTTATCCAGAAGAGGGCGCAAGAGAGGGCCAAATGTGTTCACTAATTTCGGTTTCTAATCCAAAAGCGAGATTTTTCAGGACTCAAGTTTTGCACAGTCCATTTGAAGTAGTATTAGCATGGCAAACCTAAATAATAAAAGTGCAAAGAGCCCTGTGATTTCTCTCAGTAATTCTGTGGTGGTCGCATTTCTCTTAAATACCTAAGTTTTAAAAAGAAAATGTCTCTGGTACACTTTTTGCATACCAACAAAGTTGCCATGGAGAAAATTTTAAGTAGTTAAATGAAAAAATGTTTTTTTGTTATTAAAACTTGGGAGTATAGGGGCGCCTGGGTGGCGCAGTCGGTTAAGCGTCCGACTTCAGCCAGGTCACGATCTCGCGGTCCGGGAGTTCGAGCCCCGCGTCGGGCTCTGGGCTGATGGCTCAGAGCCTGGAGCCTGTTTCCGATTCTGTGTCTCCCTCTCTCTCTGCCCCTCCCCCGTTCATGCTCTGTCGGAACAAATAAATAAGATCAGACGTCAAAAAAAAAAAAAAAAAAAAAAAAAAACTTGGGAGTATAGTGGCTCTGAGCTGTTACAAAATTGGTGATTTCTGATATCGGAGCCACTAAATACTAGTAATTTTAGGAAAGAATATCCTGGTTCACTTAAAAATCTTGGCTTTGGTCCAAGTCAGTTTGGACATTGAATTTTTTTGTGTTTAAGACTGTTTACTTACCTTTGAGAAAGTTATGACTAATGGGCTCAAGAGTACAAAACTTTGTTTAGCTTGTTAGCATGTTAAATGGTATGTTTTTCTTTTTGGTCTAGAGTTGTGTACAGGTAAACTTGTATATGTTAACGTTGAGAGCTCCTGTTTAGGAACTTGCTGCTTCTCTAAAGAAAAAAGAACCTTTCAGAAAACATCCTACCTAAGCAGAGATTTCTTCTTTAGTAGTTTCTTTCTTCAGTAGTTGTGTGGTTAGAATTTTTCCACCAAAAGTTTGACTTGATTGACTGTCAAAGCTCTTTTCAGCAGCCATTATATTCTATTATATTCTATTCTATTATATTTGGCGGGGGTGGGGGTGCCTGGGTGACTCAGTCAGTTGAGTGTCTGACTCTTAATTTCAGCTTGGGTCAGGATCTCAGGGTTGTGGGATCAGCCCCTCATGGGGGCTCCACTCTGAGGGCGGAGCCTGCTTAAGATTCTCTCTTTCCCTTGGCCAACTCCACCATGCGAGCGCTTGCTCTCTTGCGCATGCTCCCTGTCTCTAAAACAAATTTTAAAACAAAATTATTTTATGGTACAAGTTTTATATGGTTCAGACTTAGGAATGATTATGCCTTAAGTATATTTTCTTGAATTATTTTCTGAAAGTTAATACAGTGGAATAAAATGCCTTTATTTGTTCATTTTTAGTGTCCTTTCTCTGATACAAAATGAGTGCCTTAAAATTAATAGTAAATCCTGTTGTGAATCTTCCCAGACTATGTTCTGTTCCTTATCACATTCTTTTGAAGCAGTGATTCTGAAACTTAAAAAAAAAAAAAAATCTTAGATTCCTTATGCTTTTTTTCCCTTTATTTTCAAATTTACATTTATTTATTTTGAAAGTGAGAGAAGGAGCACACAGGGTGCAAGCACAAGCCGGGGAGGAACAGAGAGAGGAAGAGAGAGAATCCCAAGCAGGCTTCGTGCTCAGTGCAGAGCCCAACTTGGGGCTTGAATTCACAAATTGTGAGCTCATGACCTGAGCTGAAACCAAGAGTCAGACACTAAACTGACTGAGCCACCCAGGCGCCCCTAGATCCCTTATGCTTTTAAAATGCACAAAGAGCTTTTATGGGTTATATCTATACCAAATTGGGAATTAAAACAAAATTTCAAAATAAGACTATACAAGTTCACATGCCTTTTAGCCTTCATAGGCTAAAGGACCACAAGGATGAATGAAAGTGACAAATGTAAATTAACTTGGTCTTATTGGACACCCTTCTGAAAGCTGCCTTAAATGAATATGTATCCTTCTATTTATCTGTTTCTAATGACCTCAAAATGCTTTTGGGAACATTTCATAAAAAGGTAGATAAGTAATATCTCTATTTTACTGGTAGGGAAATGGGAATGGTTGTTACCAATTGAATAATGTAGAGTGATGAACTGTTTATGGCCATTGAAGGTCTTAAATTACGCTTGAACACGTAGCAGTTTTTAAATTAGATACCTTTCATTGTAGTTTTGTTAGTAATTATTACAGCATCACTTGTGTAGGAAGTATTACTTAGTGATAGAAAACCATGTTCCAGGCTGACTGGAGTTCAGGTTTCCAGTTATCTGACTTAGGCAAGTTAATTTCTCTGAGAGTTTTTTTACCCAGATGTAAAATGAAGAAAATATATCTTAGAGGAGTTAGAAATATTGGTACATAGGTGGTCTAGTTTCATACATTAACAGTATGATCTAATGTCTGGGAATTGTCAAAATAGATTCAAGACTACTTTAGAAAAAGTTCACAATTGTTAGATTTTTGTTCAGCAGAATGCAGTAGAAACTGCTTGTGGTGACTGCCAGTCATTTGTGGTTTCATAGAAAGGGATTCTTTAATTTCCCTGAAATACATACAGTTACTGTATCAGTATAACTTGATTTGTGCCCAGAGGGTAGCTCTGATGTTAATTGTAAAGGAATTTTTATAGCAGCCTTGTGAGAACAGTGGGGAAGTTGATTTTGTTAGGTGAGAGATATTATGGCATACTGCTTAAGAGGTCTTGTTCTTTCTGACCTCAGACTTCGGTTTGAATCCCAGCTGGTTCAGTTTCTTGCTTGGCAGACTTCTAATCGGTAATATGGGGTGACAAGTGTTCTCATAGTTGTGAAATAATAAACATAGTAAAGCCAATGCTCATAGCATAGTGTCTAGCACATAGTAAATAGTCTTTAAATGTCAGGTAGTACTGTAATTTATGTTTTGTAATTGTAAATCAAAACCTTTCTTTTTCCCCTTTTCTAGGCTATGGTGAACTAAATGGTAATGCTGGAGAAAGAGAAATATCTTTAAAGAGCCTGGGTTCTGATGAAGCTACCAACCCTATTTCCAGGGTCCTCAATGGCAACCAACAAATTGTAGACACTAATCTGAAGCAGACTGTAAAGGCCAACACCTTTGGGAAAGCAGGAATTAAAACCAGGAATTTCATTCAGAAGAACAGTATGGACAAAAAGAATGGGAAGTCTTACGAAAATAAATCTGGAGAGAACCAGTCTGTAGAGAAGACCGATACTGTAGCAATTCCAAATGGTGTTGTAACAAGTAATTCTGGCTATATTACTAATGGTTATATGGGCAAAGGAGCAGATAATGATGGTAGTGGATCTGAGAGCGGATATACCACTCCTAAAAAAAGGAAAGCTAGGCGCAATAGTGCCAAGGGATGTGAAAACCTTAATTTAGTGCAGGACAAAATAATGCAACAAGAGACCAGTGTCCCAACCTTAAAACAGGGACTTGAAACTTTCAAGCCTGACTACAGTGAACAAAAGGGAAATCGAGTAGATAGTTCGAAGCCCATTTGGAAGTATGAAACTGGGCCTGGAGGAACAAATCGAGGAAAACCTGCTGTGGGTGATATGCTGCGGAAAAGCTCTGATATTAAACCCGGTGTGAGCGGCAAAAAGTTTGATGATCGGCCCAAAGGAAAACACGCTTCTGCTGTTACCTCCAAAGAGGACTCTTGGACCCTATTTAAACCACCCCCAGTTTTTCCAGTGGACAATAGCAGTGCTAAAATAGTTCCTAAAATAAGTTATGCAAGCAAAGTTAAGGAAAACCTCAACAAAACTGTACAGAACTCTTCTGTGTCACCATCTTCATCTTCATCCTCTTCGTCATCTGCTGGGGAAACTCAGACCCAGTCTTCAAGTCGGTTATCCCAGGTCCCAATGTCAGCGCTGAAATCTGTTACTTCGGCCAACTTTTCTAATGGGCCTGTTTTAGCAGGGACTGATGCAAGTGTGTATTCTCCAGGGGGTCAGCCACTGTTAACTACTGCTGCTAATACTCTAACACCCATCTCTTCTGGGACTGATTCAGTTCTCCAGGACATGAGTCTGACTTCAGCAGCTGTTGAACAAATTAAATCTAGCCTTTTCATCTATCCTTCAAATATGCAAACTGTGCTGTTGAGCACAGCACAAGTGGATCTACCCTCTCAGACAGATCAGCAAAACCTGGGGGATATCTTCCAGAATCAGTGGGGTTTATCTTTTATAAATGAGCCCAGTGCTGGCCCTGAGACTGTTATTGGGAAATCATCAGATCATAAAGTGATGGAGGTGACATTTCAAGGGGAATATCCTGCCACTTTGGTTTCACAGGGTGCTGAAATAATCCCCTCAGGAACTGAGCATCCTGTGTTTCCCAAGGCTTATGAGCTGGAAAAACGGACTAGTCCTCAAGTTCTGGGTAGCATTTTAAAATCTGGGACTACTAATGAGAGTGGAGCCTTATCCTTGGAACCCAGTCATATAGGTGATCTGCAAAAAGCAGACACCAGTAGTCAAGGTGCTTTAGTGTTTCTCTCAAAGGACTACGAGATAGAAAATCAAAATCCTCTGGCGTCTCCTACGAACACTTTGTTAGGCTCCGCCAAAGAACAGAGATACCAGAGAGGCCTAGAAAGAAATGATAGCTGGGGTTCTTTTGACCTGAGGGCTGCTATTGTATATCACACTAAAGGTAACTCATTTGTTCCTATATGAAGATTCTTACTGCTCAATTTAGTATACATTTATAAGCTATTGTGTTAAGGGTGCATTTTGGAAATTACTATGAGATTCTTCAAGACTTAGAACTAAATTAAGAATAACCATGGATAAGCAGTTGATAAACTATTCAGGGTCTTTGGAAATAGTACTATTTAGAAGGAATGTTCACTTTTTCGACTTAAAACATTTCTTTTCATATTTACAAGTATAGTTGACTTCCTACCTGTTTCAAATAGTGAAGAGGAATGGGGTGGTGCCTAAAGGGAGGACATTATATATTCTCTTGTTATTTTTAAAACTTCTTTGAACAGATGTCCCCTCTTTTTTGCTTTTTATATCATACACTTCTTTATTAGCTCATTTGATTTTTCTAATTTGTGTAAAATGAGGAGGAGTCCAAAAAGATGGAGTGTCAAACTATTTTTTCTGGGTGCTGAATGGGAACTAGAAAATAATTTAGACAACTGCAGTGGCAAGCCCAATGAGCATTGTAGGAACCAGGCTCTTGGGGTATGTACTTTTCATAGCCCCAAGCCTATGTTAAAGGAATCCGGTATCTTTCAAGTTCCATGCGAATACGTTTTTTAGAATATGGTTTATTTGTATCTTAAAGATTTGCTGTATGGTATAACTTATTTAAATCCCTACAGCAAATAATGAGGTTTAATGAATGATGTTTAAAACCTCAGTGCTATTGGGAACACTTTCATCTCTCCCTCTTCTAATAGAAATCTATACCCCACGCGTGCAGACACACACCTAATACATGCTGCACATTCCAATTTTTAACAGTGGCTCATTTAGGCAGTGACTTGGAACTGCAGGGAAGGGGCAGCATATCAGCTAAGTGGAGATGAGGTAATTCCCATATTTTCCCTGGAAGAATCACTGCCTCAGAGATGAATAACAAAGCTATTTATGTGACTTTTAAGCAAATTACCTCTCTTCATACCTTTCCTTATCTGCAGACTGGAAGACATTTAGTAAAATGAACAGATGTACTTTTTCTATTTTTCTTCCTTTAAAAAATGGGAGTAAGTAGTAGTATTGCCTTGTGGCAGTTTAGGGGCAGAAATCCTGGCAGATGAAATTACCTGTCTTAACTTTTTTCTCCAGCACTGCTGTTTGGAAGTAAATGAGTTAACCAGGAAATGGATGTTTTTAGGAAAGTTAAGGCAAAACAATTGCTTAGTTTCTTAAGACTCGTGGTTAATTATAAGTTAAATCCTGCTGGGGGAGTTGGTGTTTTTGGTGTTATTTTCCGTGCCATCTGCCCTCCAGAGACCATTGGGAAATTTTACCTGTGTATTTTGTACTGGTGGTCATTGTGTGAACCTGAGAGGATATCTGGTTACGTTCTTCCACAACATGCGAAAAATTCTGGGACAGGTTCCCTTAAATGGTTGGTTGGTGGTTTTATATGGATTTTTATTGTGAAGAATTGCAGGCCTTTTTAAATGGGAAATTAATTTCTATTTATTACTAGGTATTCTGTGTGCGTTTTCCCTATAGATGGGCTAACTAGATGTGAAATCAGTGGTATTTGGATAAGCTAAATGCCTCAACGTGGATGCAGTTTATATTTAGTTTTGCTGGCATTACTGAAATACTTGCTTTAGTTGAGTGCATCAATTTGACTTTTATATTTGGATATTGAAATTAAATTGATATTGATTGCCCAGCCTCCCCCCCACCCCCAACAAATAATGTTCAGTTCAGTTAGGTCCCAAAGTGGCAGGTTCTTTGAATTACTGCCAAATGTGGATGGTTCATTAGGTCATTAATTTCTCTTTTCTTTGAATTTGTTTTAAATCACAACCTTTTGAAGATCTGAAGATCTTTTTCATAAGTGAAGGCTGGCTTATTATTTTTAAGTTGTCTTAAACTCTAAAGGAGGTAATAATCAGTTGGGCTTATTGGAATATCCTGTAAAAGGGCCACCTGTATTTTCTTGTACCTTCAGTGTAGTCTTTTCTTTAAATGTTCAAAAGTAATCTCTTGGTTAAAGTTAAGCTTAGAAATGGAAGTTCTCTGCATACTTCCCAACTTCAAAAATAAGTCCTTCAATTTTATTTGGAAATAGGTAAGAACGTGCTTGGTATCAGTTCTGTAGGAATACTGCATTTTTTAGGTTAAACATTATTTGCAGCCTTAGAAGTACTGCAGATTTTTAAAAAATCTGTTCAGTATAATTGAGGAGATGAAAAAAAGATACAATGAGGCATAAAAAAGGGATTGATGAGAATTCTAGTTCTTGGGATTTTTCTTTTACCTTTTGACACGTTATGGTATAAAGTTTTAAGAAACAAGAGGGTTAATCTTTCTATTAGCTGGGGGAATAGTGTACCATTACATAGCAGTATTAATATTGACTGTGAGATGTAGGTCCTATTTTCTTTTGATTTCAAGTGGCACTTAAGAGGCAAACTTTAAAGTGATACCTTTTTAAGTTGATTATGAAAAAAATTATATTCTAAGTTTTAAATTGATTATAAAAGATTTGTACTCTAAAGTGGAACCTGTAACGAACCCCAGTGGACTCCTCATCCAGCCTGAACATTTAAATAGCATTGTCATTCTTGTTTCACCTATCTACCTTCACACTTCTTTTGGTAGGAGTTTCAAAAACAAATTCCCGGTATCCTAACATTTTGCTAGTTGACACTTTAGTTATGTTAGAGTGATGGCTTTTAATGCACATACCCAAGACAGAACTGTTGCCTTCTTTAAAACATTTACTTTCAAAGGCTTCTAACATTAGACCCTAACTTTTTGAGGTGAATCTTTGATTTTGAAATAATCATTTGAAGTCATTGATTTGAAAAAGTCATTTGAAGCCAAGTCTGTTGAAATAAGGTAGGTTGATGTGAGTTGTGTGTTTGGTCAAAGTGTTCGTTTAAACGGGTTGATTTATCATGCCTAATACTGCACTGAAGGTTATCAAGCATTCAAAAAGCATTTATTTGTGTGTGTGTGTGTGTGTGTGTGTGTGTGTGTGTGTGTATTTATGTTAACATCTTGCTATTTTGGAATATTCATTAAAAAATAATTTGAGGGTCGTCTGGGTGGCTCACTGGGTTAAGTGTCTGACTCTTGGTTTCGGCTCAGGTCATGATCTCGCTTTTCCTGAGTTCAGGATCTGTGTTGGGCTCTGGTCTGTCAGTGCAGAGCCTGCTTGGGATTCTCTCCCACTCTCTTTGCCCTTCCCCTGCTCGTGCTTGCTCTTTCTCTCAAAATAAATAAACAAACTTAAAAAAAAAAGATAATTTGATAGGTAAATTATACCCAGCATATAGAGATGCGAGGGAGATGAATATGGTAAGATATAATTCTTGATAGTTGAGGTGAGTTAACATCAAAGTTATCTAGTATAAAATATCCCTGAGGTAACACTAAGCTACTACATGAAATTTTAAAAATTTATTTCTCTGTTACTTCCATAGGTTATTGGCATAAATTATTTGATTCACTAGATCTAGGCTACACCCTGGAATAAAAATGTATTTTAACTCTAGGTGGTTCTAATTGCCTGCTAGGATTGGGAACTCCTGAGTCTAGAGAGCTTTCATCAGCTTAATCCTTTTTTTCTTTTCTCTGCCACAGTTGTGCAGTAATAATTGTGTGTGTGTGTGTGTGTGTGTGTGTGTGTGTGTGTGTGTTTTCCTTTCCCTTAAGATGTACTTATTATAGGCAAAGTACTTTGCTTAGTTGAGGAAGATTTTGACAGGGTGAGTCTTTTTCTTTGAAGAGCTTAAGTAGAGGAGAAAACAATACACAAGTTTATAAGGCAAGATTTGAGTGTCATGGATATAAATAACTGAAGCTTTCAATGGAGGGAGAATTTCTAATGGAATAAAGGTGGGAAGAGTAAGTGCAGGCAGGGTATGTTTTCATTGACGCAGCATCATTTAAACTGGGTTTTGATGGGTGGGGAAATGCAAAGAAGAGGAAGATAATAGATAAGTTGGAGAACCTGAGTAGATGTAAATATTGGAAGGGATCCGCTTTGGATGTGGTGAGGAAATAGAAAAGAGAAGGAAGGTAAGTTGCTGCCAGATCATCAGATCAGTCTGGAGGCAGTGGGGGAGCTGCTCAATATCAGTGATAGGCTGGTGAGATGGAAGTAACTTAAACACAGGGATTTTAACACTGCTATTCCCACTTCCTGTGTACCTGAAAAGATCAGTTGTCATTTTTAAGCCTGGGTTTCCTAATTTATAAGTATATCAGTCTTTGTTTTATTCTATCAGATTGTACTACAGTGTTTCAGAAATTGAGTTGAGGGGCACCTGGGTGGCTCAGTGGGTTAAGCATCCGACTCTCAGGTCATGATCTCACGGTTCATGAGTTTGAGCCTTGCACTGGAGTCCTTGCTGATAGCACAGAGCCTGCTTGGGATTCGGTCTCTCCCTCTCTCTGCCCCTCCCCTGCTTACTCCCTTACTCTCTCAAAATAAAAAGTAAACTTTAAGAAATAAAAATAAAAGTTGAGTTAGTATTAAGTAATTGACTTACAGATCTGCTTTTGGTAGGTTATTGTGGCCAATTTGTTGGGTATATTGAAAGTCATTTTTCTGATGAACTCTTGGAATAAATAGTTCAGGCAGAGAAATGACAAAAGGTTTTCCCTTTTGTATTTGCAGTCAATGTGAATGTATTATTTACCTGAAAATAAACATTCACTTTTTAAAAAGAAGGTTTTTGGGTTTATGAATGAAGAAACTGGTAAATACCTCTTATATGTACAGGGTGTGATGAGACAGGAGACAAGTTATGGTTAGTCCATAAAAGGGAGAGGGGGATTATGTATACAGTTTAGACTTTTGTTCATAGAATCTGAATACTAAATTTTCTCCTTTAAACACAATGCTGAAGAAATATTTTCACCTTTACTGCATTTTGCTCCATGATTGCTTATGGCATCACAGCTATCTTACAATCTTACTAACAATTGCCTGCAGATTTGACTTTGGTTTCAGCCCTAGTTCAATTTCCTAGATTGGGGAAGGATCCTTTTTTCTGTCCTCTCTCTAATATGGGACATATAGGAATGTTTGTAACAAGTAATTTAATATGGTTGTGAGATCCTTTCTTTTGCCAGTGACTTAACCATTTTAGTATCTATATAAGATGCTTGATTTCTCATTAAGTGTGTTTTATGACTAATAATTATGAATTTACTTTGGTATTAGTCAAAAAGGTAGCTTACCAGGAATTTATGGAAGGTAAAATTTAATCCTCAGATTTTAGTAGCTTACCTCCTGAAGGTGAGGGAAGTAACCATCCATGCTATAACAGCAGAAATTGTCTATTAGTATCTTAGTAGTAGCAGTTTCATTCCAAGCAACTTGAATTTGATATTTTACCTTAAAAGTAAACTGGATTAGCATAAGTATAGCAGTAGAAATGAACAAAACCCCTCAAGCTCCAAGTTTCTAACGTATGTATTTAGAGGTGGTCAAGACAGTTCTGTTTAGTCTTTAGCTCCAAATTGGGAATGTAAGATTGAAATTGATGGGGTGAAGAGTTCATTAAGCATCTCCTGAAAAGGTGATGACTTCTAACTAAGTACTTGAGTCAAATTTACTTGAAAATAAGCTGTTACCAGAGTGCCTGGCTGGTTCAGTTGGTAGAGCATGCACCTCAGTCCTTAGGGTCATGAGTTGGAGCCCCATGTTGGGAATAGAAGTTACTTAAAGTTTATTTTATTAAAAAAAATTGTTTATTTTTGAAAGACAGAGTGCAAACGGGGGAGGGGCAGAGAGAGGGAGACACAGAATCTGAAGCAGGCTCCAGGCTCAGTGCTATTGGCACAGAGCCTGATGTGGGGTTCAAACTTAAAAAACTGAGATCATGATCTGAGAGCTGAAGTCGACGATTAAACAACTGAGTCACCTTGGTGCCCCTTACTTAAGTTTTTAAACATTTATTTATTTTGAGAGATCCCATGTGAGTTGGGGAGAGGAGAGAAAATCCCAAGCAGGCTCTCTGCTGTCAGTGTGGAGGCCCAACTGACTTAGCCACCCAGGCACCTCTAAAATTTATTTTAAAAAAGAAAATAAGCTGTTAATTCTCTATGGGTATAGTCAAAATGGAAAAGGAAAGGGTGAGAAGTTTCTGGCAGCCTTCTTTGCAAAAGAATAGGGAGGTACAGTGGACTGGTTGGGAAAGGAAATCAGAAGAGCAAAAAACGTGGTGAGATAGCCAGTAATCATCAAAAATTGGGTAAATCTGGAATAGAAGGGGGAAAAGTAGAATTTAATAATGTCCCTACCCCTGCTGAATTTTACAGAATTTGATCTAAATGGCTTGAATAAGGATTGGAAGGCAAGATCCATAGTAAATTGATCTGGGGATACTTAATTATGGGAGTCTTCTTTTTGACCTTATATATTTTGTTTGTTTGTTTGTTTGTTTGTTTTTTTGGTGTGTGTGAGGGGGAACCTGTGCTTTTTAAAAGTAAAAATAATAATAAGCCTCAAGTTGGCTTTAACCCTCTTAGCTTGTCTTTTTTCTTTGAAGAATTAAAAGCTGAAATTTTGACTGGACCATATGAAATGACTGTTTTTGTAGGTCACAGAAGGTTGAATATCAGTTTCAAATGGGCCTACCTAATACTACTTTGTTCTATTATTACTTCCTGATGACTGATTTACAAGTGGTATTTCATTCAAAATCAATATTCACATATGGCACCACGCTCTGTGCAAAGCAATCGTGATAATTAGATGAAATAAGGATTCATGTCATTAAGGTCTAATAGGGAAACATACATGGAAAGAAATATATTACTAGTGTGATGGCTCTGTAGAAAAAATATATAAAATACATTTGGAACATAGAGAAACCCTTAAGGTGGGTGGTGGGGTCAGGGTAGGCTAGTCAAGACTCAGAAGAAGTGGAACCAATTTATTGATGTACACCTGTGTCCAGTGCTAGAAATGTAATACAAGACAAACAGATTCATTCTCCCGGTAGGCAGTGAGAATCCACTGAAGTGTTTTGGTCACTTTCAGGTTTGTATTTTTATTTATTTAAAAAAAATTTTTTAATGTTTATTTATTATTGAGAGACAGAGCATGAGCATGGGTGGGGCACAGAGAGGGGGAGAGACAGAATCTGAAGCAGGCTGTAGGCTCTGAGCTGTCAGCACAGAGCATGATGCAGGGCTTGAACTCATGAACTGTGAGATCATGACCTGAGCCAAAGTCAGTCGCTCAACCAGTTGAGCCACCCAGGTGCCCCTCAGGTTTGTAGTTTTAGAGGAAAAGAATGTTAGCCATGGTGTAGAAGATAGAAGGTAAGGCCCAATTAAGGGCAAGAGAGGCCTGTTAAAAGATTACACTGCAGAAATGTTCTGTAAGATACCGTTGCTTGAACCAGGCAGTGACATCTGGCTAGAAAAAAAGAGGGTGACTAGAAAGTTAAGTGTCTTAACTTTGAGTAAGGATTGCAGTAGTTGAACACTCCCTCCCTAAATTCTCTAATTTGCATTTCCTTAACAACCCACTTTCCTACTTTGTACATCTTCAGCATAACCTTCCTTATATCATTCTCTTTTCCTCAAAGGTTTATGTTCTTTTGGTCTCCTTTTCATGCTACTCAAACTCCTGGGTAATCTCATCCAATTCTGCTGCTGTGTGTTAAGCTCGAAACTTCAATTGCTTTTACTCTGAGTTCAGACCATGTATATTCAGCATCACCGCTCCCAATTCTTTGTATATGAAATGGAATTCCAAACCCTGATTGTTAGGTTATATAGATCCTGTCTCTAACATACCCATTTTTTCCTTTCCATCTCTAATACAGCTGTCCTAATTTCTTCACTTTTGCAGTAACATTTACTGGGCTCTTTTTCTGTACAGTAGTCCCACCTTATCCGTGGTTTTGCTTTCCGCGGTTTCAGTTGCCCACGGTCAACTGTGGTCTGGAAGCAGATGATCCTTCTGAATCGTCAGAAGGTCAGTAGTAGTCTAATGCTACATCACAGTGCCTATTGTCATTCATCTCACTTCATCTCATCATGTAGGCATTTTTTCATCTCACATCATCACAAGAAGAATGTAAGTACAGTACAATGTTTGAGAGAGAGCCCACACTCAATATAACCTTTTTTTACAGTGTATTGTTATAATGGTTCTATTTTACTGTTAATCTCTCACTGTGCCTAATTTATAAATTAAACTTTATCATAGGCATGTGGTATGTAGGTATAGGAAAAAACTTAGTATATATAGCGTGTGATACTATTTGCAGTTTTAGGCATCCACTGGAGGGGAGGGTCTTAATGTATCTCCTGCAGATAAGGGAGAGGACTACTGTATTGTCATTTCATCCATACTCTCTAGTTGAAACTTCAGTCATTACTAATATTTAATACAATAATCTCAGATCTCTTCAGTGACTTCCTTCACCTATATGATTAAACAGTAAACTTTCCTTCATTTGTGCCTTTGTGCTGTCCCCCGAATAGCAGAATAGCATTTATCTGTGTGTAAATCTTTCATTCTTAGTGACTTTCAGCTCTGCTCCTGAATAGTGTTTTTTCTAAATCTTTTTGTCTTAGTGACTTCAGCCTTACTAAATTAATTGTGACCACTAAAGCATAGATCAGTAAACTTTTTATGTGAGTGATCAGGTAGTAAATATTTTAGGCTTTGTGAGCCATAGGGTCTCTCCTTGGAATTCTGGTTACTTAATTCTGCCTTGTACACAAAAACAGTCATGGGTAATATATAAAATGGAGGTGGCTCTCTTCCATAAAACTTCATTTGCAAAGACAGAAGTCAGTTTTGCTGACCCCCTGCTTTTAGCACACCTCATACTTCAATATCACCAAGCTTTGTCCATGCTGATGCTTCTACCTAGAAAAGTTGTATATTCTACGAAGTTTACAGAGGCAGAGCCTTTGTTTTTGCGTCTATATTCCTAGCCCCTAAATAGTACTTTTTAATCCACTTAGAATTTAGGATTTTTAGGTTATTGGACATTTATGGTAGGGAGCTCTGTAGAAAGTAATCTGCTTTAGAAAGTTGAATGTTAAATTTTCTTCAGTAACTATATGCATAATTGGGTACTGGGATCCAACTCTAACAAAAACTGGGAAGTTAAAGACCAGGGGTGGGGAGCATTATTAAAAGTAGAAAGATTAATTACTGTGTAATGATTTTGTATAGTTGGATGTATCTTATTCTTCAACTTCTTTCTGTTGGGGTAATTAAAACAGTTACACAGAATAACTCATTTTATACTTAGAATCTGCATTAAGACTTGTAATTTAAAAGAGGGCAAAATGTAATTTACTTCTTTCCTATATATTCTCTTACTAGCTTCTTGTTAGCCTTAGTAAGGTTGTTTAAGGGTAGCAAGTAAACATGCAAATAGTATTTGATTTATTTCCCTTTCTTTTTGATTCATGGAAACTTGTAATTCTAATCAAGGAAATCAAGTTGCTACTTGTTATAGAAGTATTTAATATTAAATAACTAGAAGGGGAATTGCATTCATTTTTCAGTTCAACACTTAAGATAATGCTGATTTATTTCTTGGCCAGAAGCTAAGTTGGCCCATGGCTAATTTTTAGCTAGGTCATATGGCTCTTTCCTCTTCTCAAAAGGCATAATCAAATTCACTATTCCAGAGCCCTGTTTGAAGGTAATAAAACTTTCTTACCAGAAATCATTTAAAATCTATATATTTAAAACCTAAAGCTGAATGTTCTGGTTTAAGCTAAGGAAACGTCTTCAATCCAATAAAGAAATTGGGTGACTGCAAATAGTTATTTTCATTTTTACTCTAACATTTATATGCTTGCCTTTAAAGTAGTATAGTTGTTACTGTGACAATCTTGAGTGTTGTCCCCTTCCCCCCCCCAAAAAAAAGATGGGAGGGGAAGGGGCAGGTTGAGGTTTGTGGTGGGGAAGAGAAAAGCATATTTTACAGCTTAGGGGGCTAAAATGAAAAGTTTTTGTTTTTCTAAACATACAACTAAATAATATATTTTTACATTAAGCAAACTTAACAATGAGCATCAGGTAACTGATGCATACAGAACTTGGGAATTTGTTGCAAAATGTGAGATTTCTGTACTTTCACTAAAAAATATGTTTGTTGAATTAGTTTTTTTGAAGATAGGTCAACAAAGGAAAGGCTTACTTGTCTTTGGACTTAAAGCTCTTCTGAGGTACAGAAATTTGTAGGATAACAGCTCTAATGACCATTTCAACTATTCCTAATTGTCTGACACTAATAGAATTATAAATTATATTAAAGTGATAGATATGAGTGCCATGACTCGAATAGCCTTTTCTGATTTATGTTCTTTTTTCCTGATTAGATTGATTACAATTCTCTCTCCTTAGACCTAGGAGATTTTTCCTGCCAATCTTTGGATGGGCCTCTGCCCAGCGATTTAAAGCCCATAACATCCATCTAAGCTCTTGGACCAAGTGACAACTAGTGAAGTACTTCCCGGTTTTTGTTTTATCAGGCACTTGTGATAATTTTTTTTTATTTATTTATTTATTATTATTTTTTTTATTTTTAAAAAAAATTTTTTTTTCAACGTTTATTTATATTTGGGACAGAGAGAGACAGAGCATGAACAGGGGAGGGGCAGAGAGAGAGGGAGACACAGAATCGGAAACAGGCTCCAGGCTCTGAGCCATCAGCCCAGAGCCCGACGCGGGGCTCGAACTCCCGGACCACGAGATCGTGACCTGGCTGAAGTCGGACGCTTAACCAACTGCGCCACCCAGGCGCCCCTATAATTTGAATGCAATTTTATCTGGATAATTACTTTGACTTTTTTGAATAATTAACCTATTAGTCCAAACATCCAATTCTGATAAATTTTCAAAACTTTAAAAGTGTTTTTAGGAGTGAATATGATGAGGAGTACAGGGAAGTAGGGAGAATGTGACTCTACCATTCTTTGCCTCCAACCGTAAACATAAAATAAAAAAATAATTTTAGATTTATATACTTTTAGCCCTGGGGAGGGATTATGTTGTACCTTAACTGTAACCTATGTCCAGATATATCCTATCTTAATGAGCTTCAGTTTTATTTTTCTTTAACTGTAATTGGTTACTGATAAATTGTATAGAAAACAATTACACAGAATCCAGTAATAGAGAATAAAGTCACTTTTTTGTCTTTTAAAATGGTAGTTGTATGGCCATGGGAAGAGCACTTATTCTCAGTCATAGTTATAGTTCATTCTTACTACTAAGTTGTCTTTGTTTACATTGTAAATCTCTTAATAGGGTATTTCCTTTCAAAGTCCCAATTCTTAGGTGCTTGTGGTATAATAGTCATCTTCTGTCTTATGCATCAAGCCTTCAAATAAGCCATCTGTGAAGCTTTCTGGTATGCTTCCAGATACAATTTTTCTTGCTTTTTCTGTCACTACAGTTTGGTCATGTACATATTTTCTTTGCTGTGGGATATCAAAGTAATAAGCACTTTGTAGATAATCATATTTGAATGGAATTGGAGCAAATGAGGATTGTGTGTTACTAATAAAGGAGTATGGATTAGCATTTTGACCTTATGGGTTAAAAATAAGAGTAGGGGTAGGAGCGCCTGGGTGGCACAGTCAGTTGAGCTTTTGACTGTTGGTTTCAACTTGGGTCATGATCTCAGGGTTTGTGAGTTCAAGCTCCGTGTTGGGCTCTGTGCTGACAACGTGGAGCATGCTTGTGATTCTTTCTCTTTCTCTCTGTCCCCTGCTCATGCTCGCTCACTTTCTCAAATAAACTTAAAAAAAAATTAAAAAAGAAAATAAGAGTAGGTGTAGTTTGAAGAACAGAACCACTTGCCTATAGCAAAGAGTTAGGTAAAATTTTAATAAGGTGTTTTAAGCATCATACTTAATTAAATTTGGATGCTTCATTCAGAAGACTTGGGTAGCTCATTGGGTTATGAAGGGTTGCCAAAAAATACTTCAAGGGCACCTGGGTGGCTCACTCGGTTAAGCATCCGACTTAAGCTCAGGTCATGATCTCATGGTTCATGGGTTCAAGCCCCATGTTGGGCTCTGTGCTGACAGCTTGGAGCTTGGAGCCTGCTTAAGATTCTGTGTCTCCCTCTCTCTACCCCTCCCCCATTCATACTCTGTCTCTCCTCTCCCCAAAATAAGTAAACATTAAAAAAAATTTTTTTAACCTCGTTTTTAGTAATAATGAGCTATTGTAGGAAATATTTTATCTATAGAATTCTTCTGCATATCTTTGCTCTTTGTGTAGACAGAATTGCTCTCTTGGTAGTTTGATTTCAGATAATTATTGACTATCTATAATCAACCCTTAAGGTAATCTGAAGAATACTTCTTGAGAATTCCAAGAGAATAAGAATGTCATGTCTGAGATTTAGCAGAACTGTGCTATTTCAACCCTACCTCTATCTCGGCAATAACCAGTCTAGATTTTTTAGGTTTAAAGTGGAAAGCATAGCTTTAAACTTTGCTTTGTAAAACGTACTGTATAAAATAACCTGCCTGTTTTGTTTTTTTTTTTTCTTTGCAGAAATGGAATCTGTTTGGAATTTGCAGAAGCAAGGTAAGAATAGTTAGATTACCTAAAATGTTAGTACTAATGACTAATTGGGTTATGTTTGGGTGGTAATAACATGGAATAGCTCACCTACCAAGTGAACAGTCTTTGTATTTTGAATTATTTATATCTGGGGAAACACTATAAGTGAAACAAGAATATATGAAAATACTCTTTACTTGTTAGGTGAAGAAACTACATTGTTCCCTCCTGTGAAAGTAAGAACATAAATATTTTTAATCTAGGAAACCAACATGAATAAGTGTTTCCACGTATAGCCAGTCTTTATCTGTTTTGTGTGGTAGACAAGTGGTAGCCCAAGAACTGAAATTCATGGTTCAGAAAAATACTAGGTGTCTTAGAAACCTTATTTGGTCTGTATATTCTCTGAAATAATAGATGGTTAAAAATCTTGGGGCGCCTGGGTGGCTTAGTCGGTTTCAGCTCAGGTCACGATCTCACGGTCTGTGAGTTCGAGCCCCGCGTTGGGCTCGATCTCGCGGTCCGTGAGTTCGAGCCCTGCGTTGGGCTCTGGGCTAATGGCTCAGAGCCTGGAGCCTGCTTCCGATTCTGTGTCTCCCTCTCTCTCTGCCCCTCCCCCGTTCATGCTGTCTCTCTCTGTCTCAAAAATAAATAAACGTTAAAAAAAAAAATCTTAAGAATAGCAAATTAGCTTCCTTTATAAACTACAAGTATAAGATGTGAATAGCAAGAAGGCAAAGGGACTGAATAATCCACATCTGGAATATTTGGAATTTTCAAAAATTTTAAATTGGTTATAATTATTGTGTGCTTTTCCAAATATTAAAATGTGGTAGCTTTGGAATACCTGAAATAAAGTAAGTTTTAGTCTGGAGAACTAATAGCTAATACATTTGGGCTTTCAGAACCCTGTAGCTGAATTGCATCCTATTTCCCATCTACTTTGCTAGTTAATATAAGTGAGAGATGTTATTATGTAAGCTAGAAAGTGGCAAGATTAAACGTAGGTTTCCCTGATTTCCCCCCAGCATTGTTCCTCCTTCCACCTCTCTCTTGTACTTAGGCCAGGTCTTTTGTCTAACACAGCTGTGGCCTGAATATAACTAGCAAGCTCTTAAATTATTTTGAGTTGCTTTCTGTGTGCTTTCTTGTTCAAATACAAGTGAAAAAAAGGTAGAACTAGAAAATACAGTCGGCAAAAGTAGACCTACCTATATTGACTGTAAGATGGCTATTAACTATTAAGAATGAGCATTATATTCATGGCAGGATGCTAGAGCATGGCTGTTGCAGTCCTAAAAAGGATATTGTATTATCTCTGCACTAAATTAGATTGACTCTTAAGCTGAGGTGAGCTTGAGATCTTTAATATTATTTTTGGGTCTTTATATACTTTTCCGTTAGGTGACATGTTTTATTGGTTTCCTAATTTTTATTAAAAGTATGTATACTTTTAAAAATTCATATGATAGGCAGAAATGGTGTGCAATAGAATCATTGCCTCTCCAGAAGAGGGTGTGGCATACAGCTAAATAATTGGAATTCAGAAGAACAGTGGAATTTTTGCCTAGACATATTCTGACTATTTTATACTTTGAACCCAGGTGATCACAGGTTTTTGCTACTGGTAAGAATAAAGACTGGTGGTTCTATGTGAAATTTGGAGGAAGGAAGAAATAAGTCATGTTTAGAACTGAACGGATAGTTTTGCCAAACTTAACCTGAAGTTTTTCATGCTAGATACCAACTGGAACAGTTCCTTAGTAGACAGTCCACTATGGTTAAAATAAATTTTGGCCTCATTTTGCTAAGAACAAAAATAAGTAAATCCAAGTGTTTATTTTAGTATTAGATTATTGATTATTGAAGCTTTTTTTTGTTTTTGTTTTTTGTTTTTTGCTTTTTTCAAATGTACTGCTTTTATAATTGGGAGAAACACATTGAAATAACCCTTGTTAACTGAACTCAACCCCTCTCTAATCTGTAGGAGTTGAAGCCCTCACTGGTTAGAGGACCCTGTTGCTGGATATGCCAGACTATTGGGTTGTGATCACACATGTGTTACTACAAAGAAGTGGTCTTTAAATTGTTTTCATAAAAAAAAAGAGGCAGCTAAAATGATGATGGTTATTTGGAATTTGTTGTGGAACATGGGCATTTTGGGATTCCAAACCTTATATTTATGTATTTATTTTTTAACCTTCCTTCCAGATCCCAAAAGGATAATCACTTACAATGAAGCCATGGATAGTCCAGATCAATGAAGGACCAGACTGCCTATTTGTAACCTTTCTGCAGCATTAGAGCCACCGTTCATGGGGGACACAAGGCTTTTATGCTCCTAGATCTTCAACGCAGCAGAGGAACCATAAGTAGAATCACAGGATAATATATACAAATATATATATATACATATATATATATAGTTATTTAAAAAAAGGCAACTGAAAGTAATTAGACTTCATAAGGAATCAAAATTTATTTCAAGAGACTACACATGGTTATTTAATCTCCGGTACTGAATAGTTTTTTGTTGTTTTTTTTTTCTTTTTTCTTTTGTTAGTTTTTGTTTTTAAGTGTGAATGCAAGTGATTAATGAATACAGACTTATTACCAAGCGTGGTTCTAAAGTTCCTGCTGTCATCAACTTGGGCAACAAATGACCCACTGGAAAGGCAAATCCACTTAAAAGATCTCTGTATCTTGTTCTGTGACTAAAGTGATACACTAATCACGGGGAACCCAGAATGATTCAACATTTCCCCCACTCCTTTGATCTTTTGGTTATACTTTGAGCCCTGCGAGAATGCTGGATAAATGCCTTGAAGTTTGCAGGGGTGTATTTTTTTTAGCGAATATGATTTGCATGTCTTGCCAGGAGTTAAGCAGCCTCTGTGGGGTGTTGGGGAAAATTTTCTTTCTTTCCTTTTATTTTTTGTGGGGTGGGGATAGGGGAGGGCATTGAAGTTCTATAATTCTGGAATAGTTGGTGGTACATAGTTCACTTGGCTTTGGTTACATATTGGACTTTAACAAGTGAAGAATCCATGAGTGTCATTTAAAGAAAAGTTACAGAACAAACAATTGGCTTTAGATATTTAATATGGAAAAATATTCCTTTGCCCATATTTTAATGTAATTGTATAAGTGGGAGCAAAAATATACTCTGCTTTTCAACTGTAGGTGCTCCAGACTTGCTCTCTGTCACTAACACTAAATGTGCTGTTTTCCTTGTTTTTCATTGAACATCGAAAGAGAAACTTCTGTACCTTTCTGTAAATTCTCTTTTAATTTCTCAGAAATATCTAAAAGGGGAAGAAAAAACTCCATGAAAACTAGAAGACTTTTCATGTTTTTAGCCAGTGAGGAGGTGATAAACCCTGCCTGCAGAAGGTGTGTTTCCATGCAAACTATACTTCTGAGCTTATTAGCTTCTAATTATATCTTAATAAATATATTTTATTACTAGAGCAAAATGGGTTTTTTAAGGAAAATAATGTGAAATTCTGGAAATTTTCTTTTGGGCAGAGAAGAGCATTAGCCCTGTCTTATCATCACATTGCCATCCTGTTGCACTGCAGCTTGTATATAGCATGCTAAAATAAATTTTTTTTGTGTGTGTGCAGAAACTAAGGGTCCAATTTAAGATTGGGTGATGTTAGTGGCATAAAAACAAGTTCTCTGGCCTGACATAGCATCACATCACACACACACAGAAATTAGTATATCCATGTATGTCAAATACAGGTTAAAAAAAGCAGGGCGTTTATATAGAGAGAGGTGTAGTCTTCTAATAAAAGTAGACTGGATCCCCTGGGGTATTTGGGGGAGAAGGTAACTACTTTTGCTCAAACCCTTTGCTTAAGAAATGTCCAGTTTTGAGCGACTGTAGTATGGATGAGTTTTCTTGTTTTGTTGATTATTTGAGACTTTTAACAAGTAGTTGTGAAAGAAGCTGTTGGACTCAACTTAGAGTAGAGAAAATATCTTTAGTCTGGATTTCTGCCCTGCTTAGATTTTAAAAGTATAAGCATGGATTGCCAATTCCACTTGATGTAAACAAAACTTTTTATACATAATATATATATATATAATAACTTATTGTATCAGTCCAGGTTCAGAAACTTGTGGTAGGCCAGTTCCAGATAGTTTCATTTCACCTGTAAACTGTATCACTTTTACTGATATTGTAATTTTCAAATGTATAATATGTTTACAGATGTGCCCTGCATTTAGTCTGCCTTGTTCCTATTTTGATTTTTGTTGAGTCTCCTGCCTGCTTGCCAAAAGCTAGGATGCTTCAGGCCCATGTACAATTGAAAGCAGAGGCATCCTTGAGCTTTAAAGCATTGAACAAACTGGAAAATGCAACATACCACATACTGAAGTGAAAGAAGTCTGTGTTTTTGTGTTTTTTTTTTTTTTAAATAAAAATTTTCAAAAAGTTATAAAAAAAAGATATAAGGTTGATTAAAGGACAAAAAAAGACTCCAGTTTGTTTTATAGGTTTTAAAGTTCTGCTGTGTGTTCAATTGCCTTGTGTAACCACTTGTCGCCTTAGGGCCAGATTCCCCTGCACCCCCCTTCTTTTTTTAAAATGTCCATTTTGCTTGCCTGGAATTTAAAAGCTCTTCTGTCTCACAACTCACAAGAAACTTTCTGGGTTTGTGACATAGAGGTTGAATGAATATATATTTAAAAAAGAAAACAAAACAGTCCCTGTCTAAATTGGGCTTTTTAATTTAGAGGCAACACTTACTTAAAAAATATCTTTAGAAATCTCTTGTTGCTTTTCTACTTCCCTTCCCATAGCCCTCAGGCCTCCATGTTTAGAGAAGCCAAAAAGAATGTATCCCTTATCTGTTTGTCCAAAGGTTTTTGAGAGTCTCACTTCTAAATGAAACAATGCAACATTTCACCCTGATTTTCTCCACTGAAATTTCCTTGATTATATGGTTAGAGATATATAGTTAGGAATGTCTCTTTCTGGGAACCCTAGTGCCCCATCATATTGTCAGTATTTTTGGGCATTGGGTAATGGACTTAATTGCCTAGGTACAAGCAGGACTTTGGGACAAATCTCCTTTGTGCTGTTTGGTAACACTTAACTCTACTTGTCGCAGTCTTTCTCCTTAGGTCCTCACACAATTCCTTACAGAGCACTTATTAAAAAAAAAAAAATCTTAAGAGTTGATTTGTTTTCTGATTATTTTTGTGTAAGCTTCTAAACAAACTTCAGCTGTGATTAATTTAGCACATTTAAATAACATTAATGTGTTATTGTTTGGTATACAGAATTTTCCTTCAACTCAGAGTATTAGTACTGTAGCATAAACCAAATACAGTCTAGAGGGGATTTTTAACATCCCTCCATTATAAAGACTGAAAAAGGAGTGTGTGTGTGTGTGTGTGTGCGCGCGCGCGTGCACGTGCGTGCGTGCGTGTGTGTGTGTGTGTGTGTGTGTGTGTGTGTATGAGGGACAGATGGAGATAGTAAAAATTAGTAAATGAATGTGTGTAAGACATTATATTAGTATTCAGAGAATGAACTTGTATTTATTTTGTGCCATTTGTTTTCATTACACAGAATTTAAAAGTCAGGTGGTTTTAATCTTAAAAAGGGTAGTATTTGAAAAATGGCACTAAGAATGAAATCATGACCTATTTTTTTAATAGCTATGAAGATACTAATTATGGGTGAAGATTTCTTTTTAAATCTGTCTTGATTGTAGGCTTTTGTGTCACATACCACTCTCTTGTAGATGTCTTGAATAATTCCCCTTCCCCACAAAAGACAGGGTGTATTTATCTTTCTCTTTATTCGCCCCCACTTTGCTGAACTGAAGTTAATTGCATAGCCTTTCCTCTGACTTTCTTAGTAATGAACTTTCACATGAAGTATATTTACAGCATCTGTAGTTAGCCCTTCCTCCTCCTTTCTGGGAGGGGATAGACAATAATTAGGAAATTTGTTAATGCCAGTTTGTTTTCTCTCGGAATAAATGGCTGGAGAAGTTCTCTCCATTGTAGAATTTTGCTGTTCCCCTAATCATCTGCTTACACAGTCATTCAAAATCTGCAAAAACTTTATAAAGAAAAAAAAGTGCTGCATTGGTTTTTCAAATAACAGTTTCTAGGCAAAATCTGGCAAACCTCAGTTAGGAGTATTGTCCACAGTACAAAATGTGTTTTTTCACAAAACACTACATAGCAGCGGTAGTTTCATACTTGGTTGTTAATCTTGTGACTAACCCAATTGGAGGCATCTAGTGGTCTATCTTTTAATGAAAACTTTTAAACACAGGAAAGCCATTTAGTGTGAAATTTTGTGTCCTACCCAGTGGCCACAGGCAAGGAAAACTGGAAGAGGACTTTGATTTTAAATTCTAAATAAGGAGAGAATCATTCAGTCAAGGCTTTCTTCAGAGAACTAAATTAATAAAAGTCCCATTTCCAAGGATTAGGAGTATAGTTTATGCCATTGGGCCATATCAACACATGATTCTTGTATACCTATGCTAACTGCACAACAGGCTGTAGCAGGACAGATGCATGTTATGAACAATAATTTTTGTGATCAGGTCTGTTGATGTGGTACTAGTTGAATTAGATTCTTCGGGTGGGCTGTGTTCTTTAGCAGTCCTACCCATAACTTAACCTGCTAGGTTTTGAAAGAGGGTAGGATTTGCTCATCTGTTTTTCCCCCCAAGATTAGAGGGGCAGAGGACAAGACTAGAAGTATGTATGATAGCTGCTCGAAGTTTGCAGATACATGGGGTATCATTAGTTCTTAATGCTGATGTTATTTTTATTAATGTGATTAATCAGCAGAGCACCAGGATTATTTTATGGTGAGAAAGATGGGCTTATACTTCGAATATCTTAAAATGTCTCTTTTTAAATATACTTAAATGTGTTCACATGTTTGAGAGCCAGGACCCCCCTGGGCTGGTTTTAAAGAATGATAAATCATTGGCCCCCCTCAAATGCACTGCTTTACTGAGTTTTAAATTTCACACTGTTTTGCTACTCCATATGAATAAATAGAATTTTAAGTTGTCTGCATAATAGAAACACCCAGGGAAACATGAGCGGTATGTTGCTTCTGCATTACTGGGAGTGTCCAATAGCAGTTATGGGCAAGACACCTATGGAACAGCCATCCTCACATGCGATGGGATTGCTGATTCAAACTTCTCTATTTATCCATACAATTTTGCTTATGTCCAGAGTTCTAAAGCCATTTTATAATACTGCAGTATCCCTTTTCTACAGCCTTACTAAAATAGCTACAAACATATTCCAATGCAGTATCCCTTTTCTACAGCCTTATTAAAATAGCTACAAACATTTTCCAGTTCAGTTTCACTTTTGTTGTATATCAAAGTTACACTCTACAGACCAAGAAACCAACTTGAGGTAAATTATATAGCTTTCCATATATCCTTTTTTCCTCAGGTGCTAAACAAAGGCTCCAAAAAACGGATACTGCTTTAGTAATGTCTTTTATTCGTAAACATTTCTTTTGCTAGACATAAAGATTTGCTGTTAACAAAAATGGTTTTAATATGTAAATATGAATGAATGCCTTTAGTTTGCCCCTGTTTGTCATATTAGTCTTGTTTCAATTATCGTCTGTAGAGGAGGATCCTTTCATAACCTTGAATACATTTCATTAGGAATTGTTGCATTTTTAGAGTGGAAATACAACTGTTTTCTGTCTTGGATTAATCCTGCTGCTGCTATGAGAAACTGAAAATCAAGAATGTGATGCACTTTTTACATTACTATATACCATACCTTTCTAAGTTGCTTTGAATACCTTTCCTGTAGCACAGCCACTAACAAAAGTGAATGAATTTAGAATTTTTCTTCAGGAGGGAATCAGTACAAATAACTATTTATGGTATTGGCCTATGAAGGGCAGTAACTTAGGAAAATAAAAATTCTGTTAGTATTACGCTTTTTGGCCTTAAAATGTCTTCTACTACTGAAAATCTTTTAAATCTTAGTTTTGTTTCTATTATTCCCTCTCTCTGCCTCAAAAAGAGGGTTTGGGAAGAGTAGCTTAAAAGAAGTTTCATTGGTTGTTGCTGATTTATCTTTTAGGAAGAAAACAATTGTTTACTACATAAGCTGGGGACTTATTTTTTGTTTGTATTCAGAGGAGAAATAATGCCATCCCGAGCCAATCAGATTTCGTGTAATCAAATCCATCAAAACTCAGCTATTCTGCTTCTCTAGTATATTTTTACTTAGCAAAGATAAACTTACATATAGTAGGAATGCTACTTGACAAGAGGAAAAGTCATTTCTCAAGCACATACCTAGACTTGGAGGAGACTGAACCCAAAATAATGGAGGAAGAAACACCAAATGGGGTGGAGGAATATGAGATATGTGGTCCAAAGCTATCTGGTTATATTTTGATGTTGCCAATATTGCCAAGCCAAAATTTTAATTTGCTTATTTAATATATTTGTTGGCCAGAGATCTATTTTTATATCAATGTGCCTTGCATGTATATTAAAAAAGTTTGGAAAGGCCATGTAGTAATGCCTGAGATAGTTGATGGTTCTTACCACCACCTCACTAATTTTTATGCAGTATGAAATGCTCATTCTATTGCCCAACTGGTGCTCTCTGTTTAAAGTTATAGATCTTGTCACAAACTGGAACTGTTTTATAAACTGGGGAAGTGATTTAATTTACTTTTTGTTGTTTCTTTTTCTTAATCTGTTAGTGGCTGTTCTGTAGTGGGAAATAGTAAAAAGGATTCTTCACTCCCTTTACCCCCTCAGCACCTTCTTCAAGTAATGTGATGACACCATTTCTTGTGTGCTTTGAAAAAAGTTTCAGCTTGCTGTCTCCTTTAGTGTTATAAAAAAAAAAAAAGTGTTATGAAAAGCATTGTTTGCAAAATCTAGGGAGATAATGGAGTCCACTTTAATTTGGAATTCTATGTGAGCTATGATCCAAGTTATTGGCTCTTTCCAACTTAAAAATTTTTATTGTTAAAGCACCTTGGCTTAGAAAATTTTAAATATTTATGTCTGCAACAATTGTCTCAAAATAATGAACTGTGCAATTCTTGTCATTAAAAAAAAAAAAAAAAAAATCTGAACTCTCCCTAATGTGACTTGTTAGTTTCTCTGTATTTCCTGCCAGTGTAAATGTGAAAAGCTTTGCTTGCATTACGTTTTAGAAATGCATTTTGCACACTCGGATTCTGCTGAAGCTCCATGAAAAGGTTAGATCTAAGTAGATGAATAAAGCTATGCACATGTTTTGAAAGTTTAATTTGTGTGTCATTACCAGAAGTGACCTGTCCTTATTACTTTGCTGTTCTTAGCTTTACCATCCTTAGAAACATGGCTCAAAGTAATAGTTCTGGGCTAGCTCATCAGCGGAACTAGAAGAGAGGAAAACTGGCACCTATTTTAATAAACTCCAGTTTGAATGAGAGCTGGACTTGTATCTACTAAAGGGCTTTTCTTGAAACAGGGCAGTTTTATCAGCTTTACAAACTTTTGGATGCTCTTCCTCGTGGAAATTTTGGTTTATTTGGTCAAACAGAAATGGAAGGTAATTCAAACAAATAAGAGGGAAGGACCTTTGCCACATGGAGTTCTGTGACAGTTCTGTCTTAAGCCTGGTTTAAAGGTAGGATAGCCTTTTTACCTTTATTGCTTTAGCACGTTTGGTTTTACTGAGTGAATGACTTGAGATTAGAATCATTCAACTGTTTAAAGTTCAAAGCACAGGTTGTTTTAAAGATAATGTGTATCTTTTAAAAATTGCCCAAGCTGATTAGAATAAGTTTAGGAATTGGGCGAATTTGGTTAAATTGCTGCAGTCTGCATGTACTAAATAGCTTTACTTCACATGTATGTGTACTTAAAAGATTGTGTAGATGTACTGGCCAGGTTTGTCAAATCATCTTTTAAAACATTGTTTTGTAATCTCCTTAGGGCTTTTATAGAAGAGGCTAATAAGCTTAAGTAGAAGATAATGCTAGTGGTATTTTCCCCATGCTCCTCAATATAAAAGAAATATTTCTGATTTGTAAGGGTTTTCCTACCTGTAGAGGAGGGTTACTTCTCTGTCATCAAGTATGCTCTTACTGTATGTTGTTGACTTTGAAAACCGCAAAATCCATCCTTCTGAAAGTGACAGTTAAAAACTAAATCTAGTAGTCAAGATTGGAAAAGTAACCCATGATGGCTGGCCTTAAAAGGCATAAATGGGGGAAGTGTAGCATCATCTTAGATGATATGGCTACTCCTCAGCATCTGTCACTAGTTCACTTATGTTCAGTATGTACTGAAGGAGCAAAATAATTTCTGTGTCTTGTGTGCATCAGCACTTAACGAGCTGAGTTACCTCTTCTTGATATGGGGGAAAGGATACTTAGTGGACTACAGTTATGTTGGAGGGTGTTTTTCCTTCCCTCTCCCAATTAAGACTTTTTTTCAGTGTTTGTTTTGCCCAGTCAAAAAAGATAGGCCTTTTCTAGATAAAAGAACAGTGGCCAGAAATTTACCCCTTTGCTAATTGCTTAGGTATTTGCCATAGCTGTTTCTGATGTCATGGAATCTGAGGAAGTGTCAGTTACACTATGATCTTCCTTTATTGATGTCTTACTCCATGTTCAGTGTTTTAAAAATATAAATTACAAACACTCTACATCCATACCCAGATTTACTTATTTTATCAGAAAAAAAAAACTTGAGAAATTTGTAGATCAAATTAAGAGACAATAAGTGTACATTGTTGAATAAAAAATTTTAAAGTTTCAGTGGTGTTTGCGTTATCTTTTGTGTACTTTAAGATTATTGCCTTGATAATGACAATTTTTTCAAAGGGTCAGATGTACATCTTAAGTGTACCATGACCGTATGTCATGGCTTTAAAACAAATCATACAGGTTATCAAAGTGCTTAGAATTGGCGTATTTACTGAAAAATCAGCCGTGAGAACAGCTGTCCTGGTTTTTTTGCATGCCATTGAGCCATATGTTCTAATCGAAATAAGCCAAAATTGAGCTCAGCAATTAAGCAACTAGAATAAGTTGCCAAGATTCTGGGTTTATTTGTAACTTTATGTAGAAATATATGGCAATGCCTACTTGAGAAACTTCCTGAGTTTGTTTAGCATTGATTTGTCACAAGTTGAAAAAAATCAATGCTGACACCAACATATTAGAGTAGCTAATGAGAAGAGATGTGAGAACATTTACAAGTGTGTCTGTCACTATGTAGACTGATAGACTTCATATGTTTTTATGTTCTTTGAGTTAGGATAATTGTATCTGGTCTGGTGAGTGACCTGCAAGGATACAAAAGGGAATTCGGAGTTTTACCGAAGCTTGTCTTTATAAATTCTCAGCCCCACGAGCGTGATTTATATAAAAGTATGGTAGTTCAGTCTACACAGTTGTTGTTTTTAATGACATTTATTGTGGATTTCAGCAGCTAACATAAAACTCATTCTAGATTGCTTAGCAAGGTTTCTCTTACTTTGGGGCTTTTAATCCACTACTGTTGGATACGGCGAATCGATTGAATCTGGGAAGTCTGGGCGTGAGAACCCCACTCTCTCCAGTGTTTATAGTCTCCTCCGTGGTGGTCACATTCCAAGATATATTGATACCCACGGTATCCAGGATACTGGTAGCAGACCCAGCTAGAAAATCCAAAGCACATTAGGTTATTAAAATTAGGGGGGCGCCTGGGTGGCGCAGTCGGTTAAGCGTCCGACTTCAGCCAGGTCATGATCTTGCGTTCCGTGAGTTCGAGCCCCGCGTCAGGCTCTGGGCTGGTGGCTCAGAGCCTGGAGCCTGTTTCCGATTCTGTGTCTCCCTCTCTCTCTGCCCCTCCCCCGTTCATGCTCTGTCTCTCTCTGTCCCAAAAATAAATAAAAAACGTTGAAAAAAAATTTTTTTTTTTTAATTAAAAAATAAAATAAAATTAGGAACCTGGTCAATACCTGGCCAGGAGCCTCTTTTCTCAACACAACTGATTGAGAATGCTTGTAGGTTAAGAAAACAATAGGCATCCTAAATGTGCCAGGCACTGTTCATGAGCATAATATGGCTACAGCTAGTTGAAAATGAACCTTGATCATGAAAAAACGCAAAAGAGTAGTCAGCATAAGTGCTTCCACAGAGGAATATTTGAGAGGGCCAACAACTTGAAATTTGAATATTAGTAATAACTACAATGTGCCATCCATACCAATTATGATCTAATGTATGAAATCTGATAAGATGTAACCATAGATGTATTAATATTCACAAGGCTTACAGTTGCAAGAGTTACTTTGAAATGTACCCCAACCCTGTTTTTGCACTTACGCCCCACATTGTATCTTCATGGAACCAACTTCGTTGTTGAGCCAACCCATGGCTTGCAAGGAGGGGTAGTCATCACAGATCTCCCATTGGCGTCCAATGAAGTTTTCCTTCTCAAAGATGGTAATCTTCGACTCCTTATGATTCTGTAACCCAGAAATTTTTAAAAACCATTTGGCATAAGCGTTATGGCTGTCATCTTAATTCTTTAATTACCATATTTTTCAAATTCAAAACACTTCTGGTTTACAGAAGGAAGTACATGATCATTGATTGTAAGAATATTGCAGGCAATATGGTGGTAAGAATCCTGCCCGATCCAGTTTAATACCATAATATTTAAAATGTACAAATAATGGGCATCTGGGTGGCTCCGTCGGTTGAGCTTCCAACTTCGGCTCGGGTCATGATCTCAAGGTACCTGAGTTTGACAATGTGGAGCCTGCTTCAGATTCTCTGTCTCCCTCTCCCTCTGCCCCTCCCCTGCTCGCACTCTCTCTCTCAAAAATAAACATTAAAAAAAAAATGTACAAATAACTGATGTGATACTTTGGGACAACAAAAGACATGAAGAAAATATAATAAGAGCAGGGAAAAAAGTACTTGCAGCAAACAGCCAACCAAGGGATTAATATTCACTAATGTGAGAAAAGATCACAGAAATTAATAGAACAAGTAAGCCTGTGTGTGTATGGTGTTGGAAATAACCTAAAGTCCAGTAGGGGATATAAACACTACACAAACATTAAGGCTGAGACTATCCCGTATGAAGTACACAGGCATAACTAGCTGTCAGTTATCCTACTGCGCTGTAGAAGATCTGAGCTCTTGAGTATCCACTTCCTGCCACCCTTGCTTTTAGCTTAATGAAAATGCCTCTTAGTGGGGAAAAAAACAAATGGCAAACTTGGACCAGTGTCTTCTCTTTTATACTTTTATCCTTCCTGCTGCATTTCAGCATAACTGATGAGAAGTAATACTAAATGTCAATCCATCTGTATACCCTCTCTTACCGCGTCCCCCCAACATGCACAGAAGTGAACATTTCAGAGACTCACAGCTGAACAGATGGGGCGGAAGGACATGAGGCGCTCAATGTGGTAGGCATTACTCCCGCTCCAGGCATCCCAGCGAGGGTATTCTCCTCTCTCCAGGATAAACTGTTGCCCACAGAAGCTGGTGTGCTCATAACCAACCCAGCTGCCAAAGACAAGTAGTGACGTTTGATCATGGTGTTCAGAGCCTGCATGGCCTCAGGGAGAAGGCATCTTTTGTTTTAGGTGTCAACCGTGGGGTAAACTATCAAGCCAATTCCAATAGAGCCATACGACGAAGTGATAATATTTATCACAAGAGGCGGGGAGTGAGCTTGGCAGCTGCATTAAGCAAGTTTGTAGATGGACTATTTGTTTTGGGATTCTCCACTGAAAGGGTCTACTTCACTGACCTGAGAAATGTGTATTAGCAAAGTCAGTCTCAAGTTTTATTTCCTTTCTCTCCAGGTTACCTTATTCTCTACTTGGAGCTCCAGGTTCAGGATCTAGTGACTGACTATTGCTTTGGCTCCAGCCAAACCTATTGGCTTCTTCCTAAGGAAGCAAAGGGATGAACAGGCAGCTGATGGATTACTAGTCTCTTGTTTCCTTTTAACTTTGTGGGTTTTCTCCTACCGTCACACACCTATACCTTGTTTATTAAAACACCTCAGATCAATTTTGTTACCGATGATACCTTAAAGTATTTTACTCCCTTTAAAGGGTTAACTCAATTTGGTGGTGAGCAACTTGTGGAAGCCTATCCACTGCAGAGCCAGTTTTGCTTAGGCCAAAGGAGAGCCCTTTCCTCATGTTTTCAGGCTGATGGTAAAGGCCTCAACCTCCCTGCCAAGAGTCCGGAAGTAAGAGTCTAACTTGCCAAAGATATTAATCATCAACAAGAAACTCCTAAAGACTCACTGGGAACTCATATGGCTCTCATGTTCTGGGGTTGAGTTCCTTCGCACATAGAGAAATTAGCCAGTAGTGGCTGCCCTGGGACATGCAGGAAAGGAGTTAGCTGTAAAGAGCTTGACAGTTTCCTCTCTATTTTCTGTAGACAAGAAAAACTAAAGGGTCTTGTGGCTATTCTGAGAAAATCCTGGGTAGCAGCCTATGGGCTCTAGAGGCACAGATCTAACGACTGTCACTGCCCCACCGCATGGTCTGCATGTTTTTACCCCCTCTCCAATCTAGCAAGCAACTAGGAACCTCCTGTTCCTTCTAGCTTTGCGTTACTAAATTACACATGTAGTGATTTCTTTTGAGATTACTTCCATAGGGAGGCCTGTCTCCAAGAAATGACTAGAGTCTGGGTGAACATCTTTCCACACCCCATCTGCAGAGACCACAAATAAGGACTATGGGGTCCATACTCACGCGCCACATTCCACCTTGAGAGACCGGACATTATCAAAACTGCGCTCAGAGACATTTGGGCAGGAGCTGGTGAACTCCATCCTCTTGCCCTGGAAATTCTCCTGGTCATAGATGGTTATCTGAATGGAATTGAAAGGGAAAGAGCTAGAATATGGTACCTCAGGAAGAACAGAGGCCCAGGTCAAGAGCTTAACTTCTGTCTGACCCTTTGTTTTCCATCACTAGCTATAGCCCAGGATGCCTGGTAGGGTCTCTTCTGGTATAGACAGGATAGGAAGGAATTTGAGTTAATACCATTGGTTGGTGGTGTTTACATGCCCAGGGATGTACTGTGGGGTTTTGCTTATGATGGGAATGGTTTGCCAGGGACAATAGCTAGCCCAGTGGACAGACCAAGGCCTTGTGGAGTCATTCCACCATGCTCCCTGCAGAAGTGTGGCCCAGAGGCAAGGATTCTGGGTCCCAGGCCTTCCTGTGGATTATTTCTTATCTTCTCCAGCCACATCCTCGACAGAAATGGAAGGTATAAAGAGAGAGTTGTGATAAACCCCTTTTATACCTTGTACTAGAACTCGGCTCTTGAACCTTGGCTAGAGGACGACCCTCAAAGCTGTGAGCTGTCCTCAGAGTTGACCCAGTTGAAGGGATGTTGAGGAAAACAGTGAAAAGCTGAGTTTCAGCCACTTCAGGAAATGGTTGCAATCAAGTTCAGGTTGGGAGTCAGGAGTCCTGGTTTGGGATCTGGTGGGATCTCTTCATTTCTGGGCCCCCGGTTTCTGCATGGCATCATAATCCACTCTGGGCTGCTCTATTTTAAGATGACTTTAGTAGTGTGGTGGAGAGGTGACCTAGAAAACTAGGTATCATTTGGGCTTCCAGGATCATCCTTCTGTCTAAATGGGGTATTCTGAAAGATCCATCCTGAGACAGCATCTCAACGGTGGGTAGGCCCTTCCCCTAAAACTGGCATTTTATTGATCGGTCATTGTTGCGTGGAAAAAACACAGCCCTGGGGCCTGCTCTGTGGCAGGATCTCATACTCTGCTCTGTGGAACTACTCAATATTCCATGTGATGGCAGGGAGCTTACCTTCCATGGCCCCACGGACCCCGGCATGGGGTTGGTTTGAGCCATCTTGGTGGTTGGAAGGGCTTCTGGAAGACAAAACACAATCAGTGACTTGACCTCATGGGGAGAGGATGAGGTGATAGAGCACAGGAAAAGGAAAGGGGGCATCAGGTCCAACAGATAGACTTTGGTTAGGATCCTGGCTCTGCCTCTCACTAGTTGTTTTCCATCAGTAAAGCTTCTGTGTGCAGTTATTGAAAGGATTAGCAGTAATACAGGTGAAACACCGCACAGGTGACATGACCTCTTGATTAGTGTGGCTGTCGCCCTCTTGACTGCCTCCAGGAACCCCCCTATGGGGAGCAGCATTGCCTAGGTCTCAAGCACCCCAGTATAAACTCCTTGGCAAGCATCTAGCCCAGACCCTCATATTACCAATGTGTGGTCCCCTCCCACCTGGCTCCACACAGCCTCCAGCCAACCAGCCATGCATGACCAGGCCACCATTCCCTCCCTCCGTCTCTGTCTTCTAGGCCTCCCTGGCCTTGGCCTGGCCTCCTCAGAGAGACATTGCTGCTTTTCCAGCCTGTGGTGAATTGCTTTCTTTCCTGATTTCTGGCACTCATAAGAATACCGACCTTTCTATCGAATGTGTCCTGGGTGAACATCTCAATGGCAGGGTCTGGGTCTCCTCTGACTGATCGATGTGGTACCGTGCTGAGCCCCAAGTCCGGGCAGTACGGGGTTGTGGGGGAGGATGGGTGGCATCGGAAAAGACTTATTGAGGGGCGCCTGGGTGGCTCAGTCAATTGAGCGTCTGACTTCAGTTCAGGTCATGATCTCGGGGTTTGTGAGTTCGAGCCCCACATCGGGCTGTCTGCTCTCAGTGCAGAGCCGGCTTGGGATCTTCTGTCTCCCTCTCTCTCTGCCCCTCCCCGGCGCATGCTCTCTTTCCCTTTCTCTCTCTCACTCAAAAATAAATAAACACTTAAAAAAAAAGAAAAAGACTTACCGAAGGAAAGTGAGCAAGAAAAGGGGGTAATGATAGCCAACAGTGGCTCACTCTATGCCAGGCTCTGTTCTAAATGCTTGATATGCATGAATACATTTGAGCTTTGCACCAGGCCTATGAGGGAGGTACTATCATTATCCCCATTTTACAGATGAGGATACTGAGGCTCATAGAGGTTAGGTCGACAGAAAAGATGGTAGGAAGTGTAAAAGGAAGGAAAGATAGGAGGGAGGGGAGGAGGGAACGAGACAGGCAGCTTTCATGGCTCAGAACAGCCATTCACGGCCCTTCTTTGGGGCCAGTGTTAGGCCCAGGGACTGATGCATGTAAACTCTGTGATCTATCTTTCCATTCTGAACCTCTGAGTAAGTATTTCCCAGCTCCTGCCCCCCATGGCTTCTCCCTGTGCCTCAGGAAGCTGCTCATTTCTTGGAGCCCCATGCCCCCTCCCAGCCATAACTGCTAGGCCAGTGGTTATTGCCATATAAATGGCACTTGCCACTCCTCTTGGGGTGGCGAGAGCAGGCTGCCTCCCCACTCCCCGTGTTCCCTACTCTCCTCTAGCCATCCTCCGAGGCTCTGACCACAAGACAGAAAAAGCAGGGCCCCTCCTGGGCATGTCTCTGCAGGGGAAGGAATGGAAGGGCCAGGACACCTGCAGGGCCTTACTCACCCAGCTCCTGCTGCACAGTCTGGGTCTCCATCTGGTGCCACTTCCTCTGCAGCCCTGCCCTTTATAGCCCTGTGGCCGATGGCCTCTGGCCCTGTCAGCACTCTGCTTTCCCTCTGCTTTTGTTCCCCCTGATCCCCAGAGCTTTGGTGCTTCAGCCTGCTGGGCAGGCATCCCTCAGGCTTTTGTTTAAACTGGGGAAACAGAAATCCAGAGAGGCCCTGCTGCTGAGGGCAAGGCTGGGGGCTGCAGACCTTGGCTGCCGTGGTCTTGATCTCAGAACAGCTGTGAGGTGAGGACAGGCCCCCGTGTGAGTGCTTGTCCCCTAACCCCTCTCCAGGCTCCTCACGCTACCCTGGGAACTTCCTAAGACCCAGGTCGTACCTGACACATCAAAACGCACCTCACTTCCCATACAGGATATACATTTTTGTTGTTAAAAAATAGGAAAGGCCTATAACAGTTCTGAACTTCATTAAGACAAAGAAAAGAAGGTTCACTGTGTTCTCAGGAATCTTTCTTATACTAGATCTATGTATAAATATGTAAGGGCTGGATTCAGTTATGGTTGACTCGTAGACAGGAATCTCTCCATAGCTATTTTATTAAATATTCCTTTTAATTTTGTGCTTTTGTTTTAAAAATTTGGAGCCAGTATATCTTTCTGGGCTGTGACTACGTTGTTTCAGGACCTTGGAAACCTCACAGGCCCGAGGTACTATGCCTATAATATCCTAAAGATTCAAATGATTTCTCTCTGGAAGTTCGGGGTATTTGGTGAGATTAGTGTAGGGGAATCATTGGCTTCCCCAGAAGCCCTGAGGGGAGGATGTGTGGCTCAAATAGCACAGCTGCTCTGAGGAGCAGAGGCTTGCAGTGGGTGAGGAGGGCTTTGAGGCAGGCAGACACAGGTTCAAATCCCAGCTCTGTTGGCTAGGTGATTCTGGGCAAAGTCACTCAGTGTCTCTCAACCCCCCAAAAGGAGATAGTATCTACCTGACACGTTATGGGGTTATTATTGCTTATTACTCTACTCTCTTTCTGGTGACAGATACTGGAGAAAAATTCCATGGCAGCTTGGAGAGAGGAAGGACCTCTTCCCAGTAAAGTTCTCCCAATCCCTCTGCCAATCTCTCTAGTCTGTGACTCAAGGTTCTTTGGAGCCGCTTTATCTTAGAACCAAAAACCAGGGAACAAGTTGTGATATATACACAAGTATGTGCAGATTTGGGTAGAACATTCCAAACATACAGGTCTGATGCTAAACACAATGTGCCACCCTGAATGTTTCTGCTGCTGGATTAATTGGTGATGTCTGGATCAGGGGCTGGCAAGGGACAGAGTTGACTTGGGGATCATGGTAGGTTCTGGCCAGCTGGTGACCATGCAAGGGCTTATGGAACCCACTGTCCATGGCTGGTGGTCCTTCCTCACTTTTCCTTCTCTTCCTCCGCGGAATTGGGGTCTTAGGGAAATACCTACTTGGTCATCTGTTCATTCATTCATTCATTCATTCATTCCCTACCCCCTGGACTGGCTTAGGGACCCTGCAGTGGTCCCTCATGCACCCTGTACTTCTCTAAGTATTGCATTGATAATGCTGTAGGAATTACTTTAGATACTAGAAATATTGGGCTCCAAGGAGGGAAACTGAGGCACTCAGGGCTCAAGTAGAGGACAAAACTTTTCACAGTATATTTTTCTGTACTTCTTGGGTTTCGAACAATGTGGACACAATTTCTATCAAGATAATTAAAGCTATTTTTGAAAATAAAAAAGCTGATTGTTTAAGTATCTGCTTCTTCTATTAGATTTCATGCTCTATGAGGGCAGGGGCTTCATCCGTCTTGTTTGTCATTGTATCTTCAGTTCTGGGCATAACTCCTAGCTCAATAAATACATTTTGAGTGATCGGATAAATAAATGAATGACATCCTCTGATGAGGTTTTGCAACTCTGGAGGCACAGAGGTAATTCTGATATAGTCCTTACCCGAGCGACAAACGACCTGCATATGTTGTCTTTGTGCTTCATATGCTCTCAGCACCTCAATGTGGGAGTTTTACACCCTATTTAAGTGTTAGTATAATGAAGACTGATTGAGCCCGTTTTTAATTTTTACAGAAAAGTGGGCTTTTATGTTTGGTCAAGAAGCTCAAACCCACACGCACAAAACTATCACGTGTGTATGGAAGGGGGACCAGGGTTACTGTGCAAACAGTTTACAAATATCCATTCAATATTCTTGGAGTCATGAGCAGCCCTAGCCTGTCTTCTCTCTGCTTTCCTCAACTACCTAAAATCCGAGAAAGCTGGAGAAGAATTACCAGGAATCCAACTAACTGGTATGCTTTCCAAATATCACCCTATTATGATTTTTAACCACGTTCTAGAGAAGTCTCCCTCTGGCATTGCTTGGCACTGTGGCTTCACATGCCCCATGATGGTTACAGCATGGGCACTTTGGCCCCCACCACCGTCTCTTTCCAGGAAAGTCAGGGAAGAGCCACTCCAGGAGTGGAAATGAGGGAGCACTTAGTTTGTAATTCTTTCTCCCAAGCTGGGATTGGGTCTCTCCTGTTCATCCTTTTTTTTTTAAGTCTATGTATTTATTTTGAGAGAGAGTGAGCATGAGCAGGGGAGGAGCAGAGAGGGAGGGACAGAGAGAATCCCAAGCAGGGTCCATGCTGTCAGCACAGAGCCTGACATGGGGTTTGATCCCACAAACTGTGAGATCATGACCTGAGCTGAAATCAAGAGTCAGACGTCAAACTGACCGAACCACCCAGGCGCCCCTCTCCTGTTCATCCTTAATAATAACTGCAGTTTACCGAGCATTTACTGTGAACCAGATAGCACTTCCCTTATCTTCGCAATAACCCATGAAGCAGATTATTATAATACCCATTTTACCGACGAGTTTACTGAGGTTCTGAGGGGCCACGTTCTGGCCCAGGGAACCCAGCAGCTTTTTGAATGCATGTCTGTCTGACTCCAAAGACCATATTCCTTCCTCTGGGCAGCCCTGCATCTCTGGCCTACAGTAGGATGATACTACCTATCTGACTCACTGCTGTCAGACGGAGGTAGATGTAAGTTTCAGGGCAGCGTTAGGGATTCAGCTCAATAAATGGCATCTACGTTATTGATTGTTCCAAAGCAGATACCGTCTCGTGCCAGATTCTCATAGAGACAAGTGGGACCAAGCTGCAAAGATCTTAGAAAAATTTATCCGATAAAAAAAGGCTTTCTTTGAATTTGGAAAAGCCCACGTTCATTCAGTTTTTCTTTTTTCCCACTATTTTTCTTTATTTGATGTTAGCAGTACAGTCCGTCAAATCCTCTGAGGGCACCGCTGATCTACGGTGGACGTGGATTGTGAACTCTGTTCTCAGCCCACATACTCCTTGCACAAGCTGGTGGGGAAATGGAGGAACGGGCTGTCGATTTGGAGGCGATGATGGCCCTTGGGGGGGAACGAGGCAGCCCCCCTGCGTGTCACCTGGTCAGTTTGAACTTTGACCTCCTCAAGACTAGGGCTACTTGCCAAGCACGGTGGATGCTCAGGAGAATCTTATGGATGGCTTGGCCCCCTGGCCTTCCCTCTAGGCCCAGGGAGCCTCACAGGATGAGGCCCAGTGCAGGAGGGGTGAGGTCATGGGGCCCGGGCAGCCCCTGGACTCAGCACTTTGTGGCAAGAGCATAATGGGGCTGACCAGGCGGCTGAGCAGCACTTCTGTTGTTTGGGAATAAGCAGGATGGGTACAAAGCAAAGGGCCCAGTCAGCGTTCGGCCAGCACCTACCTCCCCCACAAGGGGCTGCTTCTGGGGGACCTGTTTTACCCCAGCCCCAGCAGGAGAGCCAGGGCCTGGCTGGGCCTGGGAAGGCCCAAGTGCTGGGAGAGAACTTGGGGACATCCTGAGCCTCCAATTCTTTCCAAGCCCTTGCTTTGGGCATCCGTTCCTCTGCGGCCAGGAGTAAAAGACACCCACCTGCTCGGGATGCTGTTGTGCTGAGGGCCAGGGCGTGGAGCTGGCTTGACGGCCTTTCAGTTCCGTTCAGTCTCACTCAAGTTCTGGAGGCTGCCGGTCAAGTCTTTTCCTCTCAACCGAAACCCTACAACACGTAGAAAATATGTACGAGGATGGGCCTCATCCTGCTGGGGGACACCTAGCCCCCCTGTTCACCACAGCCCAGTGGTCCAACCCTGTCCCATTGAGGGTGGCCAGATTTAGCAAATCAAAGTATAGGATGCCCAGTTAAATATGAATTCCAGAGAAGCAGTGAATATTTTGGAGTATAAATAGGTTCCGAACATTTTTTAAAAATGTTAATTTATTTCTGAGAGAGACACGGAGCATGAGCGAGGGAGGGGCAGAGAGAGGGAGACACAGAATCCGAAGCAGGCTCCAGGCTCTGAGTTGTCAGCACAGAGCCCGATGCGGGGCTTGAACCCACGAACTGTGAGATCATGACCTGAGCCAAAGTCAGAGTCTTAAGGGACTGAGCCACCCAGGCGCCCCGAACATTTTTTTAATACTAAAAGTTATTTGTTGTTTATCTGAAATTCAAATTTAACCAGACGTCCTGCATTTTATCTACCAAACCCAGTCTCCTTCCACCTCGGTCTGGAGCACCCCTCTGCCTCTCTGTGTCTCTTTCGTTCTCTGGAGAAGACAGCCAGTGCAAAATCTCACTGTCTTCAGGGAACCTTCCCTGGCATCCCCCAGACCCACATCTCATAACAAAGAGGAGAATGGAAGAAAGTATGTCTTTAAGCATTTTCCCAAATGTTATCTTTTTTCTTTTTTTAAAGCTTATTTATTTATTTTGAGAGAGAGAGAGAAAGAGCATGAGCGGGGAGGGGCAGAGAGAGAGGAGAGAGAGAAAATCCCAAGCGGGCTCTGTGCTGACAGCACAGAGCCCGACACGGGGCTCGATCCCAGGAACCATGAGGCCATGACCTGAGCTGAAATCAAGAGTGGGACGCTCAACTGAGTCACCCAGGCCCCTCTTTCCAAATGTTATCTTATTTAATCTTCCCAAATAACCCTGTGAGATATGCTCAACTATTTTTATAATAGAAAAAACAGACTCAGAGAGGTCATGTTTCTTACCCAAGGTCACATAGCTAGGAGGTGGCTCAGCCAGATTCAAACTCAATTCTCTTTGGTACCAAAATCTATACTCTTTACCATGTTGCTCTTACCATGTTACCTTTCACTTGTGTGAACAAGCATGGCTCATGGGGAAGAGCCACAGAAGCAACTTTATTTCCATCTCCTCTGCTCCTGTACGTTCCTTCAGCGGCACAGGTTTCCCTCCCCTGTCCTGGACGTAAACTTGGGCAGTCTCATGAATTTTCTGGTCACTTTTAGGTAATAAAAACATGGATGGTTACTTTCAATCACCAAAGACAGTCTTGATTTTCAACTAGAATATTCCGTCCACCACGGTAACCAAAACTTCAATCTCCTTTCAGAGGAAAGTCTTCTCTCTGCCACCCTAGCTAGGACCTGCTTTAGGCAGAAAGCCTGCAACCAGGGAAAGTACATTCTTTTTCTTCTTCCACTTACGCACTGGTTTCTGATCCTCTCAGGGTTAGAGGGAATGGGAGAGGAAGGAGAACAGGACACTTCTTCCTTGATGGTCCTGGGGTAAGATGGCTTCACATTCCGTACCCGGAAACTCTTCAAAGCTGCTTGGCTGGTGGGCACGTAGTGGTTCTTGGGAGGGCCCCCACCTGTAGTAGCCTTGACCTAGGTCTATGCATCTCCACTACGGCCCTAGATCCACTCTGACAAGGACTCATTGATCCTCCAGGACTTCTATCAGACTAAATCTGCTCTGGCCCCATGCCAGATCTTTGTGAGGCATGACCCACTTTTGGGCCACGCCAAACACTTGTGCGTACTCTGCCTGGGAAAATTCTGGTGTGTAGGTGGATTCGTATTCAGCCTTCCCTGCTTTGTCTCATCCCTCAGTGGTTGTCCAGCCCAACGTCTAACCATTGGATTTTGAACTGGAGGGACACACAGCAAGCTTTCCAAGTGGATCTTGGAGCCCTCTCCTTTTCTTGAGGTGAAACTCTTTGACTCCTTCCCCTGAAGGGTGGTGGGGTTCACAGCACAGCTTACTCCCAACACTGTCTCCAAGTTCTGTCTCTAATCTCTCCGACTCTATACATCCTCACGGTAAAAAGGGAGGGCTAAGAGCCACCAAATCAGTTCTCAAACACCTTCAAAATGTCTGCGGAGTGGTCGGTCCCATAACTGTCACATACGACTACTACTTTAACGTCTCAGCCCAAATGTCCACATCTGTGCATTCTGTTCTGTGCTCTCCTCATGCTGTTCGCCCACCTGTACTCCCTTTCCTCCCAGCGGGACATCTTACATCCTGTTTCATCAGCCATGACCTTTCTTCACTTCCTGCCCCTGGAACCTGCAGTACCTATAACACCACTATTTCCATAGCTCTCACCTCTTCACTACCCGCCCCGGCTGCTCACTGCTTCCTGTCCCGGGTAACATACTTTCACCCTTCTTAAGGACTTCATGTAGTCAATTAGTCCCTTCTTGTCTATAGTATTTTTTTTAATTAAAAAAAATTTTTTTAATGTTTATTATTTGAGAGAGAGACAGAGAGACAGAGAGCATGAATAGGGGAGGGGCAGAGAGAGAAAGAGAATGAGATGTAAAATCCGAAGCAGGCTCCAGGCTCTGAGCTGCCAGCACAGAGCCCAACGTGGGGCTCGAACCCATAGACCGCGAGATCATGACCTCAGCTGAAGTCGGCTGCTTAACTGACTGAACCACCCAGGCACCCCTATAGTATTTTATTTATTTTTATTTTTTAAATTTATCTTCCTTTTAAAGTTTATTTATTTTGAGAGAGACACAGAGAGAGCATGAGTAGGGGAGGGGCAGAGAGAGAGAGAGAATCCCAAGCAGGCTCTGCACTGTCAGCACAGAGCCCCACACGGGGCTCGAACTCACAAACTGTAAGATCATAACCTGAACTGAAATCAAGAGTTGGATGCTTAACCAACTGAGCCATCCAGGCACCCCTATAGTATTTTAAAAAGTAACTTCTATATTTTATTATAGAAGTATATGTAACTTAAGAAGTCATATATTAATAAAAGATATATAATACACGTTTGTTTGTTTGTTTGTTTTTACAAACTCACAAGCCCTACTCCCCAGAGGCTCTCATTGTCAACTCTTTTAGTTTTTCTTTCATTGATTTTAGATGTTATATACAGATTTCCTACATTGGCAGAGAGGATTTTAGCTCTTTTCCCCTCCCCATCCTTCTATAGATATATTACAAATTCTGCTTGCATCCATATTCCGTGAATCTGTTTCTGTGACTTTGTAGATGTTGTTTAGTACTGGACCAAGTAACGCATGATAACGTTTTCTTTTTGAACCGTGTTTTGCTTTTCCGTTTTTTCATAGATTCAGTTTTCCAGCATCTTCATGAAATACCTCTTAATACAATATTCTGCTCAACCCTGTCAGATAATCAACTGGCTCCATCTCTTCCCCTGGAAGCCTCTGTTGTCCTGCTCCAGTACGAAGGGCTTTCTTTCTTCTTCTTCTTCTTCTTCTTCTTCTTCTTCTTCTTCTTCTTCTTCTTCTTCGTTTTATTTATTTATTTATTTATTTATTTATTTATTTATGTTGAGAGAGAGAACATAAGCAGGGGAGGGGCAGAGAGAGAGGGACAGAGGATCCAAAGCAGGCTCTGTGCTGACAGGCTAACAGCCACAAGCCCGATGTGGGGCTTGAGCTCACAAACGGTGAGACCATGACCGGAGCTGAAGTTGGACGCTCAACCGACTGAGCCACCCAGGTGCCCCAAGAAATTTCTTTCTATGCTACTGCACAGGTACTGCCCAGAGACTTCTCTTGGCAAACATCCTGGGAATTTCCTGTGCTATGCTCTGGGATTGAATTCTGTATCTTTCTCTCTCATCGATTACTTTGTGTTTTGTTTTGTTTTGTTTTGTTTTGTTTTCATTTTTTTTTAGGTAAGCTCCACACCCAACTTGAACTCATGACCCTAGATCTAGAGGCTCATGCTCTACCAACGGAGCCAGATGGGCAAACTTCATGGTTTACCTTTTTGAGTGGGTAAAGCACATTCACCAATATCATTCTGAGAAATAATGAACGTTTTAAGATCAAAATGTCTAAAACTGTATTTTTATATAGTCACATTTGGTTGAAGGTTTGGCTGAATGTTGGAGTACTAGTTCTCTATAAATTGAGAGGGCATTTCTCCTTTGTCTTTTATGTGTGATGCCTTTTTTTTTTTTTTAGTTTACTTATTTATTTTGAGACAGAGAGACAGCATAAGTGGGGGAGGGACAGAGAGAGGGAGACCAATAATCCCAAGCAGGCTCCACACTATCAACATGGAGCCTGACGCTTGAACTCATGAAACCGTGAGATCACGACATGAGCCAAAACCAAGAGTTGGACACTTAACTGACTGAGCCACCCAGGCGCCCCATGTGTGATGCCATTTTGATTCCTGATCCTTTATATGAGAATTTTTATTTTCTCTCTAGAAGCTTTTGGAGCCTTTTTTTTTTTAATTTTTTTTTAACGTTTATTTATTTTTGAGACAGGGAGAGACAGCATGAACGGGGGAGGGTCAGAGAGAGAGGGAGACACAGAATCCGAAACAGGCTCCAGGCTCTGAGCTGTCAGCACAGAGCCCAACGCGGGGCTCGAACTCACGGACCGCGAGATCATGACCTGAGCCGAAGTCGGATGCCCAACCGACTGAGCCACCCAGGCGCCCCTGGAGACTTTTTTTAAAAATCCCTAGTAATCTGAATTTCTTGAGACTGTGCCTTGATGAAAATCTTTCTCCTTTTTTTCCCATTTGGTAGATTCCACCTTCAGGAAACGTATGTCCTTCAATTATTAGAAACGTTCCTGTATTATTTCTTTGATCATTTTCTCACATCTGTTTCAAATGTCTCTTTGTCTGCAACTTCTATTGGTTGGATGTTGGACCTCCTGAACTGATACTCCGGTTTTCTGATAGATCTATTCTATTTTTGTCCCTTCGTGTTTTTGTTCTGACCTCTAAGAGATTTCCTTGATTTTAGCTTTTAATCCTGTATTCGTTTCCCATCGCTGTTATTGCAAATTACCACAAACACGGTGGCTTCAAAGGAGAGAACTTAGGACCTCACAGTTCTGTGTGGGGCCGTGTTCCTTCTGTAGACTCGGGGAGAATGTGTCTCTTTGCCTCTTCCAGCAATTAGAGCCCGCCTGCACTTCTTGGCTCAGGGTTCCTTCCTCTAACTTCAGAGCCAATAGCATAGGATCTTCAGATCTCTCTCTCTCCTTCTCTCTCTGTCTCTGCCTCTGATGTTCTGGCCTGCCTCTCTCACAAGGACGCTGTGACTACAGACCCAGACAATCCAGCCTGCTCTCCCCATCTCAAGTTCCTTTATCATATGTGCAAAGTCTCTTTGCCATGTAGGATCACTGGGGGCTAGAGGGGGAACATCTTTGGAGGGCTATCATTTTTTCTACCACAAACTCTTTTATCAAATCTATCATTTTCACTATCACATTTTTATTTATATATTTTTTGTTTTGTTTGAAAAAAATTTTTAATGTTTATTTATTTTTGAGAGGGAGAGAGAGACAGAGTGCGAGTGGGGTAGGGGCAGAAAGACAGAGGGAGACACAGAATCCGAAGCAGGGTCTAGGCTCCGAGCTGTCAGCACAGAGCCTGACGTGAGGCTCGAACTCACGAACTGCGAGATCATGACCTGAGCTGAAGTCTGATGCTTAATGGACTGAACCACCCAGGCATCCCTCACTATTACATTTTTAATGTCCAGGAGCCAATTTTGTTATCTCTGATTGTTTCATTTTAAAAGCATTCCATTCTTGGGGTGGCTGGCTGCCTCGGTGGAGCTTGTGACTCTTGGACTTGGGGTTGTGAGTTCTTGCCCCATGTTGGGTGTAGAGATTACTTAAAAATAAAGTCTTAGAGGGGCCTGGATGGCTCAGTTGGTTAAGCATCCAACTTTGGCTCAGATCATGATCTGACAGTTTGCGAGTTTGAGCCCCACATCAGGCTCTCTGCTGTCAGCATGGAGTCTGCTTGATCCTCTGTCCCCCTCTCTCTCTGCCTCTCTCCTGCTCACTCTTTCTCTCTCAAAAATAAATAAACCTTAAAAAAAAAATCTTAAAAAAAAAAAAAAGAAGGCAGGCAGGAGTGCCTGGGTGGCTCAGTTGGTTAAGCATCTGACTCTTGATTTTGGCTCAGGTCATGATCTCATGGTTCATGAGTTCAAGCGCCCAGTCAGGCTCTGTGCTGACAGTGCAGAGCCTGCTTGGGATTCTCTCTCTCTCTCTCTCTCTCTCTCTCTCTTTTTCTGCCCCTCCCCTATGTGTGCTTGCTCTCTTTCTCTCTCGCTCAAAATAAATAAAAAAAAGTAAAATAAAAGCATTCTATTCTTGTTTCATAGATGCAATATTTTCATTTATTTCTCTGAGGACATTGTACCTTCTTTGAAGTTTTCTTCTTCTCTCTACATTATCTCTGCTCCTTTTGGGTTCCTTTCCTTCTGTTTGTGTGTTTTGATTTTACTTTATGTTGGAGGTTCTTCTCAAATGTGTTATGATCTGTGGATGTCCTTTCTTATGAAAGAAAAAGCTGGCTGGGGCACCTGGGTGGCTCAGTCGGTTGAGCGGCCGACTCGGCTCAAGTCATGATCTCGCGGTCCGTGAGTTCAAGCCCCGCGACGGGCTCTGTGCTGACAGCTCAGAGCCTGGAGCCTGTTTCAGATTCTGTGTCTCCCTCTCTCTGCCCCTCCCCCGTTCATGCTCTGTCTCTCTCTGTCTCAAAAATAAATACACGTTAAAAAAAAAAAGTTAAAAAAAAAAAGAAAAGAAAAAGCTGGCTGGAAGCGGATTGCGAAAAACGGATTAGAAGTGCTGGATGTTTGAGTGAAGATCGTCAGCCGGTGGGTTTCATTATAGGACAAGAGGTGGCCAACTGGCTCTTTTGTTGGGATCAGTATCTACAGGTGTTTTCCTTGGGGTGCTTCAGTTTCTGCTGAGAATGATGATCTCTCTGGCTGTTCGTTTTCTGGAGCCAGGTGCAAGGGGTCAGGTGTAGAATGAACTCTCACTTCCTCTTACTGATGTCAGCTCAGCGGCTCACTTCCACCCTCCGTGCCTAGTGCGTTGTCTCCTGCAGTCCCTCGGATTCAAAGTCCAGACGGTCTTATCTCCTGAAGGGTTTTAACCGTGCTGTGAGTGGGAAGGTGGGGGAACTGAAACCTAGCTACTCTTTCTATAGATCATCACAAAGTCCTGCTTTGAGCCTCCTTGTAGAACCCAGCCTCCTGTGGGTATTTGGTGCCTCCAATTCCAGGCCCTTTTCAAAGCTTCTGCTCACTGCCCTCACTTAGAGTTGACTGTCCTTTTTGTTGCGATATTTACCATTTTCCATTCACTTTTTTTTTTTTAAGTAGGCTCCACACACAACATGAGGCTCAAACTCATGACCCTGAGATCAAGAGTCGTATGCTCTACAGAGTGAGCCAGGCAGGTGCCCCCATTCCCTTTTTTTAAAGTAAACTTTTTAGGGGCACCTGGGTGGCTCAGTCTGTTGAGCATCTGGCTCTTGATTTCAGCTTAGATAATGATCCCAGGGTCATGGGATTGAGCCCCTCACTGAGCGTGGAGACTGCTTAAGATTTTCTTTCTCTCTCTCACTCTGCACTTCTCCCCCATTCTCACTCACTCTCTCTTTCAAAAAAAGAAAAACAAAACAAAACCAAGACAAATTGTAGGTATACAGCAAAGAACAGAATAAAGTTCCTACTTTAAAAAAATAGTAAGGGGCGCCTGGGTGGCGCAGTCGGTTAAGCGTCCGACTTCAGCCAGGTCACGATCTCGCGGTCTGTGAGTTCGAGCCCCGCGTCGGGCTCTGGGCTGATGGCTCAGAGCCTGGAGCCTGTTTCCGATTCTGTGTCTCCCTCTCTCTCTGCCCCTCCCCCGTTCATGCTCTGTCTCTCTCTGTCCCAAAAATAAATAAACGTTGAAAAAAAAATTTAAAAAAATAGTAAAGTAGGGGCACCTAGGTGGCTCAGTCAGTTAAGCTTCTGACTTCAGCTCAGGTCAGGATCTCGCAGTTCATGAGTTCAAGCCCCACGTCGGGCTTTGTGCTGTCAGCTCCAAGAGTGGAGCCCACTTCAGATTCTGTGTCTCCCTCTCTCTGCCCCTCTCCTGCTTTCTCTCTCTCTCTCTCTCTCTCTCTCAAAAATAAATAAACGTTAAAAAAAGAAAAAAGGAGGGGCACCTGGATGGTTCAGTTGGTTCAGTGTCTGACTCTTGATTTCGGCTCAGGTCATGATCTCACAGTTTGTGAGTTTGAGCCCTGAGTCAGGCTCCACGCTGACAGTGTGGAGCCTGCTTGGGATTCTCTCTCCCCTCTCTCTCCCTCTGCCCCCCCCCCTCTGCTCACATGCGCTCTCTTTCTCTCTCTCAAAATAAATAAATAAACTTTAAAAAAATAAAGTAAACTTCAAAAAAATATCAGAATAGTTTTAGATTTACAGAATTATTGTGAGGACAGTAGAGAGAATTCTCATATGCCCCAAACCCAGTTTCCCTATTATTAACATCTTACGTCAGTATAGTCCATTTGTCACAATAATGAACAAGTAGTAACACATTATTATTAACTAAAGTCTATACTTACATAGATTTCCTCAGTTTTTCCCTAATGTCCTTTTTCTGTTCCAAGATTCCAGCATAGATACCTTATTACGTTTAGTCGTCATGTCTCCTTAGGCTCCTTTTTTTGTGTGTGTGACAGTTCCTCAGACATTCCTTACTTCTGATGACCTTGACAGTTTTGAGGAGTAAGTAGGGGTCAGGTTTTTTTTTAATTAAAAAAAAATGTGTGTTTATTTTTGAGAGAGAGAGGAGGAGAGGCAGATACAGAATCTGAAGCAGGCTCTAGGCTCTGAGATGTCAGCACAGAGCCTGACACGAACCGAACCGTGAGATCATGACCTGAGCTGAAGTCGGATGCTCAACTGACTGAGCCACTCAGGCACCCTTCTGGTCCTATAATTTTTAACCCTTCTCCTCCTGATTCTTTTTCCTCCGCCTATAAATACGCTTAAGACTTCATCTCAAAACAAAACCCCAAGACCATCCAAGACTCCGCTTGCCCTTCTGGACATCACCCCTTGCTCCCACCATGGCCAGAGGCCTTAAAGAAGTAGTGATTATTTCAACATCTTCACCCCTCTCACTTTCAATAACAGCAATGTTTATTTCTGTCCATGCCACTCTTCCAAAACTGCTTTGGCCAGGGAGACCAGGGACTTCCGTACTGTCACACCCAATGGACTTGTTTTTTCTCTACACTATCCATCCCGTTAGGCATATCTTTCTTTAGGGCAAAGTACGAACCCAAGGAACTTAATAATTTTAAGGGGGAAAGCTCTAGTTTTACATAGATACACTACTGATAGTAAAGCTCATTATAAAACTTACAAAGAAATAAATAAAACCTTACAAATTAATCTTAAAAAAAAGCATATCCTTCTTTAGAAACTCTCTTTTCACTTCTCTTCTGAGTCCCTGCTCTCTGCAGGTGGCTCAGAGCCTGGAGCCTGCTTTGGATTCTGTGTTTCCCTCTCTCTCTGCTCCTCCCCCACTCGTGCTCTGTCTCTCTCTGTCTCTCAAAAATAAATGTTTAAAAAAAAATCAAGATGTCAATACGGTTGGTTCCTTCCAGAGTCTCTGAAATAGAAACTGTCCTATGCCTGTCTCAGAGCTTCTGGTAGTTGCTAGCAATTCGTAGCAGTCATTGGCTTGGCTTGTAGGTGTATCGCTTCAGGCTCTGCCTCCGTCTGTTCTCCTTTATGTGTCTCTCTGTGTCTTCAGATGGCCTTCTGATAAGGATGCCAATCATTGGGTTAAGGGTCCACTCTAATCCAATATGATCTCATCTTAATTTATGTAATTCCATCTGTAATGACTCTTTCCAAATCTCACACTTCTGAGATTCCGGGTGGACATGAATTCTGGAAAGACACTATTCATTACTCAACTCCAGTATTGAGTATTTGGTGCCTCCTAGACATCTCCAGTTAGATGGCTTCCAACCAATCCCTCAAACCCAATGTAACCAAGCTGTACAGATGACCTCTACTGTCACCCCTACCCTCAACCTGATCTTCCTCTGTTCTTCCCTGTCTCACAGATGGTACCACCACCCACACTTGTCCACGTCAAAAATTTGGTAATTGATCTTGTCTTCTCTCTCGTTCTTACCCTCATATCCAGCCTTTGGCTGAATCTCGCTAATTCTACCTCCCTAATAGTTCTATAAATCCCTGCTTCACCATCCCCATTGTATCAGTTACTCTAAGTTTGTCTGCAAGTAATGGAAAACCCTAATAATGCAAACTGTCTTGCACAATAAGAAAATTATTTAGTTTACTTAGCAGACAACAATGCGGTAAGGTAATCTTCAGGCTTGGTTAACCCAGTGATGTTTCAATAGCCTGGGTTTTTTCCATCTCTGTTCTACTGATTTCAGTGCTGGCTTCATTCTAAGCCTGCTTGCTTTCATGATTGTTGGATGTTTTCCAGTAGCAATTGGGGCTGTGTGCTTCATTGTTCACATCCATCAGGAGAGAGAGAGAGACAGAGTGGCTTCCTGTGGCTTTCTGAAAGGCAAGGAAGAATTTTTCCAGTAGCCTCCAGTATCCAAATCTCATGACTTATGAGCCAGAATTAACAAGAGTTAACAATTTGTCATATTTCCTTCAGATCTTTTTCATTTTGAAATAAACCTTACAAATAAAATGGAAGATTTCTTTGTTCCTCTCCCCAGTTTTATTCTCCCTTCCTCGCCTCAGAGGCAACTACTATCCTGAAGCCAGTCTGTATGCCTCCCATCTATGTTTGTCTATTTTTCCTACATACTTATAAAACATATGCATAGTTTTTGTGTGTGTATTTTGTAAAAAAAATATATATAAATAATATACAGGCAAATTGTATACATGTAAATGTGCATGACATAAATTCTGCAAAGCACCTTCTTTTTTTTTAAAATTTATTTATTTATTGGGGCGCCTGGGTGGCTCAGTCGGTTGAGCGGCCGACTTCGGCTCAGGTCATGATCTCGCCGTCCGTGAGTTCGAGCCCTGCGTCGGGCTCTGTGCTGACAGCTCAGAGCCTGGAGCCTGTTTCAGATTCTGTGTCTCCCTCTCGCTGACCCTCCCCTGTTCATGCTCTGTCTCTCTCTGTCTCAAAAATAAATAAAACGTTAAAAAAAATTTTTTAATTTATTTATTTATTTTGAGAGAGACAGAGACAGCACAAGAAGGGGAGGGGCAGACAGAGAGGGTGAGAGAGAATCCCAAGCGGACTCTGTACTTCCAGCAGTGCAGAGCCCGATGCAGGGCTGGAACCCACGAGTGAGATCATGACCTGAGCTGAAAACCAAGAGTCGGACGCTTAACTGACTGAGCCACCCAGGCATCCCTGCAAATCACCTTCTCCTTTCGACCTTATATATTTTTGAAATCTGTCCATGTTGAGACATGTAAATCCTGTTCGCTCATTTTATGCACTGTATAATATTCCATGGTAAGAAAGTACAACAACTTACAATTTTACTTTGTGCTATTTATTTATTCTGACTTTGTGTCTTTGTGTTTTCTATTTATCATGATTTTCTGTGCTTCTTCCCACTACCCTCACTCCTACCTTCTGACTGACTTTTTCAAATCATCTTTTTTTCTCTCCACTGGTTTGAAAAGTATGCATTCTATTTTTAGTATTTTTATAATTACACTTAAAATTTTTTTTAATGTTAATTTATTTTTGACACAGAGAGAGAGCATGAGCCGGGGGAGGGGCAGAGAGAGAGGGAGACACAGAATCTGAAGCAGGCTCCAGGCTCTGAGCTGTCAACACAGAGCTTGATGCGGGCCTCGAACTCACAGACCGCGATATCACGACCTGAGCTGAAGTCAAATGCTCAGCCAAGTGAGCCACCCAGGCACCCCTATAATTACACTTTTTAAAGTTTTATTTTTATTGAAGTAATCCCTATACCCAATGGTGCCCCTATGGTGGTGCCCCTATAATTATATTTTAATCTTTAAAAAAAATTTTTTTAATGTGTATTTATTTTTGAGACAGAGAGAGATAGAGCATGAGTGGGGGAGGGGCAGAGAGAGAGGGAGACACAGAATCGGAAGCAGGCTCCAGGCTCTGAGCTGTCAGCACAGAGCCCGACGCGGGGCTCGAACTCGCAAACTGTGAGATCATGACCTGATTGGAAGTCAGACACTCAACTGACTGAGCCACCCAGGCACCCCTATATTTTAATCTTAAATGTATCCAGCTTCTCTATCCTTCTGAATAAGATAAAGATCTTCATTCTAAACTTTTCATTCCCATCTTCTATGTTACTGTTTAGTTCCTTATTTTACTGTTTTAGTAATAGATGCTTATTTAGATTTACCAATTTATTTACTATCACATCTTTTTGCATTTTACTCTTTCCTTCTGGATTTCTCTTCCTTGTTACTAAAGTGATCCTTTAATTGTTCTGTCAGCAAATTGCTATAACTAATAAATTTTAAAAATCTTTGTATGTCTAAAACAGCATATTAAAATTTTTTTGAATGTTTATTCATTTATTTTTGAAGGAGAGAGAGACAGAGTGTGAGCAGGGGGGAGCAGAGAGAAAAGGAGACACAGAATTCTAAGCAGGCTCCAGGCTCTGAGCTGCCAGCACAGAGCCCGATGCAGGGCTCAAACTCACAAACTGTGGGATCATGACCTGAGCAGAAATCAGACACTTAACCGACTGACCCACCCAGGTGCCTCCAAAACAGTTTTTTTTTTAACTTTTTATTTTACACTCTTAATTTTTTTTTTAGGTTTTATTTTTAAGTAATCTCTTCATTCAATGGGGGGCTCGAATTCATGACCCTGAGATCAAGAGTTGCATGCTCCACCAACTGGAACAACCAGGCACCCCATCACCCTTACTTTTGAATGTAAGGATAGCTGGGAATAAAATTCTTGATTGACAGTTGTTTCCCTCAGTATTTTGATAATTTTATGTTATTGTGTTCTGGAAACATCAGCAATGATGAGAAATCCACCATCTGATTCTTGTTCTTATGTAAGTAGTCTGTTCCCTTTTGTAGCTTTTAAGATTTTCTGTTCATCTTTGATGTTCCACAATTCCAGGCTGTATTAGATATGGACTCAAAACATCTGTTCCGGACTTATGCTCCTTCAATTGGTGTGAACTCAGGTCTTTCTTCAGTTCATGAATCTTCTCCACTGCTACTGGTTTGTGTACTTCTTCTCTCTTCCATTATTTTCTATTTTTCCCCTCTGAACTCCTATTTGGAGTTTCTCATTCTAATACCCTATGTATTTTATTTTATTTTATTTTATTTTATTTTATTTTATTTTATTTTACATATTTTATTTTTAAGTAATCTCCACACCCAAAATGGGGTTCGAACTCATGAGAACAAGAGTTGTACACTCCATTGACTGAGTCAGCCAGGTGCCGCTATACCCCATGCCTTTTATTCTCTTTCCTTCCTTCCTTCCTTCCTTCCTCTTTCTTTCTTTCTTTCTTTCTTTCTTTCTTTCTTTCTTTCTTTCTTTCTTTCTTTCTTTCTTTCATAGGCTCCACACCCAAATGTGGGGCTCAAACTCACAATCTTGAGATCCAAAGTCACATGCTCTACCAACAGAACCAGCCAAGTGCCCCATATTCTCTCTTATTTTCCATTTCCATATCTCCTTGTGCCACATCCTGAATGATTTCCCCACATTTGTCTTCCAATTCATTCATTCACTCTCTAGCAGGATCTAGTTAACTGCTTAATCTATTAAATTCTTTTTCAAAGCCTCAATGTCTACATGGTTTTCATTTCTAGAATTCCTATTTGGTTCTTTTTCTAACCTACCTTTCCTTCCATATCTCACTTATCAAATGGATTCTACTTCTTCCTTTACTTATTTGAACATTTTAAACATATTTATTTTAATTTAGCTTTCATGTTTCATGAATTGAAACAATTTTTTTCAGATTGTCCTTTTACCTGTAAATCCTGGGTTACGAATTTTCTCATTCATTGCATCCGTCATCTCTCTATCATGACATTTACTTTTTTACTTATTTCTTAAGGGGGCACGGTCTTGTTCATTCTCTAGCTTTGGAGGAATTCCAGTAGGGGTTATTTTGTGTTTCTCTATGCTAGTTTCACTACTTCCAGACCAATTTTTGTTAATTTCTTGGACTGGGGTTCCCACCCAGCAAGCATGTAGCATGTCCTCAGGTGCTAGCTCTGACATTGGCAGTGTTAGAGCTCTGATTTTCCACCCACACAGTGATCTCGCTGTGTTCCATGGCCCCATCGTGCAGTGTTCTTAGAAACAGTTTTATCTGGGGGCACCTGGGTGGCTCAGTCGGTTAAGCATCTGACTTCGGCTCAGGTCATGATCTCATGGTCTGTGAGTTCGAGCCCCGCGTCGGTCTCTGTGCTGACAGCTCAGAGCCTGGAGCCTGCTTTGGATTCTGTGTCTCCCTCTCTCTCTCTGCCCCTCCCCCACGCATGCTGTGTCTGTCTGTCTCTCTCTCAAAAATAAACAAACATGTTTAAAAAAAGAGAAGAAACCGTTTATCTGTAAGACAGCTCTTTTGTTCTTGGCTGTGAATAGAAACCTGGTTCAGGCTCATGGGACTAAGGCCACATCTCACATCCCCAGAGGGACATGCTAGTCCTGATTCTGATACCCTATAGAACACTGGACTTCCACTTGTGATAAGCGAGGGCTGAGTGTATTCTGTGACTGGTCATGAGGGACCATCAAGAATTTTTTAGGTAAACTTTTCATCGAAATCCCACATACTTACAGAAAAGCACCCAAATCAGGAGGGAAGTGCCTGATGAGTTTTTATAGACTGTGCACACAGTCTTGTATAATTGTATAATTGCCACACAGATAATTGCCACACAGATCAAGATATAGAACTTATTGGCAGACTCCACCAAAGCCTCGTCATAACCACTCTGGGCACAACACTACTCTCCTCTGAAAGGTAACTACGATTCCAATTTCTAACAGCATTAGGTTCATTTTGACCATTTTGTACTCCATATACACGGAATCATACGGCACGTATTCCTCAGTGTCTGGCTTTTTCTCTCATCATTATGTTTGTGAGATTCTCCTACGTCATCGCGTGTATTTGTAGCTCTCATTGTATGATAGTCTATTCTATGAAAATATCGCATTTTGAAAAGTCATTCTAGTATTAAAAATTTTTTTTAATATTTACTTATTTTTGAGAGAGAGCGAGAAAGACAGAACGCGAGCAGGGGAGGGGCAGAGAGAGAAGGAGGCAGAATCCCAAGCAGCCTCCAGGCTCTGAGAGGTCAGCACAGCGAACCATGAGATCGTGACCTGAGCCCAAGCTGACACTTAACCGACTGAGCCACCCAGGCTCCCCAAATTCATTCTAGTATTAGCAGACACTTGTGTAGTTTCCACTTGAGGGTTATTATAAATAGTGTTGTTATGACCATTCTTACATAGGTGTTTGGTTAATGTATATACTCATTTGTTTTTTTATTGGTTTAATTTTATTTTTAATTTTATATTTGAAGTTTATTTATTTATTTTTGAGAAGGAGAGAGAGAGGGGCAGAGAGAGAGAGAGAGAGAGAGAGAATCCCAAGCAGGCTCCATGCTGTCAGTGCAGAGCTCGATGCAGGGCCTGATCTCACAAACCGCGAGATCATGACCTGAGCCAGGTCAAGAGTCAGCCACCCAGGCTCCCCTCTTTTTTTTAAAGCTTATTTATTTATTTTGAGAGAGAGAAAGCATGAGTGGGGGAGGGGCGGAGAGAGAGAAGATCCCAAGCAAGCTCCATGCTCAGCAGAGTCCAACACGAACCGAACCAGGAAATCGCGACCTGAACTGAAATCAAGAGTCAGATGCTTAACCGACTAAGCCACGCAGGCTCCCCAAGGTATAAGTGCATTTCTTTGGGGGAATCTACTCAGGGGTAGAAGTGCTGCGTCATACTATGCTCAGTGCTGTCAGTCACCTTCAAACAGTTTCCCAAAGTTGTCATCCTAATTTATGCCCCCACCAGGTCTGGAGCGGACTTCACGTCTTCACAAGTCCACACACATAGTAGAGAATTCGGAAAGAGATTTCTGTCCCTCAACTCCACGGGATTGAGAATTATCACCGTTTCCTTTCAAAGACTAAATCAAGACTGATATCAGAACTCCTGGCTTGTATCTTTTATACTTCATGATATATCACTGCTAAGTATATCAAAAACGCTTCAATTTTTTGAGCTTTTGCCATGTGCCAGGCACTGTTCTCAGAGGCCATTTCACCCTCATTACAAGCCTATGAGGGAGGTATTCGCATTGTTTCAGGTTTCAGGTGAGGCACCTGCTACTCAGAAAGACGAAATAACTGTCCCCGGGGCCCCAGAGCCAGAAGCCAGAGCTGCAGCAGCCTGACTACAAAGCCTAGGCTCTTCACGCTGCGCTGCAAATACGTGTCTGTGTTCTCGTTCCAGAGTGCGGGCTCAGCCTTTTTCAAAAAACTCTTCTGCAGCCTTTCTAAAGACCTAAACCGCAGAGCCGTGTATCGTCAAATAGGACTACTCGGCCCAGATGAAATTCGCCCAACTGTAGCTTGAAATGAATGCCTTTGTGTCAGTCACCTTGAAGAATTCTCCCAAAAGTCTTGTTTCTTTCCAGTCTGCCCTGGGCTCCACTGGCTCAGTGCTGGCGCATAGCGGTGCCCCAGTAATACTGGCTCAACAGAATTGTAGAAAAATTCACATCTGTGGTTTTTGACCAGGGGCCTCTGGAGTGCGGCTCCGGACCTCTAATGTCTGACCACCAGGGGGCACACGCCCGTCCCTAGAGCACCCTTACTCCTACTCTCCCAAAGCCAGTTCCTGGGGGACACTTCCTAGGGTCCTAAGGAAAGGACGGGCTCTGCCAGAAAACGCTGAATTTAGAAAAAAAGAAGCAAGGGAATTGGGTTGTTGGGGATGTGGTCCGATGACCACCAAATCATAATTCCCTAGTGTGCGTGGTTAAAATATAGGCTCCGGGTTGTTCACCCTAGACCTATAGAATCAGACTTTCTGGGGGTAGAGTCTGGGAATTGTATGGTAAACAAGGTTGCAAGGTGATTTCTTTTCTTTTTCTCTCCCCGCCCCCCCCCCATGCACATAGCTTTCTATTCAGACTACCTGTGTTCAAATATTGACTTTGTCACATGTTATCTGGGTGACCTCGAGCAAGTCAGTTAATCTAAGCCTCAATGTTATCATAATAGGAGATCATAAAAGCACACTTAACTCTCAGAACTGCTGGAAGTAATAAATGAGACAATCCACGTAGAGAGCTCAGCATGGCGCCTGATGGTATCTTGGCACTTGTGAAGCTTAATAGACCATGATTATTGAATCACCCGGGGGGAGTATGGTGAGGTGGCAAGAACATGATGGATGCGAACTGGAGGAAGTTTGGGATACGATCTCAGGCTAGGCTTTGCTATGTGTCGTTGGGCAAGTGACTTCACTTCCCTGGGCCTGTCTACACATACATAACGAGGGAGTGGAGCTAACTGGTCTGTCAGATCCCTTCATGAAAACTTCACAGCGTCTGAAGATCCTCTTGAACACGCAGACACACACACACTCCGCCTCCACAGCGCCAGTGGGTCTCACGGATTGCATTGCTAATTCTCTTCCCTGCTTTCTGTGAGGAGGGCAGGGCCATGCCTTCTTCCCCCCAGGGCTTCAGAGCCTGGCCCACTGCCTACCACGTGGTGCCTGTGCAATACATGTCATTTCTACTGGAGGAAGTAGAAATGCAAAGTGTGACACAGGTGTAAGCGATGAAGATCATTTCTATTCCTGGTGGGTCTTTAAGAAAATGGCTGCTGGGGGTAGAGCCGAATGGGGTCGGTGTCTAGCATAGTGATGTGCCGTCCAGGGTGGAACTTCAAATATTTCAAGTATTTAAATTTTTTTTTCAACGTTTATTTATTTTTGGGACAGAGAGAGACAGAGCATGAACGGGGGAGGGGCAGAGAGAGGGAGACACAGAATCGGAAACAGGCTCCAGGCTCTGAGCCATCAGCCCAGAGCCCGACGCGGGGCTCGAACTCACGGACGGCGAGATCGTGACCTGGCTGAAGTCGGACGCTTAACCGACTGCGCCACCCAGGCGCCCCTATTTCAAGTATTTAATGAAGAATCATGGCACGTGAGAGCTGGAAGGAAACAGGTCCAAGGCATTCCTTTCATCTTTACAACAAAAGCAGAAAATTACGAGCCAGAAAGGCAGAGTCTCTTGCTCAAGACAACAATCAGGTGGTGGTGGAGATGGGAATATGGTCTGCCAGCTTCCACCCCAGCGCCCCACCTTGGCCCCGCTTCTTCCAACACTTGTTTTGTTTGTTTCTTTGTTTTGGAGGTGGGAGCATTTATTTATTTATTTTTAAAATTTTTTATTTAATGTATTTTTTAAATTTACATCCAAGTCAGTTAGCATCCAACATGTTTTTTAAGTTTATTTATTTTTGAGACAGAGAGACAGACAGACAGAGCATGAGTGGGGGAGGGGCAGAGAGAGGTGGACACAGAATCCAAAGCAGGCTCCAGGCTCTGAGCTGTCAGCACAGAGCCCGACGCGGGGCTGGAACTCACGGACTATGAGCTCACAGCTACCTCCAGCTACTCCACCTGGATGTCCCCCAGGCATCTGGAATGCAGACAGCCAAAACTGAGCTCATTACCCTCGTCCGGGTCGTCGGCTTTCTTTTTCTGTTTTCTCTTGCAGCAAATGGTGCCACTATTTGCTGATTCAATCAGTCAATCAATCAATCAATTAATATTTTTGGTGCCGCTATTTGTTATTCCATTACTCAGATTGGAAATCTGGATGCCATTCTTGACTCCGGCCTCTCTCTCACCCATCATCACCAAAGCCTGACAATCCCATCTCCTGCTCTCTCTCCATTCCATCCCTGTTCCCATCACTGGCACTTCAGTCCAGGGACTCATCCTGTTCAGGTGACTTACAGACTGCAGTCTCACTGCTCTCTGCTCAATCTCGTCCCCAGCAGTCCTAAGCGTCACCTGCAGGCTGCAAGGTGCAAACTGGTCAAATATTCATTGAGGTCCTCTGCTCAATTGTAAGTGAATGACGATGAATGAGACAGACATGGCCAAGAGATGAGCAGAGCCAGGGTGATATGGACAGGTAAATGGGTAATTACAATAGATCATGGTAAATGTTATGACAGGGAAGAACGGAGTGAGGTAAGAACTTCAGAGAAAGACAGCCATGAACTTGGTGCGTTAAATGAGTGCCTCTGGGTGAGTACGCCTAATCCTGTGTGATTTCAGTATCCACCTACCCCTGTGTCTTGTGGGCTGTATGTGCACCGCATATTGTGAGCGTGTCTGTGTACATGTGTGTGTCTGTTAGGATTGGATTCAGCTGTGAGTGGCAGATAACCAAAATAGTAGTGGCTTAAATAAGACAGAAGTGTCTTTTTTTCTCAGACTTCAAGTCCAGACCTAAGTGGCCCCCAGGCTGGCGCTGTGTTTTTAAAACAAGGCTGCAGATTCCTCGACACTCCTTCCATCGAAAAGTTCTCCTTCAATCTGGTTGGGCTTTGACCAACGGAGTAGGCAGAAGTGATGTCGAGTGACTTCTGAGGCTCAGTTACAAAAGGCCTTGGAGTGTCTGTCTTGATCCCTGGATCATTTGCTCTTGGAGCCCTGAGCTGTCATATAAGAAATCCAACTCTCCTGAGGCCATCATGCTGGAGAGGCCACAAGCTTGGCATCTGGTGGGTGCTCCAGCTGACAGTCCCAGCTGAGCCTTTCAGCTGTTCCTACCAAAATGCCAGACATGTGAACGGAGCCGTGTTGGACCCTCCAAGTCAACCCGTGCACCGACTGAAAACCGCCGGGCGACTTCGGTCAATGGCACAAGGGGAAAAAAATTGCCCACCTGAGCCCGGCTTCGAAGTTGCTTCATATACATTAATCAGAACATAGTCACCCCTCCTGAAAAGAAGGCTGGGAAAGAGGTCTTTATTCTGGGTGGAAGTTGCCCAACTATAAATAAAAACTTCTATCACTATAGGAAAGATGCAATCTCATAGTAGGAGAAGGTTAGCAGTCTCTGTCACTGAGTGTGTGTGTGTGTGTGTGTGTGCGCGCGCACACCCATATCCAGGAAGCAGCTGGGCTTGGAATGTTCAGCTTTGGTCCCACCTGACCTGTTGCCTTCCAGGGCCAGGCTGCTGGCACCTGTTTCCCCTAATACCTATTTCCTGGTACCTACCTTCAATCCTGGGTGGATGAGGGGACCTGGATAGGGCGGTGATTTCCCAGCATCCTCCAGACAAGAGGGAAGACAGCAGGAGGTGGCTCCAGCCTGGAACACGGGGCAATGCTTCCGAGCCTGGCCTGGGGAGCCCGTGCCAGGGGGGCCAAGACCTACAGTCTGGTCTTTTGGTACTTGGGAGTAACCTCCTTCCAAGCCAACTTCCTCCTTCTGCATAATGAAACTAGTTCACACCAACGTTCCATCACGTCCTCGCGCAGGAGGTGCCTGTGGCACTTGTTCATGTACAACATTTCTCAGTGCTGGTGAAGGGGCAGCCTGAGTGACACTGGTCCTCCTGCTAGCGAGTCTTTAGGGTGCATCTGGACAATGTGTCTCAGTGGTTGCTGCACAGGCTTTGGAGTCAGAAAACTGGGTGAGAATCAGGCTCTCTACCTGTAAGCTGTGTGATCCTGGGGGCAAGGCTCTCTGAGGGTCAGTTTCCTTGTGTGTAAAATGGGGATAATAAGAACGGCCTCGTAGGATTTTTATGATAATTAAGTGAAATAAGGATAGCACTTATCACAGTGCTTGACCCATAATAACTACTCTACATATAGTAGCTATTATTATTATTGTTGTTTGTTTGTTTGTTTATTGTTGCTATTACTACAACCAAGCCTTGCAAGACTAAAACATCTCTGCCCCCAGGGGAAGAAGAATTGGGAAAAAGAATAGTAATAAGTTTGTACATGATTATTGATGTAAAAGTTTTAAGTTTTTATTTATTGATTTGAGAGAGAGAGAGAGAGAACCTGTGGAGGAGGGGCAGGGAGAGTGGGACAGAGGATTCAAAGCAGGCTCTGTGCTGGCAGCAGAGAGCCCGACATGGGGCTTGAACTCAAGAACCTCGAGATCATGACCTGAGTCAAAGTTGGATGCTTAACCAACTGAGCCACCCAGGTGCCCCTTGATGTAAATTTTTAGGCCCTTACCCATTTTTTTTTCTACTGGCAGTTTAACACCTCATCCCCACCACTACCTTCTTTTCAAGGAGCTGGGTGTCCTGTGCTCATTGCCTCAGGGGATGATCCCTCTGAAATAAAGTTGCTTTCTGGCCTAACTCTCCAGAAACCTTGGCTTCCCGGGGAATAGAAAGTCCTCTGAGCAGAGACTGGCAATTCGAGGAAAATATCCTAAGTGATAGCTGGGTGGGGTAAGTTTGTTTATTTTTAAAATGTGTTTATTTATTTTGAGAGTGAGAGATAGAGCAAGCAAGTGGGGCAGGGGCGGAGAGAAGGGGGGAGAGAGAGAGAATCCCAGGCAGGTTCTGCACTATCAACTCAGAGCCTGACGCCGGGCTCGAACTCACGAACCATGAGATCATGATGTGAGCCAAAGTCAGACTCTTAACCAACTGAGTGGGTGGGGTAAGTTTAGGAGGGTGGGGCTCCCCCCAGAAACTAGAGAAGCTTCCTAGTGGTTTCCAGGCCAGGTCTCACCTCACCCCTGCATATGAATGAGGAGGTAGGACCCTCAGGGCATCCACACCTGGGGAGGGAATTTCTCCCCAATCTAGAAGGCTAGGCCCACCACTAGCTCCTGAATGTTGGAGAGTGAGGGGATTCTTGCTGCTTCTATTATGCTAAGCTCTGAATGAGGGATGCCCATTGTGTCCCCCAGATTATTCTGACTTCCTCCTGCAAGGCCCCAAGGCTGGGGATAAACAGCACTGTTCTGTGTATTTCCTGGTGTGCATCCCTGAGCAGGAGGCAGATTTCTTTTTGCTTCCATATCCTGGTGACAATTATTCCTTTCCAGATTAAAGGGTGGTGGTCCTGGCTCTGAGGGTCTCCAGAATCCAGAGCCATGATAGGAGGGATTTCAAATAGACTGAAGGAATCCCTTGTTGACGGGGAGAAGGATAAGACTCCAAAGCAAGCCTTTTCTTTCTTTTTCTTTTTTTTTTAATGTATTTTTTTAAATTCAAGTTAGTTAACATACAGTGTAGTATTGGTTTCAGGAGTAGAACCCTGTGATTCATCACTTACATATAACACCCAGTGCTCATCCCAACAAGTGCCCTCCTCAAGACCCATCACCCATTTAGTCCATCCCCCACCAACCTCCCTCCATCAACCCTTAGTTTGTTCTCTGTATTTAAGAGTCTCTTATGGTTTGCCTCCCTCTCTGTTTTTATCTTATTTTTCCTTCCCCTATGTTCATCTGTTGTGTTTCTTAAATTCCAAGTATGAGTGAAATCATACGACATTTGTCTTTCTTTGACTGACTTATTTTGCTTAGCACAATACACTCTAGTTCCACCCACTTTGTTGCAAATGGCAAGATTTCGTTCTTTTTGATCCCCAAGTAACATTTCATTGTATATATATATATATATATATATATATATATATATATATATCACTTCTTCTCTATCTATTCATCCATCGATGGACATTTGGGCTCTTTCGATAATTTGGCTGTTGTTGATAGCACTGCTATAAACATTGGGGTGCACGTGCCCCTTTGAATCAGCATTCTTGTACCCTTTAGATAAATACCTAGGAGTGCAATTGCTGGGTTGTAGGGTAGTTCTATTTTCCAACTTTAAAAAAAAATTTTTTTAACGTTTATTCATTTTTGAGAGACAGAGAGAGACAGAGCATGAGTGGGGAGACACAGAATCTGAAGCAGGCTCCAGGCTCTGAGGTGTCAGCACAGAGCCTGACGCGGGGCTCTAACTCATGAACTGCGAGATCATGACCTGAGCCGAAGTCGGATGCTCAACCTACTGAGCCTCCCAGGCGCCCCTATTTTCCAACTTTTTGAGGAAACCCCATACTGTTTTCCAGAGTGGCTGCACCAGTTTGCATTCCCACCAACAGTGTAAAAGTATTCCCCTTTCTCCACATCCTTGCCAACATATATTGTTTCTGGAATTGTTAATTTTTCCTTTTTTTAAAAAATTTATTTTTGAGAGAGAGAGAGAGAGAAAGCACAAGTGGAAAAGGGACGGGGGGTGGGGGGGACAGAGGATCCAAAGCAGGCTCCGCACTGATAGCAGAGAACCTGACATGGGGCTTGAACTCTTGAACCTGGAGATCATGACCTGAGCTGAAGTTGGGTGCTCAATCAAGAGCCACCCAATCGCTTCTTAGCCTTTCGGCTAAGATCAAGTGTAGTAAGAGCTGCCCAGGCACCCCTCCTGTGTTGTTAATTTTAGCCATTCTGACAGGTGTGAGGCGGTATCTCATGGTTTTGATTTATATTTCTCTGGTGAGGAGTGATACTGAGCATCTTTTCATGTGTCCGTTAGCCGTTCGGATGTCTTCTTTGGAAAAGTGTCTCTTTATGTCTTCTGCCCACTTCACTGGATGATTTGTTTTTTGGGTGTTGAGTCTGGTAAGATTTTTATAGATTTTGGATACTAACCCTTTATCTGATATGTCATTTGCAAATATCTTCTCCCATTCTGTTGGCTGCCTTTTAGTTTTGTTCATTGTTTCCTTCACTCTGCAGAAGCTTTTTATCTTGATGAAGTCCCAATAGTTCATTTTTGCTTTTATTTCTCTTGCCTCCGAAGACATGTCTAGGAAGAAGTTGCTGTGGCCAAGGTCAAAGAGGTTGCTGCCTGTTTTCTCTTATAGGATTTTGATGGTTTCCTGTCTCACATTTAGGTCTTTCATCCATTTTGAACTTATTTTTGTGTATGGTGTAAGTGGTCCAGGTTCATTCTTCTGCATGTCGCTGTCCAGTTTTCCCAGCACCACTTGCTGAAGAGACTGTCTTTATTCCATTGGATATTCTTTCCTGCTTTGTCAAAGATTAGTTGGGCATACATTTGTGGATCCATTTGTGGGTTCTCTATTCTGTTCCACTGATCTATGTCTGGTGTGTGTGTGTGTGTGTGTGTGCTGGTACCATACTGTCTTGATAACTACAGCTTTGTAACAGCTTAAAGTCCAGAATTGTGATGCCTCCAGCTTTGTTTGGGTTTCCTTTTCAATATTACTTTGGCTATTTGGGGTCTTTTCTGGTTCCATACAAATTTTAGAATTGTTTGTTCTCTTCTGTGAAGAATGCTAGTGTTATTTTGACAGGGATTGCATTGAATGTGTAGATTGCTTTGGGTAATATAGACATTTTAACGATATTTTTTCTTCCAATCCATGAGCATGGAATGTTTTTCCATTTCTTTGTGTCTTCTTCAATTTCTTTCATAAGCTCTCTATAGTTTTCAGTATACAGATCTTTTACCTCCTTGGTTAGGTTTATTCCTAGGTATCTTATGGTTTTTTGCAATTGTAAATGAGATCAATTCCTTGATTTCTCTTTCTGCTGCCTTGTTATTGGTGTATAGATATGCAACTGATTTCTGTACATTGATTTTATATCCTGTGACTTTGCTGAATTCATGGATCAGTTCTAGCAGTTTTTTGGTGGAGTCTTTTGGGTTTTCCATGTAAAGTATCATGTCATCTGCAAAGAGTGAAAGTTTGACTTTCTCCTTGCTGATTTGTATGCCTTTTATTTCTTTTTGTTATCTGATTGCTGAGGCTAGAACTTCCAGTACTATGTTGAACATCAGTGGTGAGAGTGGACATCCCTGTTATCTTCCTGACCTTAGGGGGAAAGCTCTCAGTTTCTCCCCATTGATCTTTCATATATGGCCTCTATGATGTTGAAGTAAGTTCCTTCTGTCCCTACTTTCTTAAGGGTTTTTATCAAGAAAGGATGCTGTATTTTGTCAAATGCTTTTTCTGCACCTATTGACAGGATCATATGATTGTTATCCTTTCTTTTACTAATGTGGTGAATCACACTGATTGATTTGTGACTATTGAACCAGCCCTGCAGCCCAGGGATGAATCCCACTTGATTATGGTGAATAATTCTTTTAATGTACCGTTGAATTTGATTTGCTAGTATCTTGTTGAGAATTTTTGCATCCAGTTTCATCAGGGATATTGGCCTGTAATTCTCCTTTTTACTTGGGTCTTTAGTTTTGGAATCAAGGTAATGCTGGCTTCATAGAATGAGCTTTCCTTCCATTTCTATTTTTTTAATATTAAATTTTTTTAATGTTTATTTAATTTGAGAGAGTATGAGTGGGGGAGGGGCAGAGAGAGAAGAGGACAGAGGATCCCAAGCAGGCTCTGCACTGACAGCAGTGAGCCCGATATGGGGCTTGAACTCATGAGCCATGAGATCATGATCTAAGCTGAAATTGAACGCTCAACTGACTGAGTCACCCAGGTGCCCCTCCAATTTTATTTTTTGGAACAGTTTGAGAAGAATAGGTATTAACTCTGCTTTAAATGTCTGGTAGAATTCCCCTGGGAAGCCATCTGGCCCAGGACTCTTGTTTGTTGGGAGATTTTTGATAACTGATTCAATTTCTTTGCTGGTTATGGGACTGTTCAAATTTTCTATTTCTTCCTATTTCAATTTTGGTAGTACATGAATTTCTAGGAATTTGTCCATTTCTTCCAGATTGCCCAGTGTGTTGGCATATAATTTTTCATAATATTCTTTTATAATTGTTTGTATTTCTGTAATGTTGATTGTGATCTCTCCTCTTTCATTTGTGATTTTATCTATTTGGGTCCTCTCTATTTTCTTTTTGATAAGTCTGGCTAGAGGTTTATCAATTTTGTTTATTCTTTGAAAGAACCAGAATTTAATTTCATTGGTCTGTTCTACTGTTTTTGCTTGTTTGTTTCTATATCATTGATTTCTGCTCTAATCTTTATTATTTCACTTCTTCTGCTGGCTTGAGGCTTTATTTGCTGCTCCTTCTCTAGCTCCTTTAGGTATAAAGTTAGGCTATGTATTTGGGACCTTTCTTTCTTCTTGAGATAGGTCTGAATTGCAATGTACTTTCCTCTTAGGGCTGCCTTTGCTGTATCCCAAAGGGCTTGGACTGTCATGTTTTCATTTTTACTTGCTCCCATGTATTGTTTTATTTCTTCTTTAATTTCCTGGTTAATCCATTCATTCTTTAGTAGGATCTTTTAAATGTTTTTATTTTGAGAGAGAGAGAGAGAGAGAGAGAGAGAGTAAGCAAGGGAGGGGCAGAGAGAGAGGGAGACACAGAATCTAAAGCAGGCTCCAGGCTCTGAGCAGTCAGCACAGAGCCCGACACGGGGCTCGAACTCATGAACTGTGAGATCATGACCTGAGCCAAAGCTGAAGCTTAACCGACTGAACCATCCAGGTGCCCCATAGTAGGATGTTTTTTAACCTCTATGTACTTGAGGGCTTTCCAAATTTTTTCTTGTGGTTGATTTCAAGTTTCATAGTGTTGTGATCTGAAAATATGCGTGATATGTTCTTGATCTTTTTGTACCTGTTGAGGGCTGATTTGTGACCCAGTATGTGATCTATTCTAGAGAATGTTCCATGTGTCCTCAGGAAGAATGTGTATTCTCCTGCTTTAGAATGAAATGTTCTGAATATATCTGTTAAGTCCACCTGGTCCAATGTGTCATTCAAGGCCGTTGTTTCCATGTTGATTTTCAGCTTAGGTGATCTGTCCATTGTTATAAGTGGGGTATTAAAGTCTCCTACTATTATGCTATTATTATCAATGAATTTTTTTATGTTTGTGATTAATTGATTTATATATTTGAGTGCTCTCAAGTTGAGGGCATAAATATTTACAGTTGTTAGATCTTCTTGATGGATAGACCCCTTAATTATGGTATAATGTCTTTCTTCATCTCTTATTTTGGTTTTTGTTTTAAAATTGAGTTTGTCTCAGGGCGCCTGGGTGGCTCAGTTGGTTGAGCATCCAACTTCAGCTCGGGTCATGATCTCGTGGTTCGTGGATTCGAGCCCTATGCCAGGCTTTGCACAGACAGTGCGGAGCCTGCTTCAGATTCTCTGTCTCCCTCTCTGCTTCTCCCCAGCTCGTGCTCTCTCAAAAATGAATAAATGTTTTTAAAAAAATTTAATTCGGTTTGTCTGATATAAGTATGTCTACCCTGACTTTCTTTTGACATCCATTAACATGATAGAGCATTCTCCATCCCCTCACTTTCAATCTGCAGGTGTGTTTAAGTCTAAAACAAGTCTCTTATAGACAGCATATAGACGGATCTTGTTTTTTGAATCCATTTAGATACCCTATATCTTTTGATTGGACCATTTAGTCCATTTACATCCTGAGTGATTATTGAAAGATATGAATTTAATGCTATTGTTTTATCTGTAGAGTCGGTGTTTCTGGTGATATTCTCTGGTCTTTGTAGTCTTTGTTGCTTTGTTGTTTGTTTGTTTGTTTGTTTTCTCCACTC